>NC_137192.1:33113735-33208735 GCF_960531495.2 Zeus faber | reverse complement strand
TCAGGCTCCATACTGGCTCAACAGGCTCCGCTCTTTGGAATAATGTAGGGAAGTAGAAAAGGTGACGCAGCGTGGGAATAACACAAGGGGTGTCACAACATGCATAACTTATATTTAACAGGGATTAAGGTTCCAACAGGCTTTATGTCGGCTGCACCCGCTCTGACCCGTGACGCGCCATTGTCCGTATGGCCGCAGGCCGGCACTGTACGACAGACTGAGCCCTGTTTGCCTAATTGCCCCGGCCTTAGGACATTGACCCCTGTGGCCCCTCGTCGCCTCCCACCGCTCAACTCACCTTAGAACTCCCACTCCAACCAGTGACAAAAGTGAAAGCCGCACGGGTCCCCGGCGTGGAAGGCGGACTGAAAATCTGCCTCGGCCCCAGGAAACCCCCCCCAGGCGGGGCCCTCTCAAGTGGCCAGAAACACCGTGGTGCGGCACAAACGCTGACGGAGGGGTGACGGAGCGTCGCCTCAGCAGGACCCAGAGAGCTCATTCCCTCCCACTTGATGTCCCATGCACATCAAGCTCCTTCGTCCGATAAACCTCAGATGGAGCCGGTGTTTACTTAGCGATGCCAGGATGTGTTGCTGCCGGGTTCTCAGGGATGTGCGGCTGTGCAGGGCTCAGTTATGCACTGCACCAGGCTTGATAGCAATTAGTATTCACATTCCTGCAGAAACACACGCACGCACGCGCGCACACACACACACACACACACACACACACACACACACACACACACACACACACACACAAACACGCGCTGTTTGATGTTTCCACCACACGTCAAGCCCCACGCCCGGGATGGGGGTGCCTGTGATTCCGTAGGTTTGCTTTTGGAACCTTTCGAATAACACTTAGAAGACGAACAAGTCATTTGTGTGGAATGTGGTGTTTTTGCAGCGATTCGCTGCCGCGTTCTGTGTTTTGTTATGGAAACTGTTTGAGCTCACATCTAAAACACGCACCTCAAAGGCACCTGCAGACTCCGCCATCCATGAAAGTGTTCTTTGTGCAGCCCCCCACCCCCCCACCCCCGCTCAGCGTATCCTGTACGCAGTGCAAATTCTAAAATGTGCTGAAAGTGCACATCTGCTAATGCTTATTCAGGGACATTCTGGTGTGTACCTGTGAATCCAGAGGTGCTAATTGTTGTGCATCTTGTTACCTTGGCGCGGTGCGTTTCCACTTGGGCATTGCAGTCCACAGAATCAGCAAAGTTGCAAAAATTAAATTGGTAAATTGAATCTCCCAGTCCTCTTGCCAGTCTATAGTGCTGAGGGTTCGATTTCCAAAATCAATCAAATGGGTCTAATATCTGTTGTATGTTGGAGGCTCTTATGAATGTGAGTGACTCTGCCACTTTGGCCTCTGGCTCCAATTCCTTATCAGCCCTCTCCCTCCCTCTCTCTCTCTGGATCTCCCAGTTGACCACATGCAGTGCCGCTGCCAACTGGCAGGATGGTTTTCAACCACCAAAACAACTCCACAATGGGCTGTGCAAACTGTGCATGAAAAATGTCTATTTGACTTGGTGTCTGTGTAAGGCTCCCATGCAGAGTTGATGATACTTCTTTCTCCAAAACGATGTGATTCTAACCATTAAGGTTGACATTTGGTAAACTATAGTATACCCATTTAGAAGCTGTATTCTACAAGCCCAGGAGGCTTTTTCTGGGATATGTTATTTCACAATGTGTTGCGCATGTATAAATCCATTGACATGTTAAACCTCAGAGACCATCTGGGATCCTATATCTTCATGACGAAATTGGTAATTTGTGGGTGATAGTTATCATAGTTTTCAAACTTCTAAGCAAGCTTATATATATATATGGTGGTTTTGATATATAATTCAGGACACTAATTTGGGTTTAAAATACAATGTCAAAGGTTAAAAAATGATGAGGAGACGCGTGGTATAATGTGAGGAACAACATTGATTTAGTTATTATTAGTTAGTAGTAGGTATTTAGCCTTCAAAACACATCATTTGTAGAATAATTTGAATAAATATAGAGTAGAATAATTTAATTTAAAAAGCACACAGATGGACTGGACATACACTACAACCAGACACTCTTCCCTGTGCAAGGATGACTCCCCCCCCCTCCCCTCCATGACATTTCTTGACCATACCCGTACCTGAAGCCATCAGTTGCCGGGTGGATTTATCAGCCCCAGTGACAGACATGGAGGACGCTGTCGGGTGAAACATCTGGTTTGCGGCGATGCCTCTTTGGTCTTTTAAAGGTCTCAGTGAGAAGCCACATCAATGGAGAGGATGATAAATCTGGACAATGAGAGAGCCAGTAAAGCAGTCAGCGGGGGCTCGGCCCCGGCAGGCCACAGGAAGTGAGGCTCCTCTTGACCCGCGACCCCCGAGGTGATGGCTGCCCTGCCGTCTGCTCCGGGCGGTGGGATGCCACACCAACTGGCCGCACAATGCAGCCTGCATGTGCACTCTAATGGTCCCCTAATGAGCACAACCCAACATCTCTATTATGTGTGAGGGGGGGAAACAAGCCACTGTACGTTTGGCTGTTGTCGTCGTACTTAAAAATGTTTAAAAGCTTACGATCGTAAAATGCCACCGACTTGTTAAAACAGTGCCGAGGATAACGTTTATAACCGCCTGGCTGTCAGCCCCACGCATAAAGCTCTCAATTCGCAATGAGCAGATGTCACGGTGGCAAAGAGAAGATCAATAGGGTCGGCGGTGACGGACCAGGCATCACTCTGGACGGGCATCTCATGTTTTACGACCCAAGTGCGTCTCCTGAAGGCCGAAGGACGCCGGGCCTCCATTTCTGCACGAGGAGAACAATAGAGGGACTTTTGCAGAAGACAAAGGAAGCCACCGGAGCCAGAAAGGCCTGGAGCTGTTGACCTCTGGAGGAGCAAAGCAGCCATCTGAGATGAGTGTTGCACACCGCAAAGCCATGATTTAGGTCTATATAAGGAGACGTGCGCAGGGCCGCCGGAGGCTGCCGGGTGAGAATAAACAGCGCAGTTAACGACGAGCCTCCTGCTAGTCTTCTCTGCGGTCAAACGTTTATAGCAAGTTGTCCAAACAATAGCACGTGAGGTGGATGTGAGGAGGAAAAGCTTTCTTTTCTATTCGTGTACCATTTTTGGAGAGGTGACAACAGTGACTTATAACTGTGTTTATAATGCAATGCATCCTTGTATTATTATAATACCATACGTGCATGATGTGGACATTTCTGCACAATATGGAACTGACAAACTACTATAGCAAAGACGATAGCTATTGTTCCAAAACCGTCTGTGGACTTGCTTATTCGTGAGAATAACACCGCGGCAGGCCGGAAATGTGGCCCATTCCACCAAAGTCGTGCCATTCACTGAACACAAGGCTCTAATTTCGCTGAGTGAATCACCGCTGCACGACAGCAAATGGCTCCCAATTCCCCTCACTATCCATCTCTGATTTCAGCTCTTCCATGTGGTCCCCGCACCTAATGGTGTGTGCTCAGCGCTGGGATGTAATCACCTTCACACGGCGGGGGCTGCGGTCCCCTCCAATCAGGGTAATTGGCACCAGACCGCAAAGCTACAAAGGCAGAATCTTGCGGTGTGTTTGGTTCCTGTCTTACCTCTGATGCGGACACACACACACACACACACGCGCGCGCACACACACACACACACACACACACACACACACACACACCACATGAAGAATGCCATTTAGGAAATGAACATCACGTCAACATGCATCAAAGTTGTACTCGTCTGGATATTTTATTTGTAGTCCGTTGGTACTGTATGTTATACTGCTATTCAACGGAGATAACTTTGTTTATTTAAGACAGTTTATCACACAAGGAATCACTAAATAAGTAGATTGTCTGAAATGACAAATGGTCTGTATAATGTTTCTTCATAATTCCCATGAACCTTCGATATTCATGCTGCAGAGGTGGGGTTAGGGTTATTTTTGCAAGCTTCAATAATTATTCTTAAAGCTCACTTTTTCTCGCTGCTTGTGAATCCTACACTTGCTGACTGTGGTTTATTTACCGGTTTGTGGGCAGCCCGGTCCGACACTCCTGTCAGTCTGTGCCGGGGCCGTGGAGCAAACCCACTGACACCCGGGTGTGAAGGGGCTGTGGGTGCACGGGGTTGGAGGGAGGGGGCGGAGCTGCTCCACCCGGGCCAGCAAATACCACAACCACGCACATGGCGGGTTCCCTCGCTGAGGACGAGCCCCGAGGAGACGAAGAGCGATAAGAAGGAAGGATGCCGAGATATGAAATGGGTGCTGGAGCGCAATAAAAAAAATAAATAAATCGTCCAATTCTCGTCCAAAGAGTTTTTTTGAGAGCGTTTGCAATTGAAACAATTCTCAATTTTTGACTTATGTCTCCGAATGGCTGCTGGATACAGATCGTCGATCCTTTCTTCAATATCTTACAGGTGACTGGAGCTCGTAATGACGACTCCGTTTTTCATTGCCGACAGACATTACATCACTCGGCCTGGATGCTCGGCGTGCATGGGATGCTTTGCTTCCAAGACGAGCGGCCGAGGTGATGTTCCTCCTCTGCCGCCGACCGCAGAGCAGCCCTTCCGCACGCGGGTTCGGAGAGGCGAGCCCGACTGCGGCGAGGGAACAGAGCGGCTGGGCTTCTCTCCTCCTCCCCGAGCGTTTAATCACCGCGCCAAGCCACGGGAAACATCCCGCCCCGAGCCAAGAACAAAGCATGGTGCTTGACCACAGCGAGGAGATACTTATGTTCAAATATAGACAAGAGCAAAGAGTCAAAAATGACACGGCGCCACAGCCTGTGTTATTTTTCCCCCGGCAGCGAGCTGCAGCCCGCCGCCCGAAAAAGCCACGGCCCAGCAGCGACGGGTTCCATCGTGCTGCGGGGAGGTCCTATGAATAAACCGTGACGAGAGCGGGACCTTTCTCCCACCAACCCCAGTTTAGAACTGGCTGGATGCATGTTTACCTTGTGAGGAACTCCCTCACCCTCCGCCGTAGTCAAAAGACACAGCACGGTAAAGAGGAAGCTGCTTTCTGGGTTTGCCTGGCAGCAGATAAAGGTAGAGTTATAGGATTTTGGATCCTGAAAGTTACAGGGTTGAAGGGGGTGAAGACATTGGGACCGACTGGAAGGTGGTTTTGGAGTAATTACGCTAAGTGGTCCCATATCTCTAGTGCTTTTAGCAGATTACTGCACACCCACGTCCGCTCACCTGCCTGGTTGCTAGGAGACGCACGCCCCATTGAGAACACCTGGAAGGTAAGATATGTGCCAGGCCCACAGCACAGCAGCACAGAGGAGAGCCGTGAATGGAAGGAAGGGCCTTCGCCGACCCGGGGATTAGAGACAAAGAAACGCCAGAACAAGACGCAGTGAACGCGTCATGTCCCCGGATGAACGACTTGGAAATTGTGCAGCCAACTGCAGATCGCCTTTCAGCCCTTCCTTATGAAAGCTGATTAGACATTTTCCTTAGCACCTTCATTCTCACACACCAGGGTTGAAGAGGGAAATTCGGGCAGAGACAATATATCTGGATAATATAACTGGACACTTTCATGACTCCCTCACGGTAACGTTTTTCCGAGCTACTCAGCAGCAAATGCGGACCACTGCTGACTCCAGTGCGGTTGAGGTCTGAACTAACCGTGCGCTCAAGTGCTTATCAGCAGCGAATCTGCTGTTATCTTTTCATTTATATGAGCGTGTAGGAACCCCGGGGGACTAAATGCATTTGACAACACCTGGTTTGAGCCTTTTATTCTCGATCCAGCTGGACCGAATCCCCCCGGACTCACCTTTCAACCCCTTTGCATGACTCACAGCAGACGGACACGCTTCTGTTTTAAGCCTTTGCTGTTGTATGTATGTAGCCCTTTGCATGATTTCACCAGAAGAGAATAATGGCAGAAGTAAAGCAGGAATCCTCTTTCCAGATGCATCAACGGGCAACAGACTTCGCAGAGCTCCCTGTTTGCACGCCGCCGAGTCCATTTTTCACTGACAGATGACTCGGGGTAAACAATAGTCCCCAGAGCAGTAACAGTGTGTGGCCCCCGAGGGGGCGGTCCGGCTTCAATGTGGGGGGTCCCGCCCCTGGCACACTTCCCTCGACCCCGGGGTTATCACCATGGTGATCCTGGCCACAGCCTCGGTGAGATATGGTGGTGGCTACTGGTACCTGGTCAGTCCTGGCCTTGGCTCTTCTCTGGTATTAGCGATCTACAAAAGAGCACGAGGAGCACATGAGGGTGTTTGGAAATATAATCATTAATGTTCTGTACCTGACCTGCATACACCTAAATGCCATAAACTCCAATGGCAAATACTGATACTGTGCCTCGCGAACAGACTGAGGGCTTAGACACATCAGCTTCGACTGTACATGTGAAATGACATGCTTTCCTGTTCCCAAACCTCCACAATTTCTATAAACTTCAACAATGGACTGTTTAAACGACCGCCAGGCTCCCCGGTCTCATGCATCACTCTGTGTTTACTCCGCTGTACGATACGCGTCTTTATGTGTCCTTTTTTTTTTTTTTTTTTTTTTGTGCACATGTCGATGAATACTCACGCATGTGCTGAGCGTGTCGGTTCCCCTCCATGCGTTCAGTGCGGCGGGGCTGTGTTTGGGTTGAGGCCAGGGTCAGTTAGGCTTATCCTGACAGTTTTATATACCCAGCCGACGACTGGCTGCCTGCACTCCGAGGCTCGGATCCTAACTTCCTCTGTGTCTCAGGGGTTTAAAAGCTCGCTGCGACGGTGCGTCCTGTTCTGTATTTATAATGGGACCACTCCGCTACCAGGCGACTCCATACACCCCCGGGCTCTGCGCGGACCCCCGCAGTGGTGCTGCCGCGGGCGGGGAGACTCCTCCGCCCGGGCCGGGGCTCCCACTTGTTGACATTTGAAAAGCCACAGCGGTGTAACACGAGTGCGAGGTAGGAGAAAGGGAAGGTGAAGGGACGGAGGAGTTTCTGAGAGAGCGGGAGAGGAAAAGGGGAGGGAGGGGCGAAATAACGAAGGAAATACCCCACACCCCATTAGATGAGGGAGATGGGTTTCAAAGCTGCTTCCCTGTTCCTCCCCCATCCAGCACCGGCCCGGGCAGCCGGGAGTGGTTTCAGCTGCGATCACAGCCGACTGTCAGAGGAAATCTGGTTTCAATACAACTGTTTCCTGGGAGTTCAGGAAACGGGCTTAAAAACAAAGCTGGCCTATGAGGAACAGCCATGCAGCTCCTGTAGGCATCTCCTTGCAAGCTTTGGAACCTGCCGCACCGCCGTAAGAAAACACAGTTATCTTTTACATTTTGATTAAAATTTGGCTCGCGGTCGGTTTGCAGTAGGTTCTCATGCAGACCCACGGAAATGGAAACCTATCATTCGGGCTTTAACGGAATGAAATTGCGGAGAAATGCAAGCTGTTAAATACCACATACTTGACTTCTGAGGAATTCTCATTTAGGGGGTCGTAATAGCTCCAAGGTCATACATGTATAGCATTATTAACCATGACGCAGATGGAAAACGAGGAGGAAGGTCGTTAAAGCCTATGGTGCAGCGTAAAGGAGGAAAGGAATGTGAAATCAAGAAACCGCACTGGTGTGTCCGCTCCGAAGCGCCGCTGGGTCCCGCTCGTCCCAAAGGCCGGCACATTTCTGAGCGGCAAACCAGCGGTGAAACACAATATTCCCGGGACACGCCGCAGCCGTCTCGCGCAGCGCACAGCGCGGAGGGGGCCCGTGAGGCTCCGGCGCCCGGCCCAGAGGATGCGAGGGGAATCAGGGAGGCTTTGCCGGCAACTTAAATCACAAGCTTCAATAATGGACGGAGCACACATTCGAACCTGCCGCTTGTTAGCTTGGAATCACGATCGGGGAAAAGGGCCAAGAGAGAAATACCACGACTTTCACTAAGCTTCAGGGTAAACACTATCACAGAGCTGCAGAGGCATTAATGACCCGAGGCTTACCGGCTGCTGATTTACACCGAAGGGGGCTCAGTTAAAAAAGAAAAAAAAAAACATCAATGCTTTTTTTGTGAATTTATAGTAGACTCTATGCATTCTCTGTGCATATTTACTGAAATAAACCTGATGCAATATATAGAAATAGCTGCAGAATGGTAGAACCACAATGACATCATTTGCCAGATGTAATGCCTTTAAATGCCCGGGAATTCCACTGTTCAGAATGGCCCAGTGTTATACTGAGCATCTGATGCATAAAACACTTTGACTCTGGAGATTCGTCCGCAACGTGCTTCGGGGCCACGCTCGTCGTTGAGCGTCTCCTGTATGACAGCAGGATTTAAGGACCCTACACCTCGTGCACGGCTCCAGACGGACGGGGGTAAACGGGGAGGAGCGCTGCGGTCGCCGGCAAGGTCGCTTGACAGACGCCGCCGTGCGTTACAAAGAAGGTCGCGTAACCATTAATGTTTCTTTCGCCTCACGTTCAGCTTTATGGCTTGTTGCACTTTGCCGCGCCGTTAACCCCCCCGAGGTCAAGCCCCCGCGGGGGCAACAAAGGAGCCCGCCCCGTCATTTAACCCCAGCGTGCCGCGTGTCGCCGTCCACGCACACGCCGCTGCTCGGGCTTGTCGCTCCCAAAACCGGGATCCCCTCGCAATGCCCGGGCGAGAGTAAACGCAGCAGCCCTTCTGAGGCAGAGAGGGTGAGACACAAGGCTGAGGGGATGTTTTCCTGCCTTCGATTCTGAGTTTCCAGCTCGTACTACTACTGCTACTACTACTACTACTACTACTACTAATGAGAGCAGATCAGCTGACGGACGCCACCACACGGTGTGAGCACTAAGTGACCCATTCAGTCTGGGCATAGGATCTGCTCAATTGGACATGCACACACACACTTAATGACGCAACAGACTTAATGACTTTTCATGTGCACACACACGCACGCACACACGCACACACACACACACACACACACACACACACACACACACGCGCGCGCACACACACACACACACACACACATACCAGACACACACACACAAATGTTTTCTTACCCAGTGTTATCTACTTTAAGTGAGGTAAAATACGGTGGCCAGAACGTTCCAACGCTACGTGGTGTTCTCTTGAGCCTCGGGCCCGTGTTGGCTTGGAGACGTTGGCATGGTAAAACGCGGGCCGACGTGGGAACGCTCCACGTGTTCGGGGTGAGTGGCTCTGAGACGCGTCACGTCGCAGGGGTATAAAGTGAGATCCTCTCACGCTGCGCAGGCCATCGCCTCTCTCCGTGGTTCATTAAGCCCGGTGGAAAAACAGCCAGGGCCAATAAAACACATTACCTTCCACAGGAGCTGGAGAGGGACAGAGAGAGAGAGACAGATTGGAGGCGGGGGCGGGCGGAGAGAGAGAGAGAGAGAGCGAGAGAGAGAGAGAGAGAGAGAGAGGGATGGAGTCGTGACTCTTTGAGTTGCACTGTGGAATATTTTTGCATTGAGCAGCAACACGTTTCCAGCGTGCTGCAGCACTTAAATGTCCTCATTGACATTTTAGGGCTTTCCAAATGCACAGTTAGCTCCACACAACATGTTGTTGTCCATGAAATGACATTTGACATTGATTGTTTTTTTAATTGAAAATGGACAATTTATTTTCAGGATTTTTTGAGAACTTTAGTTTGGAAAACCTTTCAGAAATACTCATTTACTCACCTCAGTGATGTGTGTTTAGACGTTTATACTGTATATGTGGGTTTTGAGTGTGTGTGTGTGTGTGTGTGTATGTTCTCTCACAGTGTGCATTAAGAGGATGCTGGGATTACGGGGACACTAAATGTGTCCTAATAATCGGATAGGCTTCAATGCTGTTTTTAAAGTCCTTTTAAAATATTTAAACGCATATTCAGATTGACCCTGATGATTCATTTGTAAATCGACATAATCCCGACTAATCTAGTTTTTAGAGGTTTTTCTGGGCGAGTCTTTAAACCACCTATACCTCACTTGTGTGCGTGTGTCAGTGTGTGTGTGTGTGTGTGTGTGTGTGTGTGCGTGTGTGCGTGTGCATGTGTGTGTGTGTGTGTGTGTGTGTGTGAGTGTGTGTGTTTGTGCGTGTGCATGTGTGTGTTTGTGTGTGCGTGCGTGCATGCGTGTGTGTGTGTACGCGTGCGTGCGTCAGTGTGTGTGTGTGCGTGCCTGGCACCCAGACGTCCATTCACATGCACGGCTGCTCCATCTGGACATCTGAGCACACGTCAGGTGAGTCCGTGGAGGACGCTCCGCTGAGTAACACAATACAGCAGCAGACGAAGAGCAAACCTGGCACCGACCTGCTCCTCCACGGCCGGGGAGCGGAAGAAGGAGCGGCGCGCCGGCTTGTCGCGGGAGAAGGGCCGCGGTTCCGGTGAGAGTCGCTCCTCCTGCCGACGGAAACGTTCCGTCGTCTTTTCAGGCGCAATTCGAGAGCCCCGGGGGAGGCCCCGGGTGAGGCCCCCCGTGCAGGAGGCGGCTCGCTCGCGCGGCGCCCATCCCCTGCCGGCGGTGAACCTTTTTGGATTGATACGTGATGAGGACTGGCTGAGCGCGTGAGGTCACCGGGGGTCACAGAGAGGGGTCACTCCCGCCTCGGGGGGGGGGGCTGATGGGGAACAATGTGGGCCGAAACACCGCGGTCAGGTTTCAATTAGATCCATCTTGGAGTGTCAGTGGGAAACACGAACGGCGCTGCCAGATGAAACCCCACATCCATCTTTTCCATCTCAAGCTCAAAGGAATCAGGGAAATCTCGTATCTACCGTCGGACCCGAGCAATTTATCACGTTCCATCGCTGGAAACAATGTCCCCCCTCTCTCTATCGCTCTCTCTCTATCTCTCTCTCTCTCTCTCTCTCTCCCTCTCTCTCTTCCTCTCTCTCTCTCTCTATCTCTCCCTCTCTCTCTTCCTCTCTCTCTCTCTCTCTCTCGCTATCTCCCTCTCTCTCCCTCCCTCTCTCTATCTCTCTCTCTCCCGTCACAGAAGAACATGGATTGATGGTTGGGTGTCACCAGATTCTTGATATGATTCAGCTGAATAACCCTGCTTGCTGACCTCTCTCCACGTCTTTGTGGGATCTGTCCGCACGCCGTTTGAAGCGGACCCCGTGTGCGGAGCATTAAGTCGCCCTGGTTCCCATTATTGCTTTTTATTACCACGAGGGAACTGAACTTTTTCCCCTTCACCTCTGTGCGCCACGTCCATTTCTACCATTACAGTTATCTGAGGGTGTGTGAATGGAGAAGGAAGAGGAGGGTCACAGGGGAGGAGAGGGTACGAGGGAGAGAAAGCTTTAGATAGATAGATCGATAGATAGATAGATAGATATTACAGAAAAATTGATACGAAAGAAAATATACAATTTAGTAGGACTATGGAAAATAAACCTGAATTCTTTTAAATGAAGAAAACCTGGACATTGAAGCAGTTTAAACTGGACAAAGTAAATCAACAGAATTGATAATGAGAAAAAACAGAAAAGTAGGCGAGGACATTAAATGTAAATATAATATACAGGAGTCTTCCACTCCCAGGCTGAGCTCAGACCAGAGCTGATGCTGATGCTGCTGCAGACGTTGAAAGTACGACCTCTTACTGTATGGTGGTGACTTTGAACCACCATACACCCTACACCTTACACCCTACACCCTACACCATACACCCTACACCATATACGTTACACCCTACACCATACACCATACACCATACAACATACACCACACACCATACACCATACAACATAGACCCTACACCCTACACCATACAACATACACCTTACACCCTACACCATACAACATACACCTTACACCCTACACCCTACACTATGCTGTTTCACCAAGGAGACTTGAAATGTTCTTACAAATGCAACGCCCCTGCTGCCTCGATTGCAAAACACAGTATGTGAAAATGAACTGGTCGTGTCTTGATGATCTGTGCATTAGGGACTTGATAACAGCTGGGGGTTGAGCTGGCTTCATGCTATTTGTCTGGTCTTAGGATTTTGGGCGTCCCGCATGTTTATGTTGCATTTGAATCAAGGTATTAAACGTTTGAGGACCAATATACTGTAATGTCAGCAGCTGGACCAAAAGCAACTGGAATACTGCTCTTCGCTGTAGAGTTTTCCTTGATCAATATGCACAACTGCACCTTGAGTTGTGCATATTGATCAAGAACACAGATGTTTAAACAGTCATTACTGTGACGTGTAGTTCACATGAATGGCTCGTAATGATCTCAAACGACTCAGATGATCTACTGTGTGTAACAGTTAAGAGGGTCGTTTCATGCATTATATATGTAAATAATAATGTGGACGGCCATCGACACGCTTTTCAAAACCCCAAATCCCCTGTTTAAATTTCATGGGCCAGGATTAAAGGTCACAATGTGCAGTAGGGTTTAACTGCCAAAGACAATATACATAAGATTCATTTCACTGTTTAATATGTTTTGCTGAGCCACAAAGAAGAGACGCAGCAGTGAGATCCAACCGCACTGGATCCCATCTGCTGAGCTCCTCTCTCCCAGTCGCCAGATTTGGCTCCGGGGCCGTTATCTGGAGGAGGCGGGGGTGGGGGTGGGGGTGGGGGTGGGGGTGTGGGGTGTAGACAAGCTGTCAGCTGAGTGCGCAGAGATGCACCGGCAGTCAGCCCCTGGGGTCCAGACAGGAGGAGTGGAGGATGGAGGAGGAGAGGATGGAGGAGCGGAGGAGCGGCCCAGACGGGCACGGACGGCCGAGACCTGGTTTCCTGCGTGCGTTTCCTGTGTGTTTAATGTTCAGCTCGGCTCCGGGGGCCGTTTCCTGCGTGTGATGGGAGCCAGGCCCCCGGGGCCGCGAGGGTGGGAGGGGGGGGGGGTGGGGCAATCTCCGCCGGGGGGGGGGGGGGGGGGGGGTGGCCAAGCGGTCGTGAGAGTTTCATACGAGGACACTTTTCACGTAGACGTATAAACACACACTCGCATCGCGGGGTCGGAAGGTCTGCGGAGCGTAGCACTGGGTGGGAGAGGGGGAATACACTCGCTCTCTCTCTCTCTCTCTCCCGGTTTAATTACTCACGTAATCACGCATCTCACTCGGCAGGGATCCAGCACATCTGCCGGGAGGTCTTGCCACAGACAGGTGGGTAATAATCACACCTCACATAAATACAACCGTCTCAGGCGGGAAAAATGACGAATTACGCTTTATTTTAAGGCTGTTTGAAATGATTGGCTGGATGTTTTTTTTCGACGGAGGAGTGTTATCCGGCGTGTGCTGGAGTGCAGGTAAAGGTCAGGCTGCGGCCGCAGGGCGACCGTCCTTCAGCAAACAAAGTGTTTGACCAGAGAGCACAGCGAGCCGCCGCACACAACCACAACCACACAGAGGCTGCGGGCAGACGGACGGAGCTGGTGCAAAGCTAAAAGCAATGGAGAGGCCCGAGCGAGGGAGCAACAGGCAGGCAACTAAGAGAGGGTGGAGACGGGCCGAGCACGGAGTTCCGAGCTACCCCCCATGGCATTTTCGTGATTTCTCCACAACGACGTTTCACAAAGGGTTTGCGGCGGGAGGCTCACGTCGCTCAATCAATAAAGCGCTTGAGCTGCGACAGCTGTAGCGCTCTGCCTTCCTGGTCACGCTTCGAACACGAACGGGCGTCATGTGGCCGCGCGTGCGTTTCCACGAGAACGGTGTCGCCCCGTGGTCACGCCACCAAAGCTGTTTTGCAAAGCGCGGGCGGCGGGCTACTTCAGTGTAGCCCACGGGCGGCAGGGCCGGGGGCCTCCCGGACACCTCAACATCAAATCATTATATTCAAGGACCCAATTACCGAGGAGATGTTACTGCAGAGCATCGACCCTCCCCATTGTGGAGCTCGTCAAGTCAGCTTGCCTCTTCACCCACATCCATCCATCTACTCTCTTTTTTACTGGAGCAAAGCAAGCTGATTCACAATTGACTTGTGTGTGTGTGTGTGTGTGTGTGTGTGTGTATGAGTGTGTGTGTGTGTGTGTGTGTGTGTGTGTGTGTGTGTGTGTGTGTGTGTGTGTGTGTGTGTGTGTGTGTGTGTAATTCTATTCAAACACCCTCCTCAGGCTTATTATTGTTGTTTGCAAAAGCGTCGTGTAGCCATTCACTGCAGAATACATCCATCAACGCAAGCATGAAAGAGACACCACACGTTGACGGGTTGAGTCTGCAAGAAAATAGGTTAATATCTGTTCACCTGCTCTCACAGCCGTGCACGTGGCCGGTCCAAGCACAGCGGCGGCTCGGTTGCCAGCTGTGAAAAACGTATTACACTGAATACTTCAGTGGGTCGTTATATATATACAGTATGTGTGTGTGTATCTAGAGAAAACAATAAGGCAGGTAGGATGGGCGGGATTCCCAGAGCCGCCGCCTCGGCAGCCACTGCTCATTTTTCCTTGTGATGTCACCATGTGAACAAGTCTCAACGTGAAGAGCGAAACTGCGGAAAACGACAGCGGAAAAGCGTGACCGCACACAAGGAAGCTGTGCCTGCTCCACACCCAGCGCACGGCCCCTACACGCTGACTCCATGGGATTAAAATGAAAGGTCAGAGGGCGTGAGCTTTCCACTGCCTCGGTGAAGGACAGAAACGTGTCAGTCTTCTTTAAGTACACAAATCCTCGAGATTAGAATTGAACTATGACATTTACATTTTCTTCTCGAGTAAATACTGGAGATGTTGTCACCATGTTGTCAATCACCCCGTGTGGACCATGACACATTTCTTCGAGAAAAACACTTGAAATGGTTAAATGTTGGTAAACACTGGATGATATTAACAGGTGAACTCTGCTGCCACCTGGCGGTGTACGGTGGCTAAACTCCAACCAACTGAATGACTCTCTACTGCCCCCTAGAGACCACCACCATGTTATGACTGCTCCACAATTCAGCTTCACATTACGTCAATTTAATAAATCTTTTTTTTTTATCTTTATGGACATCGCCTCGTTAAATGAAGGTATTTTCAAAAATTGGATTTGTTGGAGGAGACGACACAAAATATGGGTCTTTCCAATAATGGGTCTTTCCGCACATCTGATCAGCTTCTAATGGCCTCTGAACGCACAGAAGGGAATATACTATTATGATATATTATGCAATAATATGCCATAATAGTGTAGTGCCTACTGTATATAATAATGCAGCATTATGATATTTCAAGGGGTAACAGTGGTAACGAATGTGAGGAGAGGACCAAGTCATGACCCGTCTTTAATGAATGATAACTAAGACAATGCATCATTTAACTTGATAATTAAAACTACACGTTGCAAAATTGTGTCTTTAATCAATAGCAAATGGTATTACCACATGTCTTTCAAGTTCAAACCTCCACGCATCTCCAACCCCCTTTCCCCCCTAAATATCACAGTTCCAGCACAGAGTGTAGATGGGGGGTTCAGTAATTCAATCTGTGAATCCCCCGGGCGGTCCACGATCTTGGCACGATCTTTATATATATATTTGCTATTGATTTTATATATATATATTCAATTTCCAATGTCATAATACCCCTATATATATATATATATATATATATATATATATATATATATATATATATATATATATATATATATATATATATATAACTTCTGTCGCTTTGCAAGAGCAAAGCGACAGAAGTTTAAGATTCAGCGTGCAGTGGAAGCAGAGATAAGATGAAGAACTTTGTGTTTAAAATGGGATGAGAGATGCAACAAGTAAATATGACATGCATACATCAGGCGGGATAAACATCCATTCACGTGGACGCACACGCACGCACAGTTACACAAACACACGCACACAGCGCAAATATTTTTCAAAAAGGGGGGATATCAATCATTGTGCTGCTTGTCAATCATCTCTCTCTTCAAAGCCATGGAGCCTGCTATTACAGGGGGGAGGGGGGAACCCTAGAGAGGTAAAAGGTGTAATTTCAGGATCAGTAAAAGTGAAGGCGGCACCAAAAGTGTGTACCCCTTGTACCACATACGGTATAATTGGAGCCGACCGAAATACACAATCAAAAAATGAGCTTATTTACCTGGGACTGAAAATATCTCAGCGCGTTCGAAAGACACGATGAAAATGTTTCCCTTCATTTGATGCAGAAGGCGGGAGAAAGTTTTTTTTTGTTTTGTTTGTTTGTTTGTTTTTTTGTTTTTATATTTTCCTTAGTTTTATTCGGCTGCCTGAGGAAAACCTTTAACCTGATGTACCCACTGAGCCGTTCTCTCTCGGCGTGTGTGTGAGCGAGGATCCAACTTTGATTTGATCCCAGCGTCTTTGCATGAGACGCTGCTCCAGGGTGTCAGATGTTCGGGCCAAGTGCACCGCTTCCCGCCCCTGCTATTACTGGGGAAATGGAATGGTCGCTAACCAGGCCAAGCTGCTGAACCATCAAAGAGGATGTGGCACCGTCTGCAGCAGATCCTCCTTTAAGGCATGTTACAACACTGTGTTTATTTGCTCTTCACTTAGGATGATATAAAAAAATATAACAAATCAGTAGCAGCCCGCCGCCTTGCTCTCCCTGCCTGGTCTGTGGAGAACATTCTTCAGCCCCTCAGAGCGAACACAATGGAGTATATACAGTACAACGAACCAATAAATATTTTGTGAATTTGTGTGAATTGGATAAATGTGAATAATGTGCGACTGGAATATGGTCATCTTATTATAAAAAACAGATAATAAAAACACACAGTTGTTGAATAAATCACGGGATTACACCAACCCATAAAAAACTCAAAATAATAATTATTGAATATGACCATTAAGCAACACCTAGATGACTGACTGAATTATATTTATAATATTGCTTTCTGAAAAGCTAGATCTATCTGAATTTGAAATATGGTGGCATATGGGTATAATGACGTTGGAAATTGAATGGATGCAATAATTGACGACACACTCAAATGACCAGTGATGCTGGATCACTCCTGATCCTTGAATCCTGACTTAGCTCTTGGTCAGACAGGTCTAAAAATGCTTTACTAAAAACTATTGAATATCTCTGTTCTCTAAAATACATAAAACTTTATGGCTGTTTCTCTCTCTCCTTCTACATGTAACTCTGGGAAGTTTTATATGTTGCTGCAATTTCTTGACTCTTGAATTTATCCATTTATTGAGCAGATTTTGATGACCATGGAGGAAGAGAAGCGTTCTGGGTTTTATACCGTATCTGACCCGACACCGACCTCTCTACTGCCATGAACATGTGTAAGCCTTGTGTGTGTGTGTGTGTGTGTGCGTGCGCGCGCGCGCGTGTGAGTGTTGTGTTTGTACCTTGTGTCAGCTGCAAACAAACCATACAACTTCCACTATTATATATTGTTTTTGGTCCTTTTTCATTTTCAGTCAGGGGTGTTTTCACCTCCATCTTAATCACAGGTACAAGAGGCAGGGTCGCTGTGCCATTTCTCATCTGGACAGGTAGTATTTGGGGAGCGAAGCCTCCAGGGGATTTTCAGAGGATTCAAAATAGGAAAGCCCAGCCGCTCAACTCTCCCTCCCTCCCTCCCTCCCTCTCTCTCTCCCTGTCTCTCTCTCGCTCTCTCTCTCTCTCTCTCTCTCTCTCTCTCGCCCCCTCCATCTCTCTCTCCCTCTGGTCCTGATCTCTCTGGTCTGATCTCTCTAGTCAACCTGAAGGGACATGATGGGAGGAATTCGGGCCGTATGCTTAAGCCTTCCTAATAAACAGCTCCCGTCTCAGTGTACCCCCGGGGCTGCAAGGTAGACAGTGTCGCCGCCAAAATGTTTCAGGGATAACACAGAGCCAACGCACAGCTCTGGTTTTTTGGCAGAGGGGATTGGGACCTGTCACCGCTGTGCACTCAGAAAGGTAAACTCCGTCGCCCAACAGACACTAGGCCCGCCTGGACAGAAGCGTATTTCCGAAAGCGAAGCAGAGTCAAAAATGAAAGACCATGCAAACGCCCTCTCTTTCTCTGCACTCGCAAGACGCCGCGTTCTGTTGAACAGCGCTTCTTCGGGGGCCTCCAGCTGAGCGTCGACCGTGATGTAGCGGGCCTTATATCACTCTGCGGGTTCCCCGACATGGGGGCGTCCTTATCAGGTGCCTCGGCCACTGCAGCTGGCGTCGGGGCGTCATCATGACCTCAGTACTTCTGCAGTTGGTCTTTGCAAGTATTACAATGTGAGGCCCAGAGTTTGGTGGTTGCCTGGAGCCTCCTGATGTTAAAGAGGTTGCCATCTAGTCTGAAGTCTGCCAGAAAAGAGGGTACACGGCTGATTAAAGCACAGCGGTGGCTTGATTGTCAGCTGTGCAAACTCAGGGCAATCAGTGCTTCAACGGGTCATTATACATATGGGTGTGTTTCTGAAAAACATTAAGGCCGGTAGGATCGGGGGGGGATTCCGTCATCCGCCGCCCGGACAGCCATTGCTCCGTTTTCTGTGTGATGTCCCAAACTGACAAGTCTGAACGTGAAGAGTGAAACTCCGACAGAACACACAAGGCGTTTCGACACGAGGTGTAGAGAACGACGGCAGAAAAATGTGACCGCTCACGAGGAGGATGTGTGTGCGGCCCTGCACGGCGTTGTCAGTGCCACTATCCTCCGAGGGAATGCTCAACAGATATTTGAAAGACGGCACTCCTGGCAGCTGTTCACCACCAACAGTGAAGGCAGGTAGAGTAGGTGGGACGCTGCTACGCCATTGTCAGACCACTTCTGTCTTGATGGTGTTGACAGTCAGCCCCATCCTGCTGTACACTCCACAGCAAGGACAGTCTGAAGATCCTCCGGGGCATGGGCCACAACAGCACAGTGGTCTGCAAACTGCCGTTCCAGGGCCCGCTCTCTACAGAGTTTGGTGGTTGCCTCGACCCTCCCAATGTTAAAGAAGTTCACTGCTACACTGCTGCTGTCTTCAGTCGCCTTGTGGAGAAACTTGGTGACGCACAGGAACAAGATTTTAAAGAGCACCGGTGCTAGCACACACCCCTACCTCAGCCCTGTGCGTACAAGGAAGAGCTCGGACTCTGGTCCTCCTGTGGTCACCCGAGCAGTCATCCCATCGTGGAACCAGTGGAGGATGTTGAGAAGTTTGTTCGGACAACCAAACCTGAGGAGGAAATCCCCTGTGAGCTCTCTTTGCACATTGTCAAATGCTTTGGAGAGGTTGACAAAGGCCATGAACAGTTCCTGATGTTGCTCCCCGGCGCTTTTCCCTGAGCGGCCGGATTGTTGAAGATCATGTTGATCATGCTCCTGTTCTTCCTAAATCCACACTGCGATTCGGGCAGCATTGATTCTGTGATTCTGTGTTGCTGATGAGTCTCTGTAGCCACACCTTAGCCAGGACCTTGCCAGCAACAGAAAGGAGTGATATGTCCCTGCTGATGCCGCAGGTGGCCTTGTCACCCTTGTTCTTATACATGACAACGATGTTTTCATCTCTCCATTGCTGTGGGATGTTCTCCTCACTCCAAGCCTTGGTGATGTATTGGTAAAGGGTACGCATACACATGTACCCTTCCTCCTCCAGTAGCTCAGCAGGGATATTGTCATTGTGATATTGGCAGCATTGTCCTTAAGGGAACAAACGGCTGACCGAACGTCCTGGAAGGTTGGTGGTAGACTGAGGTCGTGGATGGGAGGAAGTTCAGGCAGTTTGTCCCGGATGGTGAGGTCTGCATCAGCATCCTGATTAAGCAGGATGTCAAAGTGTTCAGCCCGCCTCAGCAGGATGCTTTTCGGATCCTTCAGAAGTGTTTGAGCATCTGCTGTTTTCAGGGGAGTGACACAGCCATTTATTGGACTGTAGTTTTGACAGATTTGTAAAAATTATGCATATTATTTTTATAAGCAAAGGACTGGCTTTCAATTGGCTTTTCGGCACACGACTTATTCTGTCTGGCCTTCCTGGCCTGCCTGGCCTGTATGGCCTTTTGCACTTCCTCCGAGCTGCCTGCCAATGTCGTCTGTGATATTGGATGAAGAATTTTTCGAAAGTTGCCCGCTATGCTTTGTGCATTTCCTTAACCTTATTTAATATTTAATTTCCTTATTTGTCTAAATATGTGCAATTCTCTTTAATACTCTGATTCCTATTTAGGTTGTTTATACTTAGGTATACAGTATATTTTTTATATATTTTATACGGTTGCTAGTGCTTACCTTGTTTCATAGTTACTTTTAGCTACTACAACTCTTTATTGATGCACTCTATTTTCTGCTGCCACTTTTTGTTGCTGTAACTGTGCAAATTTCCCCGTTGTGGGACTAATAACGGTTCATCTTATCTCAACCAAGCTGTGGGTGGTGTCTGAGTTGTCGTCAAACCAGTCTTGGTGGTTCCCGCGCTTGTGGCCGCTTGCTTTGGCTGCTGCCTCGTAGAGCACAGAGCTGGTCCACCTTTGTTCCATGGTGTTTTCTAAGCTCAGACAAGTTTCCAGCTACCTTCGTTTCTCAGCTAGGAAGCGTCAAAACTCCTTCTTGCTTCTATGTTGCCCAGGCGGTTGCAATTTAGTTGCTTTTTTTCGGGCTTTTGCAGCCACAACTGGGGACATATGGATATACAGTACGTCATAGGAACTTGGCCACAATCATACGATGGGCGGTCCGGCACCAATCATACCAATTTTTTGAGTGAGGGTGCATCCATGAGGTCTTATATTTTGCCATCTGCTGGAAGATGGTGTTGGTTATAGTAAGGTTATGCCCAGAGCAAAGAGTAAGTAGCCTCATGCTATTTGCATTCACCTTGCCAATGCAATGCTAACCTAGTACTCCCCTCCATATCCAGTTGTTCAGTCCACCTTAGCATTGAAGTCCCCAAGCAAAAGGATTGTGTAACTCTTAGGCATCCGGCAAAAAGCTTCATCCAGTGCCTGATAGAAGCTTTCTGAGAAGTGTGGCATAGCGTTTCTTTGCCAGAGGGAGACAAAAGTTCGTTAGCCTTTTACTAGTCTAAGGTCGGATGGATATGTGTTTGGATGGGGGGGTGGCCAGACACACTCTGCAGAGCAAATCAAACATGAGCTCGCAGATTTGTCTGGTTCCCAGGCTATCAAATCACACCAACCCATACAAAACTCTTAATTAATAATACATTAATATGACCATTAAGATACATGTAGATGGATGTGGCGTGGGGGTGGTGTGGTTTAAGCAGTCACACCTGTCTTGGGTCCAGGTAACTGGGCCCGGGTTCTAGGTGGCTGTACCCCTATTGCTTGTTAGAGCAATTACGAGCAACGGATAAAACCCCAATCCCCACACACACAACGGGAGCCTCTGTCATAACAATTTTCCATCTGCTCCCAGCTTGTTCCATCTTGCCCGGAATCTGCCACAATAGCGAGACAGTCAATTATATTTTTAATATCTCTCTAAGCTAGATGTATCTGAATTTGAAATATCATGGTAGCATATGGGTATAATGATATTGAAAAATTTAACGGATGCAGTAATTGACTACACATTAAAAATACCGGTATCCAAATGTGTTCAGCTTTCGCTACTCAAACCACAGTCATATGTTAAAATGCATTTTCAACTTTTCACTGTAAACATTTGGATTTTATTTCTTAAGGCTATAGACTCCAGAGCAGGTCAGTTCCCATCCTTTCTCTGCAGGTAGAGTCTGGGGCCCTTGTCTTCCTTCTCGCTCTGCTTCTGCTTCTCCTCGTCCCCACAGCCTCCATCAGACCTCCTCCAGGCAGATCCAGAGATCCACTCTCAGCAGAACAAGGATGACAACATTATGTCACCAGATTCATTGTTATTTCATAATTTATTATTTTAATTTATAATTTATAATTTATGTTCAAGACATCTGCAACGCACACCCCTCGCCACATCATCCCGGTGTGTTCGACCAATTACATGGGAGAGCAGTTTGAACCACTGGCAAACTGCGAAAAAAAAGGCTGCACTTTCTTCATACCCGTCTGCTAAACTTTATTCTTTGTCTTTGATTATGGCAGGAAAACAATTGTAGTCTGTTGCAATTTTCAGTTATTTTTATTTTCTTTGAGCTCACATCTTTATTTCATTCCCTAAAAAGGCTTTCCTGGCGCCAGCAGACAGACAGTCACCACAGAATGAGCATAAGACATGACAACCACGCTATTCTAACTTGTCTTGTCTGAATGCTGTATTGTTTGCCACTTTCATGTGAGATCTTTGTCTGTTTTTTCAGGCAAGTCTCAATTTTATCTACAGTATATATGTATATCTATGTGTGTGTGTGTGTGTGTGTGTGTGTGTGTGTGTGTGTGTGTGTGTGTGTGTGCGTGTGTGACTACATTCTTTGCACTGCAGTCTGGCTGGTACAGGTGTGGAGGGAAAAGTTATCTTCTATTCCTCGCTGAGTGGAGTGTGTAGATGTTGAGATGGGTGGCGAGTTGGGGAATGCCACGCTGTGGAGTCATCTTGTCTCGATTGTCTCTAACCAGCAGAGACTGAAGAGCAGAGTCACTAGAACACGCAGCCTTTTGCTGGAATGTATTTTTATTGGTGCAGCATGGTTATGGTTTCAGCTTTGTTGACTGCTTCAAAAGAGGCAGAGCTGCACATCTGCCGAGCACAGTTTTCCCCCGGTGCTCCATGTCGCTGCCTGTCCATTAGTCTGACTGTAGATCGCTGTGTCTCCCTCTGTAGGTCTGTCAGAGACACACACACACACACACACACACACACACACACACACACACACACACACACACACACACACACACACACACACACACACACACACACACACACACACACACACACACACACACAGGAACAACAGAGGCAGAGTTTGAAATTCAGGGGCTAAGTCGTCCAGAACAAACACTGTCCATTTGGAAATCCAGACTTGTCCTGACAGTGATGGCATTTTTCATCTCAAATCGGAATTGCATGCATGTCTGTCAATGGGATGCATGTGTTACTTAAGCCCACATCAACTCAATCTCCACCATAATTAGCAATGGAGTAAAATACAGATGGACGTGTATGAGTAAAAGTACTTCATAAGGAGGAACACTATACATATTAGATCTGCATGCTTTAGTCGAGAGTACTGACATAACACAGCACATCTTTCAACAACACTTTACATACTAAGAACAAACTATAAAGATATCAGAGGCACCCAAAAAATGCAAGGGGACAGTCTAAGACATAAAGTGAGCACCACAGTTCACTACATCACACTACAATGACATGTACATACAATACTATCCAGTCCCTCCTTTAGGCAGGAATTTCCCATAAACAGAATGGCTGCAGGTGTAGAGGAGGCATGGTGGGTGTCTAAAAGTTCACCAATATACTGTAAATAATCAAATAAATGTGGAAGATAATGCAAAATAATGAAAAAGGTAATTCTAGAAAATATACCTTTTTCTGAGGCTGAAAGAGGTCTCCCCTACAAGACTATTCTGGTACAGGTACAGGATTATACAGATATCCCTCCAATATTGTTTAAATTGTGAATTATTATCAATACAATGATAAGTCAATGGACTAAAAAAAAATATATGTGTCTTCATGGAGTTTGCTAAACCTAAGCACTCATGCATACTGTAGCCAGAGATTCATGAGATGCTTTCCCCCCATAAGGCTGTGGTGAATTACTTGCAGGCTGAGGCAGGGAGAAGAGAAAGGGGGGCGAGAATGAGGTTGGAAAAAATAAAAAGCCAAGAAAAATAAAGGGGGGAGTTAAGGACTCCCCTTCAGGCATCCAAACAAGTCTGGACTGTTCGAGTGCTTCTTGTGTTCAGGCGGAGCTAAGGGAAGGTTTCCTCATGAATCAGAAATAGATGCAGCCGATCAGACCTCTAACTGAGTTTCCCTGGAAAGATGCTCTGACCGGCGGGAGTGGACATCCAGCTGCAGGACATCCATCCAACTGCAAGACATTAATCCAGCTGTAGGAAATCTAGCTGCAAGACATCCATCCAGCTGCAGGACTTCCATCCAGCTGCAGGACATCCAGCTGCAAGATATACATCCAGCTGCCGGACATCCAGCTGCAAGATATCCATCCAGCTGCAGGACATCTAACCAGCCTATCAGGACGTCCAGCTGCCGGACACCCATCCAGCCTATCAGGACATCCAGCTGCAGGACATCCAGCTGCAGGACATCCATCCAGCTGCCGGACATCCAGCTGCAAGATATCCATCCAGCTGCCGGACACCCATCCAGCCTATCAGGACATCCAGCTGCAGGACATCCATCCAGCTGCAGGACATCCAGCTGCAGGACATCCATCCAGCTGCAGGACATCCATCCAGCCTATCAGGACGTCCAGCTTCAGGACACCCATCCAGCCTATCAGGACATCCAGCTCCAGGAGGGCGCGCTTCAGCGGGGACAGGGGAGAAGGTCTGGCCGCTGTGAAGCGCCTCAGCTGCGGACAGAGGAGCGGTCGGACTCGGTGCAGGGTGGATATGGTCCAGGTGGGGAGGTGAGGAGGACGCAAGAAGACCGTGGTTCCGCTGCACAGAGAAGTGGGTCAATCCAGGTAGGTTGCGCACGGACAACCTCACTTCTGCTCCGTTGAAAGACTTTGCATTGCAGGCTCCGCAGTTAATGAAGGTTGTTGAAGGTCTTGCATCTGCGCTTTAGGACAAACGGCGACCGCGTCGACACCGTGCGTTCATACAGAAAATGCAAAGCGCACAATGAACTCTCATTTACGCCGAACAATAAGCGCGTTCGCCGGAGGAGAACGAAAACCACAACTTAACCAAAGCCAGGCTGAACAATCCTGACCAGATTGGATTGAATTACGTGTATGTACGACACGGTCATTTGGACTGCCAGGAGCGTTCCAGGAAAATAAAGTTGAAGGGAAAATAATTTCATTTAAATGCAAAACAGCGTCATTTTAAGATATAAAACCGTGCCATTTGCTGCACAGGGCAGCACTGTGCACATCTATCTATCTATCTGTCTGTCTGTCTGTCTGTCTGTCTGTCTGTCTGTCTGTCCATCTGTCCGTCCTTTTCACACAGCTGACATTCATAACATTCATTGTGGTTCTCTTTCCACTGAGGTGTTACTTTGCGCCATTGAATGTTATGAACGTCAGCTGTTCAACCATCTCTGCACCTCAACCTGTAGCCCTCAACACGGCCCCACCCCTCCATCCCTCCATCCCTCCATCCCTCCATGCTTCATCCCTCCATCCCACCATCCCTCCGTCCCTCCATCCCCACCGTGTCTCCAGCCACGCTCGCTTGACTTCTCTTGCCAGTGAATCTCAGTGGAAGCGGAGGTGGCTCATGTGTGGTCTTTTAATGGTTCCTGTGTCTCAGTTTGTTTTGTTGGATTAAGCGCGTTGTGCAAGACTCACTGAATGATGGCCATGTGATCTTTCGCATCCCTCGCTGCTTTTACCGCTCCAGCGGCTCCAGGGAATCGAGTTTTTATTTGGTTTGGAGGAAACGTGACGTGGGGATGATTTAAGGACAGGGACGAGAGACACTGCTCTTGGCGTCCGGGCCAAGCCGGGCCGAGCCAGGCCACTCCGTCCTACACTCCGTGTTACAGGAAAGCTTTGCTCTTTCTGAAGCTTTGCCTTATGAAAATGTTTGTTCCCATCATTTAAAACTGTTCATTGCAGGACATCGCTGAGCTCCTGAGAAGCGACACTCTTCTGCAGCTTCTCACTCTGCTTAAACAAAGTATGTTTTAATGAGTGTATAATAATCCCATGAAATAATATATAATAAGAATCGTGGTGTTTTCGTTACCTTGGAAGGAGCCCTTCATATGTACATACTGTAGGGAGCGGGTACTCTTCCACCGAGGCCGTCATGTCGCACTGCCATGTCGCACCGCCATGTTTCTACAGTGGCCCAAAGCGGACAAAACCAAACGCTGGATCTTCCTCCTCCTCTCCCTCTTACCTCCGTAACGTTACCCCGGGGGGTGCCTCGGATGATGAAATATGTTTATTGCACACGCTATCTCGCTGTCGGACTTAGCGCCTAGAATCAAATATCCCTTTAGCGTTACTTCGCCAATGGCAGCTTGCAGCCACCGTAGCTTCTACTGCGTCACTGGAAAGGGAGGGGTGAGGGGAGGTGTGTGTGTGTGTGTGTGTGTGTGTGTGGACATTTCGGGGGGGGGGGGACTTTTTTTTCCACCGCCAGCCGCTGTGTGTGAGAATCTGAGAGCGGTGTTGCAGGCGTCTGGGAGTAATTCATTATGACACCGTGCCCTCATTTGTCCCCTCTCACTCCCTCCCCTTCGCCCGTCCCTCCGTCCCCAGTCCCTCCGTCCCTCCGTCCCTCCGTCCCTCCGTCCCTCCGTCCCCCGTCCCTCCGTCCCTCCGTCCCCCGTCCCTCCGTCCCTCCGTCCCCCGTCCCTCCGTCCCTCCGTCCCCCCGTTCCTCCCTCTCCCCGTCCCCTGTCCCCCCGCCCCTCCGTCCCCCCGTCCCCCCGTCCCCCCGCCCCTCCATCCCTCCGTCCCTCCATCCCCCCATCCCCCGTCCCCCCGCCCCTCCGTCCCCCCGTCCCTCGGTCCCCCCGTCCCCCCGCCCCTCCATCCCTCCGTCCCTCCATCCCCCCGTCCCCCGTCCCCCCGCCCCTCCGTCCCCCCGTCCCTCGGTCCCCCCGTCCCCCCGCCCCTCGGTCCCCCCGTCCCCCCGTCCCCCCGTCCCTCCGTCCCCGTCCCTCCGTCCCCCGTCCCTCCGTCCCTCCGTCCCCCCGTTCCTCCCTCTCCCCGTCCCCTGTCCCCCCGCCCCTCCGTCCCCCCGTCCCCCCGCCCCTCCGTCCCTCCGTCCCTCCATCCCCCCATCCCCCGTCCCCCCGCCCCTCCGTCCCCCCGCCCCTCCGTCCCCCCGTCCCTCGGTCCCCCCGCCCCTCCGTCCCCCCGCCCCTCCGTCCCCCCGTCCCTCGGTCCCCCCGTCCCCCCGCCCCTCGGTCCCCCCGTCCCCCCGTCCCCCCGTCCCTCCGTCCCCCCGTCCCTCCCTGTCCCCATGCTGATGTCACGCTGAGGGAGCCGGTCTCTTACACAACCCTCCGCTCCCAGGCAGGCCAGACGCCCCCCCAGGGAGAATGGCATCTCTGCTACATCTACGTTCTGTTGCCCCCAGCTTTCCCAAAATGACGGCTTGGCTCCCTTGCAGCTCTGTGCAGAACAGAACAGGGATCAGCGGTCATTTTCTATCCAGAGAATTATTATAGTGTTCATGGCAGAAGCAAGAGCACACATTTTGAAGGGTTAAAAGTCTGAATCTAAGTTTAAAATTTGGTTGAGGTGTGCAGAGCATGTGTCACCTCGTACAAAGATTTTCTCTTTGCCTCTCAATCGTTCATTTCTAATTCATATTCATATCTGCTATCAAAGCTGCCTCCTCTACATTTCTCTGACGTAGTTATCGGTAGTGCTGCTCTCCTATATATATATACATTTGACCTTTTAACCTTTAACATTTAACCTTTGGTTTGATTCCCAGGTGAGGAAGTGAGGGCGTGTCAATAGCCACAAGCCAATTACGTCATGCTGTTAAAATTCTAGGTGTGCGCCTTCCTAGGAATGTTCTATGCAAAAGGGCTGTGGTTATCCCAAGATAACTATGCTGTAATAAAATGTCATTATAGGATAGATGTCGCTCCCGAAATAATAGTAATCACCATTTACATTTTTTTTATTTTTTATTTTTTTATAGAAGGTTGAAAGTTAGTAGTTAATGTGGACTACACCAGGCGCGGAAAACGGGATGGACCCCGGGACACAATGCGTGTGCCTGGGGTCCAAGGCTTCACGCGTTGTGGTGCGGGCGGAAGCAGGTTTCGGAGGGAGGAGGGAGAACATTCCGACAGTAAATCCATTTGGGGTGGTGTTGTTAAACCTTTACTGTGGCCAGGTTTGGTTTTCAGCCGGCGTTCCAACGATTATTAATGCTTTTCTGTTATGATCTCTCCAATTTGTCGGGCTGTAAATAGCTCCCGGCAGAGGCTGCAGTACCGACCCAAAACATAATCGGGAGGTAAAAAATAGGAAATAGAGATTTGACATGAAATGTGGGTTCCCCAAGATGATGTCCAGCGGGTAATAACATTTTTATCGTTGAGGATGTATTCAAACAAGTTTTTTTTTGATGACTATCGACTGTTGCAAGCGGGGAAAAGGAATTACATTTGGGATGAATTAGACTCTATTTCTGTGCCTTGCATGTCAGGGTAGAAAGTCATGAAGTGTTGGCTTTATGAGTCACACCAGGGAAACAAACAGGGATGGATTACATTGGACTCTTTTGCTTGAGGCGGCGTCCGAAGCTTCCATTGTGGGACGGGTAAAAAAAAAAAAAAAAAAAAAAGGGTAAATTCTAAACCCCCGTTTCCTGGTTCATAGATGGAAACCGTGGCGCCGGTGCGGGAACAATAGCTTTGGACCCGTTCCGACGCAGTTTACTCTAAATCCCTCCGCCTACTGACTACGACGAGTTTGAAGTTGGAGCAACAAAAAGGGACACACATTCCTGAAGTCGAATCGTTTTTCATCTCCTCCTTGATGCGACGCGAGGAGGTCTTCAGTCAGGCATTATGACGCCGTACTAAATGCTGTGAATCACAAACCTCCTGCACCGTGGTGCATTTTCTACTGTACTGTTGCCATCCCTTTACATAGGGAATACATGTCGTTGGGTTTACTTAAATACCCCATTGTGGCTATGCAAGCTCTGCTTTTCACAAGATGACTGAGCGACGCAGAGGAGCCACATCGGACATTGTGTCACTTGGCTTTGCCGTCTACAAGCTATTTACAAAAGCCTCCTCCCTTCCTCTCCTCCCTGAATATCATGGAAGTAGAGGTTACACTGGAGTGATTCTATCAATGGACCCCTTTGGAGTTTCTCTCCAGACTTAAATATTAGCTGAACGTCAAAATACCATCATGCTAAAAAAAGAATGTATTTGGAATGACCACACTCACATGCAGGAGACGCTTTTCATGAGGAAACCTTCCCTTAGTTTGTCACATCACAAAAGAGAAAAAGGACCCGATTAAAGTTCGCGTGAGGTCCATGCGGGAATGTTGGGCTTTTTCCTTGGCGCCCCATTTTATTTTGTGCGTTGTGAGAACTCTTTATGACATGTATGAAGTAAAACGTGTTTATTGATTTTTGAAATCAGCCATACCATCCCGACTTTGAGCCGAAGTTATCTGCCGCGTGGTGATTTATGTTCCCCTTACGTTTCCTTTCATAAAAGCATATTTTACGACGACGTGTCAACTCCTGGCCCAGACAGGCTCATAAATGTCAGCTAAAACCAAACCCCAAAAATATACCAAGTGAAGAGGACGCTTCCACCAGGGCTAATAATGGAGCCTGCGGACGGTGTTCGTTTCCAGGTGCAAAGCTGAGGTGGATTAGCGCTGTCACGTGTCGGGAATGATATCGAGCGTGTGACGGGCGCAGGGTGTTAATACCCTCCTCAGGCCCGACACACAAAGAGGATCGCAGACGAGGGGAGACGAGTCAGAGATAAACAGCAGTCACCTTCTCAGTCCGTAGACCTACCGCTGTTTCTGTACCATTGTCTGTTGCACAGCAGACAGTAGACGTCCACAGACATCCACCTTAGTAGAAAACCACTTCAAATGCAGAGCCGATGACCTCATAAAGTGTATTCGCTTTGGCAAACTTATGGATTATTGTCACGACTAAGTTACACGGTGTGAGGGCACATTCCCGGCGCTGGTCTTGTCTTGTTTTCCTGGGTCTCCTCCAACCTTCAGAGACATCTATACTGAGCAAAGGCATCCAAATTGCACATAAATCTGATGGACCGATAACAATGGATTGATGTTCCATCCAAGTTATTCTTTGTTGTAAGAATCAAAGTTGGTTCAGATGTTCATGCCCCGAGAGGCGGGACCCCCAAAAAACGAATAAGTGAGGATTACACAAGTCGGGATCGATCACCTTTCCTTCAACCAGGCACAAGCGTTCATATAGTTCCCGACAAATAACGGTCGCCGCGCAGAAACCTCACAGAACAGCGGTGTTTTGTCGAGGAACATCAGTTATCTCTCTCCTGTAGAGGAACCTGAACAGTAGAGACTACAAACTGCACAGTAGTGACTTGTTTTGCACATAAAACAGTCTGTGTGATCAAAGCGTGCTTCCAATAAGAGCTGACAATCAGGACAGCTCTGAGTGGAAGGTCCTCAAGCCACCCATGTGTTCCCAGGTTGTGAAGATGTGGAGCTGGGCTTTCCCGGTGGCCGTCGTGCTGTCTGCCGTGCACCAGGCTGAAACCCAGGGTAAACATGATCTAATAACCCGTAATTTTATGCTGTTTTTTTTGTTTTGTTTTAATTATTGTTATTGTTATTACTTCAGCTCAGTACGATCTCACGCTCCTGCTTCTCCGCTTTTCTTTTTGTATTTCAGGCAGATGTAACAATGTGATAGCCGCGGACATTGTCTTTCTCGTGGACGGATCCTCCAGCATTGGCAGGAGCAACTTCCTCCAGGTGAAGGGCTTCATGGCCGGCATCGTCAAACCTTTCGCCGGCTCCGTTGGACCATCGGGGATTCGTTTCGGGGCCGTGCAATACAGTGAAACGTCCAGGTGCGTTACAGACTTGACATTTACCCCCCCCCCAGTGAAGGGCCTCGACGGTGTTGATGGGTGACGCGTGTCTCGTTCCCGTCAGGGTGGAGTTCACCTTCGCCGCCTACCCGAACGGTACGGAGCTGGTCAGAGCCGTGGAGAGCCTGAGCTACAAGGGGGGAAGCACCCACACGGGAGCCGGACTAAAGTTCGTTGCCGACAACTTCTTCAACCCCGCCTTCATTCGGGACGTCCCGAAGGTCTGCGGGGGGAGATTATGTCAGACTAGTCTACGGGAATAAGATGAACCCCTGTCGGGAAATAAGTTATCTGGCTGAGCACCATTGCCTTGTCGTTTTTCTTGGTGTTCTCAGATCACCATACTGATCACGGATGGAAGGTCCCAGGACACTGTCCAGGAGCCAGCTCAAAAGCTGCGCAGCCAGGGGGTGCAGGTCTTTGCTGTTGGTAAGACTCTTTCGGTCGCTGCACTTTCACTCCTCGCATTCCATGCAATGTGGCGTCGCCCTGCACTTTTAGTCCATCTCCACTATTCTCTGTATGATTTTTTTGCCTTTTGTGCTAGGTATAAAGAGTGCTGACCGAAATGAGTTGGCTCTGATAGCCTCCGATCCCGACAGCGATTTCATCTCCTTTGTTGGGGATTTCAAGCTACTCAACACCCTCCTACCCCTTGTGAGCCCCCGAGTGTGTTCCAGCTCTGGAGGAGTCTATGTTAGCGACGGTAATTTGAACTTGCCAACTGCCTCCGTACCGTGTAAGACGATAGAAAGATAGATTTGCATATCACTTTATTCACGTGTCCCTTGCCGTCCCTCTCCTCTTTTTACCCCACAGAGGCATTTTCCGGTCCGTCCAACATCCAGTTCGTAGACCAAACCTCCGATACGCTCAGGCTCCGGTGGAGTCCGGCTGGAGGGCCGGTGAGTGGCTATGTGGTCCAGTTCACGCCGCTCTCGGGACTCGGCCAGCCCATCACGGCAGAGTTACGCCAGGTGTGTTGTTGCTATCTCATGCCGAATCTCAGAACACTCGTACGTGCCACATTGAAATGTCTAATTGCAGGTGCAGTGGCTGTAGGCTGGGTATGAACATGTCTAACGGGTGGATCGTAACTTGCTGTTGCACTTGTATTCTGTGCAGGAGACCGTCGCTGCCAACCAGAGGACCTTCACAGCCCGGGAGCTGAGGTCCGGGACCGACTACCTGGTGACCGTGATCGCCCAGTATCCCAACAGCCTGGGGGAGTCTGTCTCTGCCAAGCAACGGACCAGTAAGTCCAAAGCGAGGCATCAAGGGATCTTGTTGTAATGATACCCACACATCAGGCCCTTCCATCTCTCTACGTCTTCAAAATCCTTTGAGCATCATTTTCTCTTTTCATCCCCTCCTTCACTCTGTTTCAGGATCCTTGCCGGGGGTGTCCAGCCTGCGCCTGGTCCAGTCCGGCTTTTTCTCCCTGTCCTTGTCCTGGGATCGACCCTTGACCTCTCTGCAGGGATACAGACTCACCTACGGCCGACGAGGTCAGGGCCACACTCCTTGCTATCTCTAATTTCCATTTATTGTATCAGTTTTCTTGCTCTGCTGCATCCACTCTCTCAATACAGTAAGTGACAGTAAATTCCTCTCCAGCATCCTTTCAAATATAGACTCAGAGATGCATGCCGAGGGTCTTTATCTTTATTAACATTATCATGAGAAAAACGACTTTGGTGGATTGCGGTCAACGTGGTGGCAGCACAGTAAGAAAACACTCGTGGGTGCACGGAACACACGGTTGAATGGGGGGAAAACATGCTCGACTTATACCCTGCTCTCCCCTTGAGCGCTCGCTGTTTAACCAAGAGGTTTGCTGCCCATCTATTAGCTCGGAAATCAAATGCATTTTGTCACCTCCAGTCTTCAGACAGACCGAGGTAGTTGGCTAAGAAAAAAACTGATGTCTCAAAATGCCTGAGCGTTTTTTCCTTTGTGGTACAAGGTGTAAATGTAGACAGGGTGTGGCGCAGCTCACAAAGGTATAATAATGTCTGGGCGCTTAGGCCCCGAGGAGTGATATAAATCGAGACGTACGAGGTTGTAGTGCTCAGACTGAGTCTAGGACGTGGCAGGAGTGCCAGTCTCACATGGAGCAAAGCCCCTGAATGGCTGAATTCGCGGTGTGTTTGATTAGACAGCTGTGTAATGTTTCTACCTGTTCCTTTGTCAGCCCGTTCAAACAGGTTGATGTCTGTAGATCAGATGGACAGCTCACAGACAGGCAGGGCTATCGGGCATCGCCTGGCTCCCTCTCTAAAGGTTTAGTTTAGGCTACATATTTGATCCCCGTTGCGCTGCTTCGCCGACATGTTCGGACGAGGAGGATAAGAAGGGAGGGACTGTGAGGCCCGTACCCGTCCCAACTGAGAAACACGCCGATAAAATAATCTCATCCCTCTCTCTTTTAACATCTTCTCTTTGTTGATCCAAAGCACAAGCCTCGTGTTCATGTTTATGCAGAAAGTTGTCCACATGTTTGGCCATTGAAATTATTGTCATCAGCACACTGAACTGCCGTTTTTATGAATTTATTTATTCATTTGTTTGGGCGAGCAGGACAACCGGCGGCCCAGTTGCTGGAACAGTCTCTGTCGGCTGACTCCACATCTATCACCTTGGAGGCGCTGCAGCCCGACACAGAGTATGTCATCAGCCTCTACCCCCTGTTTCCACGCAACTCAGCGTCGCCCTCCACCCTCAACGCCCGCACACGTGAGCCCAGATTCATCCATCTTGCTTTGTCTGAATTCAAAGTTGATTTTTTTGGTCTCTGATAAGTTCAAGCCACAGTTGTTGAATCGATTACAACTGATATAATGATACATTTAAATATCTTTATATATTGTATTGTGTGTAGATAGATAGATAGGAACTTTATTCATCTCCCAAGGGAAATTGAAATGTCGCACCAGCAAACACAATAGGCGTAATAATAATAACAATGATAATAATAAAATAAAATTTAATAATGATAATAATTATAAGGCAATACAATAAAATAAAATGGCAATCTATGGAACATTTGGAAAACATACGCAATCTACCGATATATACATTAAACCTAATGATAAACAACATATAAAACTGAAAAAACAAAAAAAATGAAATAGATTACCTGAAAAATAAAAAGGTCATGTGCCAAAATATGCCTTGAAGCTGATTTAACACACTGATGAAGTCTCACAAGTGTAATTTCACACATTATGGGAGGGAACGCCATAAGGGATAATCAGTTTTAATGAGTGTGTGTGTGTGTGTGTGTGTGTGTGTGTGTGTGTGTGTGTGTGTGTGTGTGTGTGTGTGTGTGTCTCAGTGCGTCTGGAAGCAGTGGGGCAGTTGACAGTGGAGACGGAGTCGGAGAGCAGCGTACGTCTGAGGTGGAGGGCCATCCCCGGGGCCCAGATCTACCGTTTGGTCTGGGGCCCGTTTACAGGTTAGACCACAATTCAACAGTTTTCGTTAGGTTTCTATTGAATTTAGGGAATTTCCATGAGCGGTGGGGTTGACGACACTCAATTCATGAAACAAAAACAACAACATTATATGGCTTTAAATGTGATGGTTTGATATTTCATCCCATCCTTATTGTCTATTATTTTATAGATTTGTACTATTTTTTGGCCAACTTCTGCATACATAAGAAGCTCTCGCTAGCTCTTGTAAGACCTCACAACACATTCTAATGTGTCCCTCTGTCTTGCAAGGCCGAAATGTGGACACCTTTCAGCTCACGGGTGACACCGAGTCGTACACGCTGTCCAACCTTCAACCCGACACCGAGTACATCGTCACCATCATCGCTCTGTACGAGGGCAACACCGAGGGTCCAGCAGCCACAGCCAGGTTCAAGATAGGTGGGTGGGCCAGTAATTCAAGAACATTGTCCATACTTTCTCGTTGTCTTTCTCTTTCTCAGAATCATAAAACTTTTTTTTTAGGCTCTTAGAGTTCCTTTCTGTTTTATTAACAACCAAGTCTCTGGAACTTACTATGTTGGCATAACCTGTAACTCAATTTAACATAACCTGTGACTTGACTTGACTTGACATAACCTGTGACTTGACTTGACTCGACTCGATATAACCTGTGACTCGACTTGACATAACCTGTGACTCGACTTGACATAACCTGTGACTTGACTTGACTGGAAATAACCTGTGATTCCATTTGACATAACCTGTGACTTGACTTGACAAAACCTGTGACTCGACTTGACATAACCTGTGACTTGACTTGACTGGAAATAACCTGTGATTCCATTTGACATAACCTGTGACTTGACTTGACTCGACATAATCTGTAACTTGACTTGACATAACTTGTGACTTGACTTGACATAACCTGTGACTTGACTTGACTCGACATAACCTTTAACTTGACTTGACATAACCTGTAACTTGACTTGACTCGACATAACCTGTAACTTGACTTGACATAACCTGTAACTTGACTTGACATAACTTGTGACTTGTCTTGACATAACCTGTTACTTGACTTGACTTGACATAACCTGCTTCTTGACTTGACATAACCTGTTAGTTGAATTGACTTGACATAACCTGTGACTTGACTTGACCTAACCTGCGACTTGACTCGACTTGACATAACCTGTGACTTGACTTGACTTGACATAACCTGCTTCTTGACTTGACATAACCTGTTAGTTGAATTGACTTGACATAACCTGTGACTTGACTTGACCTAACCTGCGACTTGACTCGACTTGACATAACCTGTGACTTGACTAGACATAACCTGTGGCTTGACTTGACATACCCTGTAACTTGACTAGACATAACCTGTGACTTGACTTGACAAAACCTGTAACTTGACTTGACATAACCTGTAACTTGACTTGACATAACCTGTGACTTGAGTTGACATAACCTGTGACTTGACTTGACATAACCTGTGACTTGACTTGACATAACCTGTAACTTGACTTGACATAACCTGTGACTTGACTTGACATAACCTGTAACTTTACTTGACATAACCTGTTACTTGACTTGACATAACCTGTGACTTGACTTGACTGGCAATAACCTGTGATTCGACTTGACATAACCTGTTACTTGAATTGTCTTGACATAACCTGTGACTTGACTTGACATAACCTGTTATTTGACTTGTCTTGACATAACCTGTGACTTGACTTGTCTAGACATAACCTGTATCTTGACTTGACATAACCTGTTACTTGATTTGTCTTGACATAACCTGTGACTTGACTTGACATAACCTGTTACTTGATTTGTCTTGACATAACCTGTATCTTGACTTGACATAACCTGTTACTTGATTTGTCTTGACATAACCTGTGACTTGACTTGACATAACCTGTAACTTGACTTGACATAACCTGTAACTTGACTTGACATAACCTGTGACTTGACTTGTCTAGACATAACCTGTATCTTGACTTGACATAACCTGTTACTTGATTTGTCTTGACATAACCTGTGACTTGACTTGACATAACCTGTGACTTGACTTGACATAACCTGTAATTTGACTTGACATAACCTGTAACTTGACTTGACATAACCTGTGACTTGACTTGACATAACCTGTGACTTGACTTGACATAACCTGTAACTTGACTTGACATAACCTGTTACTTGACTTGACATAACCTGTGACTTGACTTGACATAACCTGTGACTTGACTTGACATAACCTGTGACTTGACTTGACATAACCTGTTACTTGACTTGACATAACCTGTGACTTGACTTGACTGGAAATAACCTGTGATTCGACTTGACATAACCTGTTACTTGACTTGTCTTGACATAACCTGTGACTTGACTTGAGAAAACCTGTTATTTGACTTGTCTTGACATAACCTGTATCTTGACTTGTCTTGACATAACCTGTGACTTGACTTGTCTTGACATAACCTGTATCTTGACTTGACATAACCTGTTACTTGATTTGTCTTGACATAACCTGTGACTTGACTTGACATAACATGTGCCTTCACATGACATAACCTGTGACTTCACTTGTCTTGACATAACCTGTAGCTTGTCTTGCCCAAGGATTTTTTTTTTCTCCAAAACCTCCAAACTACTGAAGGAATTATTGCTAGTAACCTGAAAACGGTGAAATGAGATACCATTATATGAATGTGAATAAACAAAAGTCTGCACATACTTCCAGTCCTTTTCATTCTCCAACAATACTTGTGGGAATGATTTGGCAAAGTCCTTGTCCCTTGAAGCAAAGAATGCTTTTTAAAAAGGTACTTGCTTTCAGTCAAGTCCAGCCAGCTCCAAGCAGAGGAAGGATGGGGAATTGTAAAGCCGAGATAAAGAAAGGGGCCAAGACACATCCCTGTTGTGTTCTGAATCTCCAGTCAACAGCTAAATGTTACTGTTTACCTAACCACATCTATACAAACACACACACACACACACACACACGCACACACAGACACACACACACACACAAACACACACACACACACACACGCACACACAGACACACACACACACACACACGCACACACAAGCACGCACATGCTCAATGTTTCCTTTGTGACTAAGGCCCACTGGGTTTTTTTCTTTCAGTCACATCTGGTTGTTTGATTTTAGTCTTAGTCACCGAGGGGCAACGGAAAGACGTAGAAGACGGAAAATCCTCCTCATAGATGTTTACACTCTGTGTACAATGCATTTTACCAAACCTTGCTATTGTCTGTTCAGCATAGGGGGGATATCAAAGAGAACTCGTTAATAAAGTGATTTTCAGTAAGGAACTTTAACCTCGTTCTGTTTGCGGTCCGACTAGATCTTGCAAATCACTTTATTCTGTCTGCTTGCTCGTTGTCCATGGGGCGGCAGGGTTCTGTCCTCTGACTACTTTTGTTGCCGCTTGACGTTTGACCTTCAGCTTGATTGTTTCTTCGCCGTGCAGGGCCTCGGGCGGGGGGGGCTGTCCTCATCCGTTGGCGTGTTCAGATTAAAGTGTCTGTCTGACGGACAGATCTTGCAGAATGTAGGATAGGTTGTTTATCGCAGAGAAGAAATAGGCGCTCCCAGGTGCGTTTGAAAGACAGACGGCCGGAGGGTAAGCGGTGTGGCGCGGTGCCCGGGATGAAAGCGGGAAACTCCTCCACTGTGATCTGCTCGGGTTTAAATGTCAGCAGACAATAGAAATCATTTGCAAACCGTTGAAAGCTGATTTACTAATCTCCCTGACCCTGACACCCAAACAATACCCAATGATTCTATTTAAATGTAAGACATGCCGATACTCCACCTGCTTTTGTTGTCAAGATGCAATCTTAGTACTTTTGTTCTGTATAAGAAGTACTACCCAGCATTATTCCACCATTTTGATGTACAGTACATAGTAGGTGTGTGATCAATGATCCACTTTGCTTTGGCACTTGGAGAGGTTTTGGAGAGCGAAGGAGAGCAAGGCTTCTCACACGAGGGAGTGCCGTTATACTGTATATCGTCATAGCCGTGGTTCAGTCGCGGATAATCCGTGCTTTGCTCCGCAGAGCGCCAGGAGCAGCAGGTCCTCAGGGCGGCTCCCACCAGCCCCTCCACCATCCGCCTGACCTGGAACCTCATCCAGTCCTCCAGAGGGTACCGCCTGGAGTGGAGGCAGGGCCAGGGTCAGACCTCCATTCTCAGATACATTACACACCCACGCTCACAGTCATGCACCTGCACACACACACGCACACGTACCCACGCATGCACGCGCACACACACACACACACACACACACACACACACACACACACACACACACACACACACACACACACACACACACACACACACAACCTCCAGACATTCTTCAGAAAGACTAGACGTCCACACCTGCTACCGGCGTTCAGGCCGGCTATGTGCTGGTCCACTGAATGTGCCTCCTCTCCCCGTGTGCAGGAGGCCGTGTGCAGAGCCAGTCTTTCCCTAAAGGCACCACCAGGTATCTCCTCTCAGACCTGAAGCCTGAAACGGAGTACCTCATCACCCTCTACACCCTGTACGAGGGTCGGGAGGTGGCCACGCCCGTCTCCACACCTTCCACAGGTCAGTGTCAGGCTGTTCTCCATGTGCTTCCCAAGACATTTACGCACATGACATTTAGCGACCATAAGTAATTGGACGGGGACGAGCTTAGAGTACAGATTTGGATCTTCGATTTGAGAGTATTGACATGAATATTGTTTTCCCAATTTGGAAATTACAACCCCGTTTGTGCCCTGACCCCCTATTTTTATTATTTGGTTGGATATTTTTCATATGAAGTGAGTTTCTGAGACCCTGACCCATCAACATCCCAAGACTTTCATTATCTTAAGCCATGTTCACCCGTGTTGAATTTCAATGGATCTCACTGGGAATTCAGCCGCAGACTAGATTGAACTGTAAACTGCTCAAATACACTAATCTTATTTATTTCTTTATCTTTGCCGGCAAAACGTTTCCCTTTCTCCTGCCGTTGCCCTGTGTTGTTGCAGTGGATCAGCCGGTGGGGAAGGTGTCCAACCTGCGCGTGGTGGAGTATCTAGGCAGCACAGTAAGACTGGGATGGACGGGCGTCACCGGGGCCACGCAGTACCGCATCCTTATCCTCAACACAGAGGGTGCGTCAAATTAACGATTTAACCCCAACCCTAACCCACCAGCGGCTCGTGAAGCAGGAGAACATCAGACTTTAATTTAATTTCACAGCGGGGACGGAGGAGACGCGCAGTATCCCCGGGAACCAGACAACCCTGGACTTGCGGGAGCTGAGAGTGGGCGTGTCGTACGGCGTCAGCGTGGCAGCGCTGGTGGGGGAGCGAGCAGGTGACCCGGTTACCGTGTACATCAAACCAGGTGAGGGGGAAAAACAACACGGCCGTTCGTGCATTTGTCAGCTCCATTTTTTGGTCTGAATGGCTGATCGGCTGAGTCAGCAGGTGCTGTGCGTCAGTGCCAGTTTGGTAAATACTTCTGGCCTGGTGCTCACTTCCAGCCAACAGCCCTCAGATCACTCCTTCCTGGAGGGAGTTTGGGTGATTACCCTCCGGTCCACGCTTCAGAGTCATACCACACAGGACCAGAAGTCTGCGTGCCTCCTTCATTTTCACAGCTTTCCACAGGCTGAATTTGCGAAAGATTATGTCGCACTTTCTGCATTTTGTTTATGACTATTATGTACATTTTTTATATCACTATTTTTCTTTACTAACCTCGGTGGCATTTTATTGATCCCAGGTGTTTGCTCAGTTATGACCCACCTCATTTTCTCACCATTTTTATTGTTCCCATTGTCCATTGTTCTGTTGTCCTTTACTGTTTACACTGTTTTTATTGGTCTTACTCTGTTTTACTGTATAAATGTATTAGTATTTATTTTTTTTGTTCCTGCAGCCCAATTAATAAAAACTGAACCTTGAACCACTACCATACCATAGTTCCTGAGTGTAAAACCTTCATTTTACTCTTGATGGTATATCTTTATTTGATACCATAAGGAAATTCAGGTGTTATGGCGGCAAAAAACAGATCCAAATTAATGAGATAAGAAATAAAACACAAGTACATGGTTTGAATTAAATGATATGTATTAAATCACGAACGTAGCGTGTAACAAATGCTCTTTCTAAACGGGCGCATCCGTGTTTATTTGATGCCCTTCATTTCAGAGCAAGGTGCTGGGAGAGTGTCGGACCTCAGAGTGCTCAATGTAAACAGTCGCAGACTGCGTATCGCCTGGAAAGGTGTCGCCGGGGCAACAGGGTACAGGGTCACCTGGAGGCAAGGCAGCAGTAAGTTTAATTTACTGCACTTGGCGTCATGCTTCGTTCCGTTCAGTTTTCTACTGATACCTCGTGAAAAATCGAAAAGCAAAATGTTACGCTCTCGTTTTGCCACTGTTCCAGTCTTCTTTAGCGACAGTTATTTAAGTTTTTAGGAGCCCTCTGGCTGAAGGCAAGAAAATCCTACTACTGGACTGGAAATCCTCCTCCCCTCCCTGCTTCCAGAAAAACGGCTCGATTAAATGATTTTCATAACGCCCATACTGTAGATCCAACTCGGGCAGGAAATGCACCAAAAGATGGGCTCCATTCATAGACTCTAAATGTAAATCTTGAATGGGTATAGAGGCTTGATCTGTATTCTCTGGAAGCTGTTCCTTTTTTCTTATTTCATAGTGCACGCCCGTTCTGAGACATTTTAATGGCACAGTTTAACAACATGTCAGTGATTCAGTAGAAATCTTGCCAACCTAAAAATAAATTACCTGCGACAGGCGCGGAGCAGTCGCAGCTTTTGGGGCGAGACGCCTCGGCCTTCACCATCGAAGGGCTGCAGGCCGACGAGCCGCTGGTGATCGGCGTAGCGGCAATGGCGGACCAGCGTTTTGGGGAGGCGGTGACGGTCTCTGCCAGGACCAACCCCCACGGAGGAGCGGTCAGCGGCCTCCGCGTCGTCGACGTCACGTCCAAGAGGATTCGCATCGCTTGGTCGCCCGTTTCCAGGGCAACGGCATATAGGATAAGTTGGCGCCGTGACGACGGTAAGCCACGACTGTGACTACACAAGTTGCCCTTCCTTTATTTTATCAGGTTTATTGTACATCACCGCTTAATTTTATTGTGTATTGTGAGGTTTATGTTGTTGTTTATTGTATTGTTTTTAGGTTTATTATACTGTACGTGGCAAAATGTACCCGTCTCCGAGTTAGTGTTGAAGTTTTTGTACTGTACATTGCCATTTGTTTCTCATTTATTTCTCTTGTTTTTGTTTTATTAATAGGTTTATTGTCGACTATTACGTTGATTTGTTTTTGTTATCCATTCTTTCCGGCTTATTGCCGTTTTCTTGTATTGTGTTTTCTTGCATGTTGTGACGCCACAATTTCCCTCCGGGGGAGGATGCAGCGTCTGTTTTCTCTGTAGTACAGTACAGACAAATTTTGTTGCTGGGTTTAGTCATAGTTTGGTCGTCTGCCTTTCTTTTTAAGATAATATTTCTGCGGCATTTTCGCTTTATTAGTTATGACAGTGTAGAGACAGGGGAGGATATGCAGCAAAGGGCCTCGGGGGCCAGATTCAAACCCGGGCTGGCTGCGGGAAGAACTTAACCTTAATTGTCCGCGCGCAACCAGGTGAGCCGGCGGGGCAAGTCGTCGTCGGGATTCCTTTCGAGGGTCCGCGTAAATCTGCATTTAGAAACTCAAAACTGTTCTCCGAGGCTCTTCAAGCCTCCTCAGACCTCCGGTCGTTCCCGCTCTGTGCAGGGGTGGAGGCCTCGCGGAGCATCGCCGCCAACGTCACCTCCTTCACCATCGACGGGCTGCAGGCGGACTCTGCGTACCGGGTCCTGGTGTCCCCAGTGGCGGGTTCCAGAGAGGGAAGTCCGGCCACCTTGAATGTCAGAACAGGTATCACTCCACGTGAACTGCATTCACTTATCACCTGCAACCCCTCCACACCGGACCCAGAGACCCAGGAAATACTAAACCACTTATCATCTGGTTTGGAGGATATATTCCTATATCTTTATATATCTGACTATTTCTGTTTTGTATTTTATTTTTTATTTATATTTTTGGGTTATTTGTATATATTTGATAATTAGATTTAAATTCATTTTTTTTCTATTTTATCATTATTTTTATATTCCCTTTTTTTGATCTGTTTGCTTTTTTAATTTATTTTTATGCTAACGGTCTGCAGTCTAAAACCTCACCGGAACAAAATACTAGTTGAAAAAATTCCGTTTGTGATTGGTTTCCCTGCAGAGTCGGAGCAGGTGGTGGTTGGAACCGTCACGTCCCTGCAGGTGCAGGAGCCGCACGGGGAGGTGGTGAGGGTGACCTGGGTTGGTGTGCAGGGAGCTACGTCCTACCGGGTGTCCTGGAGGAGGACGGACGGTAGGACTTATTGAAGGACAATCTGTTTTTAGATCAGGGTGGTGGGGTGGTGGTGGTGGTGGGGGGACGACTAAACTTTACTTGGTATTGTTTGTTCCTGTTTTGCGCTGTTGGAAACATATCTTGTATTTATGGTTTCTAAAGCAGAGGTTTGTCGTTGAACTTCTTCCCAGGTTCAAGATAGGAGGATAAGTGGAAACAGTGTTGAAAATGCACACTCCTATATAAACATCATTACTTGCCAAGTAAATAAACATATTTACGAGTAAACACAGGACGTCGGCTGTATTCACAGTCAGCATGTGAGGAATCTGTTTACTAAATACCGCTCAAAAGAATTCAAACAGCCACTTTAACAGGAAGTCAATCGAAATTGAAATATTCAACCTTTAATCTTTGGTTTCCTTCACCATTATATTGTGGAGCTGTTTTTGGTTGTCGGAGCAATAGCTCATCCAGTAATTCGGGTGACATGACGTCTAAAGAGCAGTTTTAAAAACGAGTGGAGGCAGATTATAGATTATATCTGAATACATAACACATCAGTACAATTAAGAAATTCACAACACATTTGCACAAGCACAGTAACATGAGGAGTGATAATGAGTCACCTTCCCCCTGGCTAAGAGTCAGAGTGATAGGAAGGACCCAATCTATGTGTGTCCTTATCTCAACAACCGTCCATCCGATTGACTCCTGTGTGGCCAGGCACCCAAGGACGTGCGGCGTCGAACTTGGCACAATTTGAAAACGTGACAGGCCTTACGTTAATAAACTCTGAATTAACGAGCGGATCGCGAGACGCTCCGCCCTCTGCAGCGCTAGAATCTATCCTCAAAATGAGAAGTAGTACGGGCGGTATGGATACTTTTGGTATGGATCCGCCCGCCCCTACGACGCAGCCCGTTCCCAACAGCCATGTTTTCAACGGGCACAGCACTAGTAAGTAACAAGATACGATAGGATTTTATTCATCCCCAGGGGGAAATCCAGGTGGGGAGCTGCTGTAACAGGCTGCCTCACGGGAGCGGTGCCAATACTGTACATACACACACACACATCCCTTTTTTTTTTTTTCGCTTTTTTTCTCAAATCAGAAGTATAGATATTTTCAAAGTGAAATATCGTTCTGGGATGATAATAGATTCTCCCTTAGGGTCTTAAAAAAAAGAAAGAAAAAACAACAAGTGAACTTACGAAAAAACAGCCTTGTTCTGCTTTACAGGACAACATTCATAATTGATAATAATCATAGAAAAAGAGACGTGTACGTACAGATACATACACTCCTCTCCTAACGCAAATGATCATCCAGCTTTGAGTACCTAGTCTGTAATGACAAGATGACAAGTCGTAGCTTGCCAATGAGAGGCAGTGAAGGCAGCATCCCGCCGCCGTCACCGAGCTCTGCCTCCCACCGTGTGCCGCTGCAGGGGGAGCGGAGAGGAGCCAGCTGGTCGGCGGCGACGTGACCGCCGTCAGCCTGGACCAGCTGGACCCGGGGGCCCAGTACGAGGTCCAGGTCATGGCTCTGGTGCAAAACAGAGAGGGATCCCCCGTCTCCATCAGCGTCACCACACGTGAGTCCTGTGTCGTCCCGCTCCAGGCCTTTTAGTTTTCGTTTTCTTGTGATCGGCGGTGGCTCCCAGCCCGGAGGCCCGGACACCCGGGGGGGTCGTCACGCCAAGGGCCAATTTGAGACATCTGTGTCCGAATCGTCAAATAGTGGTTCAAATATAAATGATAGCAAAATCCATTGTCTTCCAATGTTTTGTGTGCCTGAAAAAGCTGTGTGCTCTCTCCCCAAGAAAAAAGAACCAGAAATAAAATAATTCAATTCTGACGAAAATGACCACTGACCACTAATATATACATAAAGAAAAAATACTGTGCCCTTTCAATAGGGAGTTCTCTCAGGGGGGCCTCAACCAAATTTAGTGAAAAAAGATTTGAAATCCCTGTTATAGACGTTAATTATAAACACATATGACACTTTGATAAACACAACAGTGTACTGTATGTTATACTGTAATTTATGGGTGTGTGGGTATTTGTGCGTGAATGTGTGTTTGCCAGTGTGTCTTCACCGTGCATATACACAGTCTCACATCCATTTCGTGTTTATTTACGCAGCGGCGGTTTCCCCCACGACGCCCACGGGGCCCGTGGCAAGTTTGCGTGTGGCCGAAGTCAACCAGAACTCGGTGCTTCTGGGCTGGGTTCCGTTGTCCGGGGCCACGGGGTACGTCCTGCGCTGGAGAGAGCTGAGGGGTGAGACAGTGTGATTGGTGGTGGCGGCGGAAGCGGCGGCGGCAGCGGCAGTGGTCCGTCTCATTGTGAGCACACATTTTTACCTTGTCTTTTACCTTGTTTGCCTGATGAAGACACCGGGCAGGGTCAGTCCATCACGCTGCCGGCCTCGTCCAGCTCCTACCGGGTGACCGGGCTGCGTCTCGGCCTCCATTACCGCTTCGCGCTGCAGCCCACCTTCACCGGCGGCCTGGGCCCCGAGAGCTCCGTGGAAGAACGGACGGGTAACGCGCACCAACACACGCCTCCGTCTCTGCGCTTTGTATTCAGTTTGTACGCAGCATCTCCCCCTCTTAACGCGCGCCTCTCCCGCGGACAGTGTGCGTGGGCGGCCGTCTCGACGCGGTTTTTCTGGTCCCGGCCTCTCGAGACCGGGCGGGCCTGGCGGAGCCTTTGCTCGCCCTCCTGACCAGCGCCGCCGGGTCCCTCACCACCATCGGAGCCCGGGACTCGCAGGTCGGAGCCCGGGAAGTCGGGGAGGTGGAGATCTAGGTCGTTTCAGTGCGGACGGGCCGCCTTGTGATGCTCCCCTCTGCCGTTTTCCTCAGGTGGGCGTTGTTGTCTACAGCTCCAGACCCAAAGTCTGGTTCCTGCTCAATCGCCATGGCAGCTCAGAGACACTCTTCCAAGATATCCGAGCCACGCCCTTTGATGACGGCCCCGGCAATAACATCGGTCAGAGCTTCGGCGGTCAGAGCTTTGTCGGGCTCATTTTCTGAGACCGAGTCTGAGTCATGTGGCCGCTGGTGCGCGAGTTCATATCCCGCCCTCTGTCGCCCCCTGCAGGCCAAGCACTGACGTTCACCAGCCAGTTCATGCTCACGCCAGGCGCCGGACGCAGACCCAGGGTCCCCGGAGCCGTGGTCCTCATCTCTGACAGCAGGTCAAGCGACAACCTCACCGATCCAGCGAGCGCCATCAGAGCTTCAGGTTGGCCTGCCACACACACACACACACAATCCTTTAATTCGCAACAACTTCTGTTAAAAAAATGTTGGCTGCCATATTTGTTTGATTTTGTTAATTGTCAGCAGCTGCCTGCCCCCATCGCCCTGAGCGCAACTCTGTTCAACTGTGTCACATATCTCTCTCAAGAAAGTTTAATTTATTCATCCAAAGATATCTCTGTCAATGCCGAATGCTTCAGGAAGAAATTCAAATACCTAAGACGCTCTTTGTTTAAAGCAGCGCCATGTCATTATTTTTACCTCAAAATAACAGCTTCAGCATCATTTTGATGGTACTCTGACTTGTAAAATGGAGAATGGCACCTCATTGAGTTTTTCATATTTCATGGAAACAGAACAGGACAGAAATTGTTTTCGATCCGCTACCAAGAAATACCAGGGAAGAATCACCGATATCCATACCGATGCCGATAGGGGTGTGAGGGGTGTGTTTGATTTGCCATGTGTGAGGCGGCGCTCGTGATCCGGATCTTCAAGAGGCTCCAAACGGCTCTTCATTCAGTACCACTCCTGGCTTTTATATTTCAGCCAGTTTTAGCAATGTTTTGACCTATGATTGGTATGTGTGCACATTATTTCAATCAATCATTCAATCAATCAATCAATCAATCAATCAATCAATCAATTAAATTATTAAACCAAATTATAATAAACATTCTAATTTCCAAAATACCTCAAATAATGTAAAACAAAATTTTTCAATTTTTTGTCACATTGATGTTTAAAGAATAACTATCCTAGTTGTATAACAAAAATAACTACTAATGAAAAAGTATAGTTAATAAATAATTACACAACTCTATACCAACACATATATTTAAATTTAATTTGTATATATATATGTATATATATATATAATATGAAACAAAAAATATTTCTGCTCTATTCCTGTTCAAAAATGTTTTTTGTTATTCGTCATGCCTTTAGCCGCATTTTAAATTTACGCTCCGGGGGGGCGCGGGGTTCACCGTGCTTGGCTCTTAATGTTATTACCAAAGCGAGACTTTTCTGGGCTGTATTTAAAAAGTATTCTTAATTAATTTACAAAAAAATTTAAGAAAAAAAGTCATTGGGCTCTGAGACGGGAGGCGGCTCCCATCGCTCACAGTTCATAGAGCCGACACATCACTACACGATGCACCACACGCCAAGTGGGCGTGGTGCGAACAGCGACAGGGCCACCGTTAGTGAGGAAATATATACGTAGAAAAAAAAAACGCAATTTTACTTATTTTGGGGAGAGGAACTGATCCCTTTTTGGTGTCGATCCTATTGATGCGAGAGGTAGCATCGATACTTTTGGTGTCGATCTGCTTAAATACTTCATTACAGACATGTGACATGACCAGTCAAGTCATACAGCAGGAGCACCGGCGCATCCTCCGCGCTCTCCCCGGGCGTGGCGCTCTACGTCCGGACAGCAGGCAGCGGGGGCGACGCCCCCCAGAGCCCGTGTTGGCGTGACCAATTTGACCTCGAACTCGCCCTCCTCCCAACCCGATCGCAGAGCGGTTCCAGAAATGATCAGATCAGGGGTCGGAGAGAGTCCCTCGGTCCGCTCCGAACGTCCCCGCATATAATCCCAGAGCGCAGATTCGGGAACCGTGGATTACGGAACCTCGGGACGCTGTAATACATCCCTAACATGACCAAACTGGACCCTGCAGCTTTATTTATTATTATTATTATTATTATTATTATTATTATTATTATTATTAATAATAATAATAATAATATTGTGTAAAAGTAACAAATTACTAGTGGTGGAAAGTAACGGATTACTAATGAAAGTAATGATTACTAGTTATAAAATGTAACGGATTACCAGTTAAAGTAACTGATGACTAGTTGCGTAAAGTAACAAATTTCTAGTTGTGGAAAGTAACTGATTACTAGTTGTGGAAAGTAAATAATTATTAGTGAAAGTAACTGATTACTAGTTATGGTAAGTATGGGGGATGGTAGCTCAGGCGGTAGAGCTGGTGGTCTAGTGATCTAAAGGTTGCTGGTTGGATCCCAGGCTCCTCCTGCTAGCATGCTGTAGTGTCCTTGAGCAAGACACTTAACCCCTAATTGCTCCTGATGGCTGCGTCCGTCGGTGTTTGAACAATTGTAAGTGGCTTTGGATAAAAGCGTCTGCTAAATGTAATGTAATGTAAGCAACAGATTACTTGAGAAAGTAACGGATAACTAGTGATGAAAAGTGATGCATTTCTAGTGGTAGAAAGTAACAAAGCACAAGAGTACAAAAGCTAAACATTCATCAAGTATTTGTTCTAACTTATTATGAATACTGACATATTCGTTTCTCCGACTTTTTACTCCATTACTTTTCAAATACCTGTGCTTTTTACTCGCCTACATTTCTAATTCCTCTGTTCTTTTTACTCTATTACATTTCCAACAATGTAACTTTAGTTGAAAAAAAGGAAAAATCGGGATCTATATATGATTCTACCTGTACTATATATCTTGTAAGTAGTAATCAGGATCTGCATGGCTGGTTTTAAGCCTCGTCCAAACTTAAACAGCGTTTTTTCATTGAAAACCAAGATTTGGAAAAGCTCCGTTTTCTGGTGTTGGCGTGGACGGTGAAACGGAGGTTTTTCTTCCACTTCACACTAATGTGACTGTAATTGAGTATTTTATTTTGTACTTTTTTAAGTTGGTGCGTTTGAACACATACCCACTGTTATGTAATCTATAACTTTCTCCTTTCTACCCGAGTATTCTACGGGCTACACATAAAAAAAGGTTATTTCTTTGAAACATTATTTAATTCCCACCAATGAGGGCGGCTGTTACATGCACTTAGAGATGAATGATCTTTAAATCCATAACATATTAATAAATGACTCTGCTGCTTAGCTCTGAGCTTTTAATCAAACGATGATCAATTATTCATGTGGAGACGGTTAATTTTGTTGCCACTTTTTGCACCTTTTATTGGAGGACACAAGGATCACACACAAGGAGCTTTAAAGGTAATTAACACTCTTGAGTAGTTTGAGGAATCGATACTTTGCGTTTGCATTTACATTTAAATATTCCATTGAAAACCAAGATCACACTACATTACATTATCTTCAATTAACTTAACTAATATCTATCTGTCTGTCTGTATCTATAATATCTATCTATCCGTCCATCTGTATCTGTCTGACTATCTATCTATAATATCTATCTGTCTGTCTGTCTACAGAACTAAAGTTTAACTGCACAGTTTCTCTCTTCCTGTAGTTGTGTTTTTGGTTTTATATCTGTTTTAATGCCATTTTATTATATGTCTATGTGGCAGTTTCCCCTGCCACGCGCCACCCAAGTGGCGCATGGCAGAAGACGTGGATTGTAAACACCAGTTTATTGTCGAGAGTGGGCCGGTTGGAATTATCCCAGGAGACATGATGGGGCTCCTCTCCTGACTGTGAGTGTGGGGATGGGGGTTTTACCTGTTGCTCGTATGCAGGTCTGCAGCCACCCCGATCCCAGTCACCTAGATCCAGGTCAGGTGTGGCTGCTCACCACATCATCCCCACACCACAATCGATCTCACATTTAAATTAGGTTACGAAATCTCTCTTCCGGTGCGTTTAGTTATCTGGTGCTCATATGAAGGGTAGTTGGTACTAATACAGGGATAATTCTTTTTTAAATAAATGTTATCTTCTTTTCAAACACTTCATTATTTATCTATATGAATTCAAGTACAGACTAAGACGTATCAGACTATTATTAGGGGTCCAGCCCGCAGCCCCCTTTTGTTATTGTTATTGCTCGGCGTTTATTTTGTATTTTTTTATCTCGTTTTTTGGACTGAAGGTATCCGAAACACAACAACAGACATGGTTGAAGTCTCGTTATAACTGGGACGTTCAGACGTCTTGACGTTCGAGTTTGATCAATATCGATCTACATTTGGGGCAGAAATGAGTGAAAAACGGCCGTAATTTCATAACTTTCAGGAGCCGCTTTGTGACATCATCATCCAAAGTGATATAATTCCAAGCTAATTACTGCAGCTATATTTATTATTATTATTATTATTATAGGGAAGATATTGACCCTGTACAGTTCAAAATTCCCCTTTCCCTGGCTGTCCTAGGTTTGACGGTGTTGGCGGTGGGCATCGGGCGCGCAGACGTGGAGGAGCTCCGCCGGGCCGTGACGGATCAGAGCACCCAGAACCTGATGTACACTCGAGACGCCGCTCAGCTGGGGACGCTCCACTCCGACCTGGCCGATCTGCTCTGCGGCATCGCCAGGATACCAGAGGTGGGCAAAGACGACAGGATGCTGAAGATCATCCTAATATCCTTCAACTTCTTCAACTTATTCGGCGCAAAAGAACAATGCGTCCGCTTTGTCCGGGACGCCTCAGCTGCATAACGCAAAAAAATATTCCTCAAAGAAAATACGTTTCCGCATTGATTGATATTGGTCGACAGGGCAGTGTTTGTGGTGTCATTTTCATTCAAATGCGTGTGATGTCTTTCAAGCTGATGAGATAAGGTGAAAATGGACAGAACAGGTGGATGTCATACATGAGGATTCTGTTCTTGTGTTGGTGCAGACGAGTCCAGGGGCCGAGCGCTGCACCCTGCAGTGCCCTCCGGTGAGTTTGAATATCCACGAGACTAACAACTAACAAAGAGATGCGTGCATACCCTGTCTGTGATACTTTTATGGCATCCATCGTGGTTTCAGGGAGTGAAAAATAAAACTGAAGGTTTGTTCCTCAGTACTTTGTAGCCTACAGCAGGTAGTGTTTTTTTTTATCTTCGTGAATCTTTTGATAAACGAGGCTGTTTTTATTTCATTTCATCTTAGTGTGCTGCACGTGCTTGTATGTACAGTATGTATGCATCTTATTTTTTAACATATATATTAGGTATTTACAATGAAATTAATTAAATTCCAACAAAAATTGAAGTCATGGTCCATACCCGTCCCCAAATCAACTCATATTCATTCAATTCATTTAGATGCCAGATTTTTTTGTCAATTTGATTTATTTTCGTGGTTTTAATGGAGTGGTTTACGTTTGTCTTTTGAAAGGCATTCCTCCATCTGTGTTTCTAAACCTTTCATTGTGTTTCCTGCGTCCTTCAGGGTGAAAGGGGAGAACGGGGAGAGAAGGTAGCGTCCAGTACAAAATGCCTCCCGCTTAATCGTTTCGGTGTCAGACAGGTTTAAAAAAAACAAAAAAACAAAAACATTCTCCTGATCGCTCCGCGGCTTGACTCCCCAGGGCCAGGCTGGCAGAGACGGTGCGTACGGACGCAAGGGAGAACCGGTGAGTCGCCGCTGCTCGGGGGGAACACGTTCCTGGCTTTGAGAGTTCTGAGGTCTTCATCCAACGGGGATTATACTGTGTGTGTCTCGTGTTTCAGGGCCGGGATGGTTTGCCCGGAAGGGAGGGTCCTCGGGGCCCGGAGGGACGCCAGGGCCTGCCCGGCCGCACTGAGGGCCCCTCGGTCGGGGTCAGAGGAGAGAAGGGCGAGAGGGTGAGGCCCCTGACCAGATCCTCATCAAAGCTTCCGCAATTTAGAGCGGGCAGATTGTCTGACAATGCTGTTGGTGTCCAGGGCTTCCCCGGGCTTGACGGGAACCCAGGGCTGCCCGCCAGACCCGGGGCCCCCGGGTCCGCAGGGGTGCCGGTGAGTCTCGGTGGAACAAATCGTCAATCTGCGAGGGTAAATATTCAATGGTTGGAATGAACGGGCTTTGAAATAACCGCGCTTGGTCTCATCCAGGGCACCCAGGGCCTGCCGGGCGTCAGAGGAGATCCAGTAAGTACCAGTGACGCAGCGAGAGTCAGAATGAAATGTCGAAATTTGACCTGAGAGCCCGTCCCTCCTTCTGTCCCCCCAGGGCGAACCGGGTGTGGGCGGGACACAGGGACCGAAGGGTGACAGGGGCGAAAGGGTGAGTTTGGGTGGGCATCAACTCAGCGGAGCGGCGGTGGTATTTGGGTTTCCGCCAGATTTTGGGACCGTGCTCCTGCTCCGTTGTCGTTCCAGGGTGAGCCCGGCGGTGCTGTCTCCGGAGGTGGTCTCCCAGGGAGGAAAGGGGAACCGGGAATTCCGGGAATACCTGTGAGGGCAGATCCGTGTTTATGCACTTTTTCCTTTATTTGGGCTTTCCCTTTGCTTCGGAAGAGGCTGAATTTGATTGACACTATCTTTCACTTAGGGCAACCCAGGCCGGCCAGGTGCCGACGGATCCAAAGGGTTTCCTGGAGCACCGGGGACATCGGGACAAGATGGCCGCCCCGGGATACCAGGAACACCAGGCCAATCCATCAAGGTTCGCTTTCTTCTCCTTCTTTTTTCCCATTTCACTCAGTATGAAAATACAAAGAATACTCGTTTTTTTCCATGTGACAACTGAGCCATTAGTTGTTACAATTTGATTATTCACAAAAGATTTGACCTTTTCATTTGATATAGTTCATGAGATATTTAGATGAAATACTTAAGTCAGACTTATACATATAGAGACTTATACAGACTTGTATACAATCTGTGAAAAGTCTGAGGTGAAAACAAAATAATAATTGGTGTTCTGTGAATTTGTATTGTATCTTTTCATTTACATGAAGAGATGAAGAGCCAAAATTGTTGAAGTAACACATGTGAAGGTTCAAACATAAGAAGAAATAATGACAAAATACAGCAAATTATAAAAAACTTAATCAGAATGCCATTGCTTAGCTTTTTTGTCTTTATGCATTTTTGATAAATGTTATGTAAAAAAAAAAAATATATATATATATATATATATATATAATATTTATTTATGATCTCCACTCAACTGATTTTTTTATAAATACTGACATTGGGTTTACCAGACAGAAAGGACAATTAGTTATGATTCTTTTTCTTTATTGGTGCATTCTCTGAAAGAACCAGTGTCCCATTTGAAAAGTACTGGTGTAGTGAGGGAACATGGCCACATGGTGGCAGCATTTGGCCATTGACTGTGTGACTCAAACATCAATGTTTTATGGAGGCGACTCTACAGTTGCTAAGCCACAGAGTTGGAAGGGCTGCATTATTCAGACGTCAAATCAGTTCTAATAAAATCTAATTTAATCTTTAATTTTTTTTCATGAGACCTTCTTGGGTCTTTGAAAAGTTGTGTTGTAAGATACAAAAATTGAGCCGTCCCAACCATGGTCATGACATTGAACCTCTGCCCATTCCAACATTTTTTTTTTTGTTGTGAAGAAAACCAAAATCGAAATTCCTTTATGTAAAGCTAAATATTTATTTGAGTAAGCTGGGATTTAAATAATAAGGCCATTGAGATTTATTTGGCTCTGCATCATGTATCAAGCATCTGATGCGATCCGGTCGAGTGTTTTCAAGATTTTCTAGTGAATGTGCAACAATTTCCTTTAAAAGTCACACAAAGTTGTGCCTCCAACACCTGCAGGAAAAAAAGAAAAACAGCATTTTGGAGATTTTGCAGTGAATACAAAGGACCCGGAGTTTGGGAAGAATCGGCCGGAGGGGGGGCTGGGGGCGCTTAACGTATCTCTGCTGTCACACTCAACCTTTGTATATCTGGACAATCTGCAGCCCCCTATTCCTTCAACAGCCCTTATCACCCACTGAGCTGCAGAGGACTTGATGTTCAGACACAGCGCACAGTGTGTGTGTGTGCGTGTGAGATAACCAAAGGGTCATTTCTGTCTGTTGAGCAAGGTTGTCATAAAAAAAAAAAACATTTTCCTCATTACAATAATCAACTTATTTACTCTGCCTCTCTCTCTCTCTCTCGCTCTCTATCTGTGCACAGGGAGATGTGGGCAGCCCAGGAGAAAGGGTGAGTCACACCATTTGTGGCTTATCCCAGCAAGACAGTGATGTCCCGAGGAAGTGGCGAGCATAACGATTCTCTGCTCTTATCTGTGTGTGTGTGTGTGTGTGTGTGTGTGTGTGTGTGTGTGTGTGTGTGTGTGTGTGTGTGTGACAGGGGCCCCCGGGGGTCGGCAGCGGGGCGACGGTGAAGGGCGACAAGGGCTCCCCAGTAAGCTCTGTCAATCACAGGCGATGCGATGACGCGTGTGTTGTGTAGTGAGTGCAGCCGGTGTCGGGAAGGAGAGCGTGACGTCTCCCCGTCGCTCGCCAATGGTACCGCGGGGTTATTTCACGGACGCTGAGTAAGTGCGGCCGGAGTCTCGCGCCGAGCGGCGTCACCGATGAGGACTTTTGACGGGAAATGCGTCACTGATGTCACTCACCCAGGAACACGGAGCTTGAGAGTGATATAGGCTGTAATTGAGCGTCGTTCCGGGAGTGCGCTGAATCATCATTTTGTGGCCTCGCGCCGAGATAATATCTGCAAAATGGAGAGTTTTTCATGTTAAAGCTTTGAGGTGGCCACTTAAAGCGGAGGTGTGCTGGTAACGCCTCGAGAAAACCCCAAATTAAAAAAAAGGGGGCGGACCGAGCCGCAAAACATGGAAGAGAGGGGCGACCGTGACCACGCCCGGGTCCGTTCTCTTAACTTGGCTCCCAAGGGTTGAAAAAACAGCTGCAGGCGACACCGTCCTCGCGTTTAATTAACATGGACTTCATCCCCAGGGCACTCCGGGACCAGCAGGGACTCCCAGCCCCAGAGGGCTCCCAGGATCCCAGGGGGCTAAAGGAGACAAGGTAGGCACTGGTTCCTGGTCAGTCAGGACGGCAGCGGGAGGGTTTGTGCCGGCGGTGGTGTCCATCGCTGAGAAATGACCGTTTCTGCCGCCGTTTTTTTTTTTTGTTTGTTCGTGTTTTTTTTCGAAGGGCGAGCCTGCAGAGAGGTCGCCGGGACCCCCAGCACGGCCCGGAGAGCCTGGAGACAGGGTAGATGTGACCGACATTAGACATGTGGAGAACGAGAGTTGACGTGAGTGCTTGAGAGTCCCCCCCCCCCCTGACCGCTGGTCTCTTACAGGGTCCGCGTGGGCCTCCGGGAGAAGTAGGCAGCAAGGTAAGGGCCAGGTCATATCTTCGCCCGGGCCGCCACGAGCGATCGATGCGGGCGCGCGTCACAGTCGTCGCTCGCCGGTTTGATCTTCTCCGTCTCCGCAGGGTGACCGCGGGCAGCCGGGGGAGGCCGGATCGCACGGAGACAGGGTGAGTCCGAGTCGGAACCGTTCCGGTGGTTGACCGCGGCTCGTAGGCCCGGCGTGAACTGGTCCGGTGGCGGTCAAGCCGTCTGAACGCTTGTGTCTTGTCGCCAGGGGGAGCGGGGCCCAGCGGGGGAGGCCGGCGACAGGGTGAGTCCGGCGGTGCCGGTTTTGGTATTCGAGGTCGTCTCCGGTTCATCGGGTTCAGCCGTCTCTCGCCAGGGGACTGGGCTGCGCTTCATCTGAATAATTTATCTCACAGGGGGAGCCAGGCAAGCCGGGCCTCGCTGGAACACCGGGGCTCCGGGTGAGTGGCGCGCCCAACCCCCGTCTGTGACGGGCACACGTTGCGAGGGTTTTATTTCGGTAATTGCCTCTTTGACCCGAGCGTTCAAGGCGCATAATTCATACCAATTTATCCGAGTGTGTGTGTGTGTGTGTCATCAGGGCTTGCCGGGGATCACCGGAGCGCCGGGGGAAAAGGTGAGATGCGGTCGCGGTTCAATCCAGCAGCCCGGGAGCACATCACAGACACAGATAAAACCTTTTATTTAAGCGTCCATGGTTTGTAATGACTGATTGTCAATCTCACGCGCACATCTTCTTCATTGATCTGGTGGTTTGGCAAAAGTCTCGAGACCCCCGCGGCGGCGTTAATCAATGCAGTTAAATTAGAGGGAACCTGCCGCAGGGTTGTTTCTAGCCTCAAAAATGTGAGATCAGTGTTGGATTGGAATGTTAGTTTAATAGCCCCGTAAAAGCAGCCAGAAGACGGACTAATGAACCCATCGACCCGCTCCTTCCTAGGGAGACCAAGGCGCGCGCGGAGAACCGGGCAGAAGCGTGAGTGTAAAGATATTTAATGTGACATGTTGTTCCCCTGATTTTTGGAATTTCTTGGAGTTGATTGTCCGCTCATATACACGTCCAGGGTCCGGGTCTTCCAGGCAACAAAGGAGCACAGGTGGGATTTGCATTTGTCTCTTGATGTGAAACTACGTAAGCTCATTATTTTATTAAATTTTTTACAAAATGTTGAGTTTGGTTTGTTCCCGCAGGGAGAGCGAGGCCCGTCTGGTCCCGAGGGGCCGAGGTCGGAGAAGGGGGAGCCGGGTGTGAAGGGGGACAGAGTGAGTCTCTGGTCGCATCTACTCATATGAAGGCTGATAGTTTTTTTTGTTGGGCGAAAGGTTTGCTGCGTAGGTGCAGTGTCGGCTTCCTGGTTGTCGACCCTTTTCTTGATACTCTCCTCCTTCACACTAATAGTCATTTAAAATAAATTAAAAAATCAATATTTTGGGTTAATATATTCATATATTATAATAATCATTTTGTGAGAAGCCGTGTTATAAGCAGGATAATGTGGTGGAAGCCGGTCATTACCTCAAAATAACTGCCGTTCTGCCATCCTGCCGTTATTTTGTGTTATTTTTACATATATATCAGGCTTGAAAGTAGTGAAAATGTGGGGATGAGGGTGTTAATGCTCAAACACATTGGCACTTTCATTATATTCATGTAATTTCCTTTGACAACTGAATTTATTTTAGTCCACCGCAAACTTTCTAATCGCTCGCTCTCACATTTTCTCCCTCTGAAAGGGATCGCCAGGAGTAGGGGCTCCAGGCCAGCCGGGGCCTAAAGGAGACTCTGGAGATCAGGTAATTCCGAAAAAATGCTGCTGCAATATACCCCTCCAGGGCAGCAAACTGCACCATCTTATTTCAAACACCTTTTATAGCCGCAGTTATCCGTTTATTATTCCACACCGGGTGCCGGCTTCTGTCAATTTAGGTCATACCCTAAAACCACACATACTGGCACCGTGGTCCTAAATAAACATGCTGTTCTTCCTCCAGGGACCTGCTGGGATCAGTGGGAAGCCGGGGGCCAAGGTTAGAGAAGTGCTCCCTCTTCTGTGGTGCAATCAGTTTTAGTTTCAGGGATTTACAAAGCGCTGACCGCCTTGGTGAGTTCCCGTCTCAGTGGACGTAGCCTTAACCGGCCCTAAAGTTATTATTACCGCATTTCAGGGAGACCAGGCTGAACCGGGAGAGCGAGGAGAGAACGGGCGGCCGGGACTTCCAGGAAAAAATGGACTTCCTGGGAAGGAGGTTGGAGTCTCTCACGGGGCTTTCCTTATGTCTTGCCTGCAAAGAAATAACAATTATCGCCGATGTCGACATCAACCATGCTGCAACTATGAAAACTGTCCAGTTTTTGTTATTAATCTACTTCACCGGAAATATCCAGCAATTCACCGGAGATACAGTTACATTACATTACATTGATCAGACGCTTTTATCCAAAGCGACTTACAATTATTCAAACACCGACGGACGCAGCCATCAGGAGCAATTAGGGGTTAAGTGTCTTGCTCAAGGACACTACAGCATGCTAGCAGGAGGAGCCTGGGATCCAATCAGCAACCTTTAGATGACTAGACCACCAGCTGAGCCTGAGCTACCATCTCCGTTCTGAGTTCTGAGCTCCGACTTCCAGCTCGGGTTCATCACCATCCCTGTCTAGTAACAATAGAGTATGCCATTCCGATGGAAGTCCCTTAACTATTCTGTCGTCGAATCCTAGTTTTAAAGTTTGAGCGTGTTTTGCATGGAGCCGCGTTGGAGGTTTTAACAAGTCCGTGTCGGGCTTTGTTCCATTTCTCCAACCACGCATTTCTTCCCGGTGACGCCACGCTAGAGGTAAAACGAATAGAGCTTCGTTGTTTAGCGACAGTCCGCGTCCTCCCTCCCGCGTCACCCGCCGATGTCAAAACACCCCGCACTTCGAGGGCTTTCGTGCAATGAACCCGCGGCGCTTGTGTCTTACAGGGAGCGAGAGGAGAAAAGGGCGACGACGGAACGCCTGTAAGGACCTGCCTGTTTCACCTACCCTCCGTCCGCTTTCACTCATCTTCTTTTCCGAGTTGCGGCAATTGTTGCTCACCCTTTTCCTTTTCTCCCCCCGGGCCTCGCCGCGCCACCAGGGAGAGTCCGGCCTTCCCGGAAAGAACGGCGAACGAGGGCTGAGGGTAGGGGAAGTCTCAAAAACTCTCAAAACCACTTTCGGACTAGTTCCTCTCGTCTCCACAGTACTTACTGTATCTTGCCCCTTTCACCCGAAATGCCATCTATTTATCCTTGAGCGACATTGTTCTGCTGTGGCCAAATGCCAGCCTCAGAGCGGTGACATTTTTATCGACTCCCTTCAGGGACTGCCAGGTCAGCCGGGACGACTGGGCGAGAAAGGAGACGTCGGGGACCCGGGAGAGCACGGTCGGAATGTGAGACACGTTTATTTATCATCTCTCGGGCAGGTTATCGATGTGAGCGTTAAGCTGCGACGCTTTGAAAAAAAAAATAAAATGAAAAATGGGGAGGTGTCGGCCGCTGAAGCTTTATTGACGCCAGTTCGATTGCAGGGCAGTCCTGGAGCTGCGGGACCCAGAGGAGATAAAGGAGAGCAGGTTCGTCACCTTGTTTTGTTTTTTATCGGTCGCCCTGCATTGTCCGTGTCGGTGTCGTCGGCGTTGACGTATGTTTTTGTTTTTTATCCTTTTTGGTTTTAAGGGAGCGCAGGGCCCTCCGGGGCCGCCAGCGAAGGCGGTGAGTCTGCGCCGTAATGCTTTGAATCAACTTCTGCATTGCAATGTCCACGCGCTTCCTCTTTTAAATCTAGCGTGTAGTCGCCGTTAAACCAAGCCCCGTGGTTTAGAATGAAGACGCCGTATAATACTTCATCTTCGAAATTAATCGACCAACCAACTCTTGAAGAGCGTCTCACTCTCCCCCCGTTAGGTCGATGTCACGCCCCAGCTGGGAGGAGGCAGAGGAGAGAAGGTGTGTTATGGTACATTACTGCATATCATAATGCATATTGTACTGGCTCCTGTCCAAACCTACTACATCTGTATAAGCCATCTCATATTTTATTGAGAGCAGCCGGATGAGATCCAACTTTAGCACGGAACGACCTCGTCCTTTTATTGCACTCGTCATTTAAGAATACGGTTTCATGTGATTTACACACTCGCACAAATCCGATGGGCGTATAGTCAATTTAAGTGGGCGCAAAAAAAAAAAAGAAAGAAAAGGAATCAACCGCAGCGAGAAAAGGCCCGGCGCTGCTGAACTCTGACACTGGGGTTTGGTTTCCAGGGAGACGCCGGCGACCCGGGGGAGCACGGCGGCAAAGGGCAGAAAGGGGAGTCGGGGACGGCGGGCCTTCCAGGAATACAGGTGAGTTATTCTGGTGGTTGTTAAACGCTCCAGTTAGCATCTGATGGGTCATGGCCAAGTATTGATGAGGGTCTCTTTCCACCGCTGTGTCTTTAAAGGGTGCGGAGGGACAGCGCGGACTGCCAGGGGCCAGAGTGAGTCTGATGAATTCCTATGAATCTGTCTGTTACGCCCAACGTTCCTGTGAATATGTCAGATCGCTGATCTGAATGTCTCTTCTTTACCTCTGCTCCAGGGCGATCCGGGAGGACGAGGACCCGCTGGAGACAAGGTGGGGGGAGTGGGGATCAATGTCACGCAGTCACACAAATGAACTACGATAGTTACGGCGCGACATGAGTTCACATTCTGTACAGGCAGACAGCTCTTTTTTTGTGGCATTTGCGAATATCAAACACTTGTTTTTATCTTCTTGATAACAAAGGACTGTGGAGGATGCACAGGGATGGTAACATTGGAAGTGCTGTCTCGTGTTCACAGCGCTACACATCAGAGTCACATCATTTATATGGTGATTTTTGAATAAAGAGGAGGTTCTCAATCATTGCGCTCAGTGGAGTGCAGTGTTGCGCGTGGAACAGGAGTATCACATACAATACAACTGACATTAAACATTGCATGACAACTGTGATGATATACTGTAACAGCTCTAGGATATTTTGCGATAAGCACGCTTTGCAGTAAGTGTCCATAGCCAGCCTGCAGCCAGGGAAGTGTTTATCTCTAATTTGTTCACTAATGGAATCCTGACGGGACTATTTTTGTGAGCAGATCCAAATAAAAGACAGAATAGTCCTAATCCGTTGTGCCGAAATTAACATTATCTGATCCAGAGCTTATTAAACTGTTAGGGTCCGGGGTATCAAATGTTGGTTGCAGATGCTCAAGAAAATATCAGCCGTGTTGGTGTACGGTGTCACGGCACGAGCTGGAGTCAGGTTCACTTATCATCCCCTTTCTTATTGAGCGAACATGGATGTAAGCAATAGAATACAATATGCTGACAGCGCTCCTGATGCGTTTTCCTCTGACCAGGGCGAACGAGGCGCAGCGGGGCTGGATGGACGAGCCGGCCTGGACGGTAAACCGGGTTCAGCAGGACCAGCTGGCCAGAGGGTAACTTTATTTTTACTGTGGACCCAAATGTGACGAAAGTCCAATAATAGTGATACCAACCGAAACACCAATAACCATGAGTGTTTTTTTTTTTTTGTTTTGTTTTACTTCTACAACAGGGGGATCTAGGCAAACAGGGCGATCCAGGCAGGGATGTGAGTGTCCCTCCGTCTCTGTTGAATAATGAAATGTAGCCTGATTATTCATTGCATGATACGGTCCCAGGACATTCTGAGCGTCAAACACTGCATTCCTGCGTTCTGGTGTTTCTTTTTTGTTTTTTTTTATGCACTATAATGTGCTTTTTTCTGCATCAGTTTATGGTGCCGATGTCTTTATTTATGTAAAGAAAAGCGTCTTTCAAAACGACACTACAATGCGCGCCGGCCTGCGCAGCACAAGTCGTGCACGACAGCATAATCAAGAATTTTTTTTAAATATTGGCACGGCGGCCATCAGTTCATCAAGCACTCACCACTATTTGCAGGGCACTCAGTGAGCCTTCCGCTCTGCGACCTCATCCACGATGTGCCCCGTGTCCAAGTTCTTCACCCACACATTTTTAATTGGGAACATGGCCAATCCACTCCATGTGTTCATCCTGCCCCCGTCGTGCTCCTCAGATCGTTTTTAATGAGCGTTCGTTTGGAGAGTGGGCGCTCGGCGGGTGCGACGGCGACCGGAAGAGTCAGAAACTGTTGACAGGTGATCGATGACGAGGCACAGATGTTGTTGATGACCAAGGCAGCATGTATTACCCGGCGTACATTTGGAGGCGGTTCACTCTTGCGTGCGCAAGTTGTAACGTGAGCGTGCAAATAAAGCACCGGCTCACGCAACGCAACATTTCAAACGGATTTAATCCATTTAATGGTTTGGTTTTATGGTTTGGTCATGTTAAGGGCCCGGCCGCACTGTCTGGGCCTGTCTTCTGGCATTTGCCCAAATGCCAGATGGCCAATCCATCACTGTGCTAAAGTAATACATTTTTTGTGTGCAATCAATGTTTAAGATGGAAAATAAAAATGTCAAGTGTTTCTGATTATAATTAGGATTATTATGATCTTACATTAGTCGGCTCAATGTTTGAAATTAAATTTGAGGGGTATGTAGCTGGTACTGCTGCATGTAATTCTACTAATGCAGTCTGGATGCACGTCCTGCACAGCCTGCTGTTCCGAGACCCTCAGCGGATCAGGATTCCTAAAAAACCACGCGTGGTAATAGGCGGTGGCTACGCACACCCATGGGGGTGGCGCTCAGATGATTGGTGCAGGTGGAAGCGTGCGTGTAAATCTGGTCGGCATTTTCTACGTGTGGTGTGTGTTTGTGTGTGTCGCCTCGTATTACTCGTATGCAGAGTGAACCTGTCGCTCGTTGTAGCTGTTTTAAACAATTAAGCTTATTAATAGACTGATTGGCGACATGGGCTTTTTGTCCTGTAACTGCTAAGGTATTCATATTATATAAATAGGTATATATTTTCGGAAGCCATGCGGTATGTTACTAAGTTTTAAATGACCTAAAATAAGTTATTGCTGTGCAGTTGAGCAGGCAGTTCAGTTGTGACGCTTTCACACTCTGAGCCAAATATTGGCTCAGAGTATGAAAGTTATGGATATACAATGTAAACTCACTTTGGTTATAGTTTGGTTATAGTATAGTATATTCTAATTATCTCCTTATTTAAAATTTGTTACCTTTTGAAGTACATTTTATTTATTGGATTTATATATGTTTATTAGGTGTCTAGGTCTGATAAATAGTTTGTTTTTTTGGAAACTGTGCTGGCTATAGAGGGCGCTATGGAGCTAAAATCCATATTTTCACCTTTCCTGGAGCAAGTTGCATATGAACCGTGCATGATCTCTGCAGCGCCACTTACTTCCTCTAACATGCAAAACGGTGACAAAAAACATTTATCAGTGTTTGGGATATTTTATTTTCGACAAACATTTAGATAAGCATGGCTCCTATCGAGGCCCTCAAGTGTCTGAATTGGTGTCTGGCCACCACGGAACATCAAATAATTATAATGCAATATTTAAAACACTACAGTGAATAAATTGAGACACGCACGTCGCCATGGTATTGATTAGTTAAAATAACTGCATTAACGTACCAAAATGATATTTATGTTATCATGCCTGTGCAATGCTGTTATATTCTGCTCTGCTCTGGTCTTTCCTTGCCAGGGTCTACCAGGACTCAGAGGGGAGCAGGGCCTCCGGGGCCCAGTCGGACCCCCTGGGACCCCCGGAACACCGGTGAGTGTAAAGACACACACACATGTTCCCCCATTCATCTCTCTTGTGCCTTAAAAAAAAAAAAAAGGAACATTCTCAACATGTGTCTGATTTGTATTTTCTCTGATTTTTAAGGGTAAAGCTGGAGAAGATGGCAAAGCTGGAGCTCCTGGGAAAATGGTGACTTTTCTCTGAACCAAAACTCATTCCTCAGTTTAGAAACTCCAGCTTCACTAACGACCATAATGATGCTTTTTTAAATCTTTTTTTTTTTTTTTTTTTTTTATCTTATCTGTCTTTTTATCTTTGATCTCTTTATTTATTTATGTCCGTGCACACTTTCCTGGAGATTCTTATCGTAACACCGAGTTGCTTTGTAGAACCTTTTATATAGATCAATTTAGACACGTTTGAACTTTCACGACTCATTTCGTAGCTGTGACTCGTTTCACATCAAATTTTACACCTGCTCACCTGTGAATGTTAAATATAGTGGAAAATTGCCCTAAATCTTATAAAAAAAAAGAAAATTATAATCTCAACATTGAACTTTGGAAGACGACAAATTCTGTTCACTGTTTTTCACATGAGAGATATAAAAATATTTAGAAACAAACTTAATTGACTTATGTGGCCTGTTATTGAGTAAAATCATATTATAGTGTATATATGCTCTTTCCATGAGTGGGTTTGTCTCCTTCAAAGCACTTCATACACATCAAAATGCATACACAGGACTTAAGTGCATTGCTTTTTTTTATAAGGCTGTGCTTACATCTATCTCTAACTCCTCGAACGTTTAACTTCTGAGTAAACATCAAATGTCACACATTTACTGCTGCTTATTAATGATCATTGAATATAACATGCACACCCTTCATAAATTATGATTGATTGGGATTTAATATCACTGACAGTTATTGGCCAACAATTGGCCGCTTCCTAAAGTAATCCCAAATGAGAACCATCCCATATTTTCTACCCACCCTCCAATCTCTTCCTGGTTCCTGGTAACATTCGCTAATGAGAAGCAGCCTGGCTCATTATTTCAGATTCTGCGGCGTAATGACCGACCAAAGCGACTCCGTAATGGTGCAATCAGGCGACGCAGCAGCAATTTATTTTTAATCGAAATGGCCCAAAATCTCTGCAGATCAGAAACAATTTGGGTGCCGTCCCCTTTCCACTTGTCTTCTCACCACGTGCATCTTTCTGTGTCGCAGGGCGAGGAAGGTGTGCCAGGGGAGGACGGCAGAAAGGTGTGTGTGTGTGTGTGTGTGTGTGTCTGTGTGTGTGTGTGTGTGTGTGTGTGTGTGTGTGTGTGCACTGCATTATCATCTGTTGGCTAAGAGGTTTAGCTGCAGTTTGTTGTGGGAATTGAATAGTATATAAAGTCCAGCACATAATTGATACAGTGCAAATGTATCTATATCTTATATAATAAAAAAAAGTCTATAGCAATGTGAGATATATTCTTCCCCAAACCCTGTTTTACCTTGACACCCTACCACTGTCGTCTTTTATCTGCAGGGTGACAAAGGAGAAGCCGGAGCAGCCGGGAGAGACGTCAGTTCCACCAATCTCCTTCTGATCTGTCTTTTATTTTTATTTTTTCCGTCTCGTTCGTTTGTTACCCTTCGTCTTTCTTTGTGCACATCCTCTCTCTCTCCACCCGCCACCGTCTTCCTCCCTCCTCCGCTGACCCCCCCGTCGTTGACGTTAACGTGTTGCGTGCCGGTGTTGCTCTCTCGCTTCATCCCCTCACCGCGCGCGTGCGGCTGTAGGTTGCTCTGACATTGATATTGCCGTCGCGCCCTCACACTCGCTGCCAAATCAATGGCCCAGTGAGCGGCAGCCATACATTCGCTCGGCTCTAATGATCGGGCTTAGCCTTTAAGGGGGTGCATCTTCTGAGAGGCATCCGGAGGCGCTCCAAATGTCAGAGTGCCGTTTTCATGTGCAAATTCATATTAATTATCTCCAGAACATCAGAGGAGGGCAGGCAGCGGCAGCAGCCACCTGCTTTGATTTTGTAGTTCAGCCTGGAGCACTGGCACCGAGTGAAATACCACAGGGGAGAGCGGATCTCACTTCTACTGTCCGGTGTGTGTGTGTGTGTGTGTGCGCGCGTGCGTGCGTGCGTGCGTCCCAGGGTCGTGATGGGCAGAAAGGAACCTCGGGTCTGGCGGGGCCGGTGGGGCCAGCTGGTGCACCCGGGCCCTCGGGCCCGCCGGGCAACGCGGGTCCTCCTGGACAGGTGAGGTTGACGCGTTTGAATATGGATGCGTGACATAGCCGATGTTATCTCTCCAAACTCCCTTTATCGCGGTTGTGTATCTCTCTCAGGTTGTTTACGTCAAGGGAGCGGCGGCTGCTGCCATCCCGGGCCCTCCAGGGCCTCCTGGAACCCCGGTATGACATACATGGAATTCTGACTATTCAATGACTTCCTGTACATACTCTATACTGCTGTGTAATCATTGCATATTTATTTTTCTCCTGGGTGTGGAAGCGTCGGGGTCTGAAAATTAATTCACAAGCATACATTTCCACTGCTGTGTGTGTGTGTGTGTGTGTGTGTGTGTGTCTGTGTGTGTGTGTGTGTGTGTGTGTGTGTATGTGTGTGTGTGTGTGTTTGTGTGTGTGTGTGTGTGTGTGTAGTTTCATTTTTTTTCACATTGTTTATCTGAAACAAAGGTCACTTGACTTAAACATCCACAAAATATGCCGCAGAGAAAATACAATGCAGTGTTTCCCCTTCCTGTACGCCTCTATGTCAACACACAGTATCATCCCTCAGACAAAAGTAAAAAAAAATACAACAAAAAAAAAGGGGCAAACAAGGCAGTGCGTGTTTACCCTCCACGGCATCACTGCCACAGCCCCTCCGCGGTTGTTAATCATCCCCATCACTCACTCCCTGCAGGGTGTGCCCGGGATCCCTGGAGCCGTGGGAGCCAGAGTGAGTCAATGTTCGTCCTCATGGATCTCTGCTTTCCCCTGATTATCAACCAGTCAGTCTTTCCTTTGACCGTCTGGCTTTTCTCTCCGTTCCAGGGGGACAGAGGCCCCGCCGGCGGCAAAGGTGACATGGTAAGTCAGACGCTATAAAGAGAGGTACAGTGGATAGATAGACAGACAGACAGACAGACAGACAGACAGATAGATAGATGGATGGACGGATGGACGGATGGACGGATGGATGGATGGACGGATGGATAGATAGATAGATAGATAGATAGATAGATAGATAGATAGATAGATAGATAGATAGATAGATAGATAGATAGATGGATATAGAAAGTCCAAAAAAACACCGGCCAGATCACACTCCTCACTGTGATAATCTTGCATGTCTGACAGGGAGACCCAGGGGAGGACGGAGCGCCCGGCAAGCCAGGAACGCCGCTGGTGAGACACAACCCAGCGCTGTCTCATCCGTGGCTGAAAGTCTTTTCCTTTTTTTTTATTTGTATTTTTTTTATCTCCTTTCATTGATCGCGGGTGCTTGTGTCTCCCTCTAATCAGGATGTGCAGAAGGCGCTGGCCGGTTTGGGGATTCTGGTAGGTCGGCTTCACGCGGCGCTGAGCCTCAGCTGGATTACTCTGTCAAAGCCCTGCTTTTAGGGTTTTAATCCCCGATCTTTGGGGTCTTCCGATTTCCGAGCCTCCTCGAAAAGTTCCCATGTATATTTGATGCAAAGATAATCTTTGCTTACAGCGCGTGATGTCCAAGTATTGAAATCACCACAAATACTTACATTGGGGATAAGTCGGGTGCCGTTAACCCTGATAATTAATAATCTAAGAATCACTTCATGGATTCCTGCGGGGGAATCTATCTAACTATCCATTAGACAGCTATTACCGAGCAAAATTTATATATTTTCAGAAATCGTACAGCCGTCTTGGTGTTGCACCAATTCCATTTGTTGTCTACAAATAGTACACAAACTAAATAAAACCCTGCGCCACTTCAGAATCCATTTACAGTGTGTGCCTCGCTGCCTTTTCAGTATCACTTGTGTCCTGTGGATTAAATATTTATTACCGAACGTACGTGAAGCCTGAAATCTCTCAAATGCTTTCGGGGGCATTGAAGCAGTAAGCCTCCGTCTTCCCCCCACGCCCAGGTGTCTGATCTGAAAGCGGTGGTGGAGAGGAAGGATTCACCGCTGATCCAGAAGGCGGAGAAGGGTCAAATAGGAGACAAGGGTGAAACAGGACAAAGAGGACCGCCTGGGCTCGAGGTGTGTGAACCGCAGGAGCGCTTGATGTTACCTTGGTTGCACACTAAATGATTAAACACAACGAAGCACGGACCATGTGAATATCTCTTCCTCCAACTAAGGGCGGTCGCGGCTTTGCCGGAGAGCGGGGTGCGAAGGGAGAACACGGGGAGCGCGGACCCGCAGGGGCGCCCGGACCGCCGGGGAGAGCCATAGGGGAGCGAGGACCTGTGGGACCCCCGGGGCAGGCCGGAGATCCGGGCAAGCCTGGAATACCCGGTGTTCCCGGGAGAGCTGGGGAACTGGGAGAGGCCGGCAGACCGGGAGACAAGGTAGTGAGAAGAGAGTTGGATGTAAACGGAATACTTCCACATGGACCGAGTGGGACTCCGCAACTGTGTGTGGTTATCTTTCCAGGGAGAAAGAGGGGAGAAGGGAGACGGAGGAGAAGCCGTGAGTATTTCAACGTAGTATTTGACTTCCCTTCCTTCCTTTTGAAATTGTGCAGTAAAACGCCTGCTGTACACACCATATACCTTTTCATGTTTAACACAATGTGTTTTTTCAGGGCAAACCAGGCCCGACAGGGGTGTCTGGGCCTCCAGGACAAAAGGTAACTTCTTCCTCATTCCGTCAGTTGGCGTATACAGTATTTTAGCGTTACATACTGTACATATGAGTATAGATAAATAGAGGACACAGTAAGGGAGGTAAAAGCAGTGTCTCTGTGCATGTAGGGAGAATCTGCTGACTCAGTGCTGACTGGCGCCCCCGGAGCCAGAGGCCTTCCAGGTGTGGTGGGCCATAAGGGAGAGCCCGGTCCACCTGGAGCGCAGGGATCCAAAGGTGACAGGGTGAGATTTCATCTGCATATAGTATAATTAATAACAGGTGTGTGTGTGTGTGTGTGTGTGTGTGTGTGTGTGTGTGTGTGTGTGTGTGTGTGTGTGTGTGTGTGTGTGTGTGTGTGTGTGTGTGTGTGTGTGTGTGTGTGTGTGTGTGTGTGTGTGTGCGTGCGTGCGTTTGTGTGTGTTTCATATGCAGATTGCAGACTTTCCACGTGAATGTGTGTTACAGGGTTTTTCGGGGCCGGAGGGCAATAAAGGAGAGAGAGGAGAGGTCGGGGAAAAAGGACGTAATGGGTCACAGGTGAGCTTGCATGCAGGATGTACAGGCACTGAAAGTAACCATGGTTACCATGGTGCTCTGTTCAGGAGCAAATATTGTTCCTCTCCGTTTTGGATCCGAAGCCGTAATAAGTAGAACTCCATGCATTTTGACAAAAACAGCCTTGCGTGATTTATCATTTCAGGGAGCTTCAGGGGAACCGGGTAAACCTGGTCAAGATGGAAAGCCGGTAAGTCGAAGGACGGAAGAGCTTATGGTTCTAAAAAACAGCTTTCAAAAAGTTTTCAAGTGCACAACTGATGTTTGTATAAAATGTTAAGCACAATGTAAAGTGATGTAATGTAATGTAAAGATTTGCACATGTATGTACCACATGGAAGAGAGAGGCGCTCCTGTGCCGCCCTTATTTAACCTTTTCAAAGAGTTCCACCGGCAGGATTCCGGTCCACATCCAGGGCGAGGCCGAGTCGCCAGCCCTCCCTCAGTGACTTCATAGCATTATCCTAACGGGTTCGATTTCAGGGTCAGGGGGTTGGCGGGGGGGTCAGGGTGGGGGGGGCCCGAGCATTTCTTCACACGCTGTGTTCCTTCCCTGCCCGTCGGAGCAGGCTGTGTCTGGGCCTGCTGGTCCTCGAGGCCAACCAGTGAGTAACCCGGTGCCCGGCTCCTCTCCCTTCGCCTCCTCGTCGGACTGAGCCTGCGTCGGCCCCGAGACTGAAAGCGTTTGCAGCCCCACCCCTCCCCCACTAACACCCCTCTGTCTTTCTCACCCCCCTCCCCCGTATGTCTCTATTTTGCCCCCCCCCCGCTCCCCGGTTTGAACGCCGTTTCTTCCGTCCTGCTGTCACCCCCATCCTCTCTTCCCGTCTCTGTATCTTCCCTCCTCTCTAGGGCCTGCCTGGCTTCCCTGGAGTGCTCGGCAGACCGGTAGGTTCTCTGCTGGCTGGCATGGGGGGGGGGGGGGGGGGGTTTGAAGGAGTTGTCACAGTGTTGCACGAGCGACAGGGATCCCACTAACGGCCGAGGTAAACAAACGACAAATCCGAACGCACGTGCGGTCGTCTGCTTCTCCGCCCTCCCTCCAGGCCGACGTCTAAAGCACCGCTCCCCGTCCGTTTGGGGTTTTTTTTTTTGGAGGGGATCCTTTGCCGAGCCAGATGGGGGAGAGGAGTCGAATGGGTTGAATTTTTTTTACGCCGGAAATTTGCCGGCCCCAGATTAAATTGACGCCTTGGTGAAGGGAATATTAACGCTGCCGCACTCGGAGGCGACACTGTCGTGCCGATGAGCCCGAGTCGACTTATTGTTGCACGGGGCTGTTGTTGCTTCATCCCCCCTCAGAGCGTTTACTTCTACTGTGCTCCTGGCTTTTTTTTTCCATTCGTTTCTTATTGTGCTTGGATTGGTGCTTGTACAGTATATGCCTTTTGAACAGGGGCTTATGTCAATTTGTCACCTAGTGACGTGACTATTTTTGTCAAATGCTGTCAAAATTTGCATTGTTTAATGTCAGTGATCGACGGCATGTGAGCCATAATCTATATGAAAAAAAAAAACAGATTTATATGTAAATATGTTCCGGATTTAAAATCTGTCGGTGGAGGTTTACTTTGCCTGCGTGCCGTGATTGTTGGTGTTTGACGATGTGAATATAGCAGAGCTTCTTATTACTATCCGCAGGGAAACCCGGGCGAGCCTGGTATTAGAGGGCCAACTGTAAGCAACACACACACACACACACACACACACACACACACACACACACACACAAACACACACACACATAAACACACACACACACACACAGATACTGGCGTAGGTGGTTTGGAGTCATCCAGAAAAAAACATTTTAAAACAAGATAGTTGGGATTATGTAGCTTTAAAACAGCAGTATGCACCGTGAGGAAATGCATACACAACATCTGAAACAGAATTAAAGCTTCTTTTTTTTTAATGAGGACACTAAATTGTGAGGACAAAATGAGTCGATTAATTTGGAAAACTAAATGTCGAACCCGTGATCCCAATGTTCGAATAATGCAGGTGGGTGTTTGAACCCAAAACAGGCACACGCAAACGCACGCACACACACACACACACACAAACACACAAACACACTACACAACTGATAGTCTTTGGTTCTTCACTCAGGGCCCCATTGGCACCAACGGGCCCCCAGGTCCAGCTGGCATAAAGGTGAACAGACTCCCTTTTTTACACCTCATTTAATGAACACCGGCATGTTTTGGTTTGCGTCTGACGGTCCTTATGCTAAAATGTCACTGCAGGGCAACCAGGGAGAGCCGGGGGTTGGTGTCCAGGTAAGGGCGTTGCCATATTAGATCTTCCCCGAGAAAGGGCGGCTATTTTAATGAGATCGCTGACATTTTATTTTACCGTCTAGCAAATACCATTCTACAACAGAACACACAAAACAATATGTCGTTGTCAAACAGCCGTGAGCTCCTCTCTTGCAGGGTCCGCCCGGTGCCCAGGGAAGCACGGGGCTCCCAGGACCGGTAGGCCCCCCAGGAGCCATTGTAAGTCGCAGTAAATCATACCACTGTAGCAACTTTCTCAGGATAAACTGCTTTTTTCCCTCACCTGCTTGAGAAATTCTGTGAAATTCTGGTGGGGAGTTCCCACTGTGATCCCTCATACGACGGCCTGTGTTTCTCTCACCACCCAGGGACCTCAGGGCCCCCCAGGACTGTCGGGGCAGGTGGTGAGTACAGCGTGACTTAAAATAATTATTCATAAACAGAATGTGACAAAATCCAAAGTTTTACAATCGATTTAATAAAAAACAGGAAAACATGTCAGTATGCACCGATCAGCCACAACATTAAAACCACCACCAATAACCACTCATATTGTGTAGCTCCCCCTCGTGCCGCCAAAACAGCTGTGACCCGTGGAGGCATGGACTCCACTAGACCTCTGAAGGTGTCCTGTGGTACATGGTACCAAGACGTTAGCAGCAGATCCTTTAAGTCCTGGAAGTTGCGAGGTGGGGCCCACATGGATCGGACTTGTTGTTCCAGCACATCCCACAGATGCTCCATCGGATCGGCCCCTAACCCCCCCCATCCACATGATTTAGAAGAAAACGTGATTCACCAGACCGGGCCACCTCCTTCCAATGCTCCATGGTCCAGTTCTGACGCTCACGTGTCCATTGTAGGAGCTTTCAGAGGTGGACAGGGGTCAGCATGGACACTCTGACCGCTCTGTGGCTACACAGCCCCATACACATCAAGCTGTGATGCACTGTGTGTTCTGACACCTTTCTATCATAGCAGCATTAACTTTTTCACCTATTTGTGCTTCAGTAGCTCTTCTGTGGGATCGAACCAGACGGGCTAGACTTCACTCCCCACGTGCATCAATGAGCCTTGGGCGCCCATGACCCTGGCACCGGTTCACGGGTTGTCCTTCCTTGGACCACTTTTGGTGGGTACTAACCACTGCATACTGAACACCCCACAAGACCTGCTGCTTTGGAGATGCTCTGACCCAGCCGTCTAACATCACAATGTGGTCCTTGTCAAAGTGGCTCAGATCCTTATGCTTGTCCATTTTTTCTGCTCCCAACACATCAACTTCAAGAACTGACTGTTCACTAGCTGCCTCATACATCCCACCCCTTGACAGGAGCCATTGGAAGAAGATGAGCAATTTTATTCATTTCACCTGTCAGTGGTTTTAATGGTGTGGCTTGATATATTATTTATGTAAGTGCTCTCTCAGGTACTGGAGGCTTTCTGAAGTGACTTTGTGCTTTGCCATATTTATGCATGTACTCTTTTAATTTGAAAGGGTGTTCTTCAGTCAGGCTGTTCAGGTTCCCATTCAAACATTACGTTTCTTGCAACCTTTTCTATGGCAGATTTTCTCACAAGATTTTGGCCGCACCCTGTTTCAGCCTACCCTTATTTATAGAAATGTCACCTCTACAGAGTGGTATGCCTCATTTCACAGGGGGAAGGGGGGAAACCAGGAGTTCCAGGCAGGGACGGTTTGCCCGGAAAAGAGGGAATCCCAGGATTACCTGGGAAACAGGTGCGTGCCTTAGTTTATGTGCCTTTGTTTCTGTCTTTGTTTCTGTCCGTACATATTTCTCTTCCACTGTATGTTTTTGTATTTGAGCGTGTATCTGATCCTCAACTACACCGTGAGTCACATTATGAGCCACCATAATATACTGTATATTCAATAATCCATCACATAAGTCCCCTTCACATCAGACATCTTTACCTTGTTCTGAAGGGCATCTCTGGACCTCCAGGACTAGCCGGCCTAAAGGGTGAGCAAGGAGACAGTGGGCTTCCTGGAAAGGTGAGCTCATGGGCTTGGAGATATGCAATTACAGTGTGTGTGTGTATGTTTTGGGGGGGGGTGTTTGGTGTGGGTGTGTGTTTTGGTGTGGGTGTTTTGGTGTTTGTGTGTGTGTGGTGTGTTTTGTGTGGGTGTTTTGGAGTGATTGTGTGTGTGTGTGTGTGTGTGTGTGTGTGTGTGTGTGTGTGTGTGTGTGTGTGTGTGTGTGTGTGTGTGTGTGTGTGTGTGTGTGTGTGTGTGTGTGTGTGTGGGCGGGGGGGGGGATTTGGTGTGTGTGCAAAATTGACTGATTATTTATTTACATGACACAGCTGCAGATGAAAACCCTTTTTTTGGCATGGCTGCAGCTTACTTCTTTTCATCGTAATGCTAAAGCTAAAAGGTACAATGTTTACAGATAGTCCTTTTAAGTGGCCTGTCCATCCGTCCATCCATCCATCCATCCATCCTTCCTTCCATCCACCCATACATCCAAGTTCAACAGATTATCCATCCATATATCATCCGTCTATCCCACTTTCCATCAATCCGTCATCTATCCACTCATCTATCCAGCCATCCACCCATCCGTATGTCATCCAACCATCCATCGCTATCCATCCATCAACCCTTCCAAGCTGACACCCGTCCCTCCATTATACTGCATTGCATGCTATTTTGTTGTTGCCTCCTTCCGCTCATTGTTTCTATCTTTGAAGATTTCCTCCTTATCTCCTGAGACAATGCTGTCTGCCCTGGGGATCAGTCTGACACAATCCTACATGGTGCTAATAGTGCTTATCTGTTAGTAATATGAATAATAAAGGTAAAATATACCTTGATAGAGATACTGTGAAACAAAACAAAAAAATGCAGGCCTTATACAACCTTTGTAGCCTTGACAGCTCATAACCCTTGGAGACAGGTGCGTAGGTTATTATGGATGAATGCTGGATTACACCTCAGTTTCCCTCCCTGGGATGAATTATCTGCTTATTTAATATGCTTTAGTTGAAAGACTGAACAGACTATCTGAAGGTCGTTGATAGTTCGAGAGTTGAACATAGTTGTGGCTCTAAATAAATTATATTTCTGGAGCAATGATCAGGCAATGACTGCTAGTTTCTCCCTCATCTCTTCTCTTACAGGCTGTTCCTGGGCCCCCCGGACCCAGAGGAGAACGGGTGAGTCACTGTCATGAATGTAGATATATTTGTTTTCTTTCATCTTTCTAACTTTCCTTTTTCACGCTCTCCACCTGAGGATTCTGTGATATTCCAGTCTAGTTTCGCCACCTGCAGCAGGCGGTTTGCACGCCCTGAAAAGGAGAATCCCCCTTTGGTCTCGAGACTTCATCAAAAGGAGACACGTTCACACCCGAATCTATAAATAATAAATCTATTGATGTAGAGCAACACAGAATCGTTTATTGGGAATGACAATTGACTGAGCGGATCGGCGGTCACGATTTAAATTTTTTCTCCAGATGGCGGAGCGTGAATGAGGTCTATATGTCAAACTGTGCTCCGCTTGGCGTAAAACAAGGAATGCGCACCATAGCCGAAAGAGTGTTATTTGTGCCGATATCAAAATGGGGGCTGTGATCTCTACAGGGTCTCCCCGGTCCAACGCTTCCCGGGACGGTGGGAGAACACGGTCCGCCTGGCCTGAGGGTGAGGTTGATCAGACAGGCAGCGCTCGAAGCCTCGTCCGCAGCGTAGATAAGCTTCGATGTCCTGTGACCTGTTTCAATAACGTTGTTGGATTATGACCGTTATTCAGGGCGAGAGAGGAGACAAAGGGACCGCCGGGAGCAAAGGAGAAAGAGTGAGTAACATGGTGCAACAACAGGTTAACCGCTGCGTCGTGGTGACTTTGTGTAGATGGATGTGTAAATGGGTCAATTCGATAAAAAATTATTTAAATAATAATTAGTGGCTTAAAAGTCTTAAAATGTCAGGTGTATTGGCTCTGTGTTGGCTGCACTGTTTTTGCTGCTGTAACGCCCAGCATTAATGTGAATGCTATCTTATCCGATGACAGCATTCTGTCTTTTTTCTTGGAGCAGGGTGTTGCCGGGGAGGCTGGGGAACCTGGAGAAGACGTGAGTACCCATTCCATTTAAACACCAAGCTGTTTGGCTATACAGTATGCCTGCTGTGTTGAGTGAAATACATACCAGCGCCTTCCGGCTGCTGTTTACCCTCCCGATCAGATAAAGAGGAAGCCTTCCTTTCCGCTTGCCCTCCAGCCCCATCACCCGCGGGGTGGAGAACATGGTCGGTTGGAGGTGCTGGCTTAGAGAGCAGCCTGTCTTCCATTCCGGCGCCTATCTATCTCGTCATGTTTCAATGGATACCGTCGTGTTTATCTGTGCTTTACACACGTATTCGATCCGAGTGCCGTCAGTCTCCTGAGGCTGCGGTAGGCACTGGCTTCCTCCCTCACACCCTCACACGGAACTTTTATGCTCGTCCCACACTCAGACCCTTTGAAGCTCCCTCACCGCCCAACTATGACCGCTTGTTTTTTTTTGTTTTTCAAGGAACACTTTGCATTGAAAACCCTCTTAATCCCTGAGCTGAGAAAGCCTTGTTAACCGGCGTGACAGCCAAGGCCTCTGCAAAGAGTACGTGTGTGTGTGTGTGTGTGTGTGTGTGTGTGTGTGTGTGTGTGTGTGTGTGTGTGTGTGTGTGTGTGTGTGTGTGTGTGTGTGTGTGTGTGTGTGTGTGTGTGTGTGTGTGTGTGTGTGTGTGTGTGTGTGTGTGTGTGTGGCTTGTCACTCCAATTTCCTTTCAACACTCCCTTTCCTCTATTTTTTTCCACTTAGCCTAAAGATTTAAAATCCTATTTTAGAGGCGGTATTAATGCGAGAGGGAGCTTCACCTTGAGCCGGAAACCTCTCACATCCCAAGGACTGCGAATAGACCACATTTTAATTGACTATATAATGATTTGAAAGTCATTTTGAAATCCCCGTTAGCCACGACATGCAGATATCAAAGCTCTGTTCAGCGCTGCCTCTCTCCTCTGTCCGTTGCGCAGGGTTCTCAAGGACCATCTGGGCCTAAAGGAGACAAGGTGAGCCCATCATGGTCGTTGTGCTATTCATGCAAGATAATGCTTTGTCTTTGTCTCCATGGAATGCCCCAAAAACTCAGAAGGGATTTCTAGGATGGGATAAAGCAATCAAATGAATTTGGGCTTTTGTTTGATGTTTTAATTCTCCTTTGACGTGTCAGTCGTTGAATCTCCAATGACAAGTTTGCCACAGCTACTAAGTCGTGACCTTGGATGGGGGATGGGGTCCCCCTCCATTGTCCCCCACCGCAGGGTATTCCGAGTCACTGAAATACTTCTGCATGTACCCTCATCTTTTGCTGGGGCAACAACGTGCCTGAGAATGCAGTAGCCGGGAGAAGCATTTAGCAGTAGGGCGCGGGGTTCCGTGCACAGTCAAGACCATCTGCTCCCACACCTGGCATTAACGTGCATTTTGGACTGACTGGATTGTACAAAGCACAAAGTCCCCTCAAAGTGAGGAATAGACGAACCCGAAACCCATTTAACATCCCATCGCACAGACTAGCTCCAGGGGAGGTCATTTGGGCAGAGTTATAACCCCCAACGGGTCCCTGGACGTAAGGTAATGTAAATGAGTTATTTCCACTGACGTGCGGATCCAACTGGCAGCGTTCAGCGGAACAACCTGCTTTGATACCGTCACCATTACTCAACCCTCTCAGTACCTCCGGTGCTACTCTGATCCACCACTTTGGACTCCTTCCCTCACTCTGACTGAGTGATGAGCCTACGTTGCCACTGTTTAGTAGACGTTAGCATTCTTTCTAGAGGACGTCAAGTAAAATGATGAAAGTGCAATAATCTGAAAATATTTCCTCTTCACAAAATCGCAACGTGTTTACCAGCGACACGGTTTAATTCCAGGTATAAATGTAATCCGATTGAATAATATCTGGGTTCATCGTGTGCATTCATGCCAGGTCTAATGGGGCCTTTGTGTCGTCAAAGCCTGTCATCAAGGGAGACACTTTTTACAAATCAGGAGAGGAAGAGGTGAGCGGAAGCATTTATGTGGGTGAAGCTGTATCCTGCTCCACTAAACTCCACTGGGAACGTTCTGGTCATCATCCGTCAGCGGTTGGGTGGGCCGCACCGAGGGGAGACGTGCAACATTATAGAAATGACCAAAAACAAACGCCCTTGGATAACAGCGATAGGTTTTAATGGGGTAAGCTTTAGAGTTTTTGGGTGGTTGAGTCGGGGGCTAAGCCGGGAGGCGGCGTGGCTCTCGGCGCCCTGCCGCCTGCTGCCTGTGCTCTAACCGTCCTGTGTCACAGGGAGAGAAGGCCATCGGACTGGCAGGTCCCACCGGTCAGCCTGGACCTCTGGGGTTAAAGGTGAGGGGCCGCATGGGACACCACAGTAGACACGCACATATGAAACACACACACACACACACACACACACACGCACACACACGCACACACGCACACATGCACACACGCACACACGCACACACATATACTGTATATCCACCTTGTGCAAAGTAAATGTATAACTTTATATATGTTGTATATATATAATGTTAAGTTATCTATATTATTATTATTATTATTATTATTATTATTATATATCAAAATCAGGTACCGGATCTATCAAACTATTGATATAGGACCGCGCATCAATAATTTATTTGGTCCATATCCTTTTGAATATTACACCACCTATAATATTTTATGCTGCTTTTACTTAAAAATATATTTAAGAGCAAGTGCTTGTATGCTTATAGAGAAGTAGAAATGTCAATGTGGTACTTTCACCTTTACTAGAGACATTTTGTGCCAGGGTATTTGTACTTTTACTGAAGTGACAGGGCTTGCTCTTTCCACCACTGCTCATTTGTAATAGGAAACCCTTTTACAACAGAGAGTTTGCAGAATAACAAATATACTATAATAGCATAACAGCTGCTGCTACATTTCAGGGAGACCCAGGCCTGCCTGGTCCTGCCGGCCCCCCAGGACCTCGGGGTATCACAGGCTCCACTGGTCTCGCTGGTCTGAGGGGGGAGGTTGGAGAGCAAGGACCCCCTGGACCGCTGGGAGTGAGGGTGGGTGCAGCCTGACACTGCATGCCCCCACATGAGATCCCAGAGAATCATTTCTCACAATATGCTTGATTTATATGAATAACAACATGTTTTTTAGGGTCTCCAAGGCTTTCCAGGCCGGGCAGGTAACCCCGGAGCCCCCGGACCCGCCGGACCCCCTGGAAAAGTAGTGAGTGTCCTGTTTGTATCGTCCTATCAAGCAGTTGTCAAATATTATATATATATTTTTTGCAATTTTATTTGTACATTTGAGACTGGCTCATTGCCATAAAGGACCAGTGGAGATACAATTAAAATACACTAAACCAAACTCTTTGTGATTAGTATCTTCAATAACTTGACTTGATTTCCAGGGAGATCCAGGAACTGATGGGGGCAAAGGTGAAAAGGTGAGTTGGCATAATATGCAATGAGGCACTGTTTTTTTTTTTGTTTTTTGTTTTGTTTTTTGGGGGGGTGGGGGGTTCTTTTTTTAGATGATCTATTCGAAAGTAAAGGAAATGCACAGTTATATGCTGTATCATCCTGTTCTTCTGTGTGCAGGGGGAGGTTGGAGTGGGAGTACCAGGAGCGAGAGGAGAGAGAGGGGTCGCGGGGTCCAGAGTAAGTGCTCCACCACACCTCCATACCGCTGGAGTGCAGCTTTAGCCTATGTGTGTCAAGACATAAAGGAGCCGAATCTGAGGAGGCAGTGGTGGGTGTGTGTGTGTGTGTGTGTGTGTGTGTGTGTGTGTGTGTGTGTGTGTGTGTGTGTGTGTGTGTGTGTGTGTGTGTGTGTGTGTGTGTGTGTGTGTGTGTGTGTGTGTGTGTGTGTGTGTGTGTGAGTTCATGCTCATTTTGTGTCATTCATTCCCAGGGTGAAGAAGGCCGTGCAGGATTGGATGGGGAGCGCGGTGCAAGTGTAGGTTTCAAGCATCGATTATTTATTTCTCATAGGCAGTGCACAGGCTGCAGCAGCTGCTACGGATGAATGGGGACTTTACACGCTCTCATTCAGGTCACGCGAACTGCCTCAAAGCAGATGAAATTCTTTTTAAGCCTTAGATATGTAAACAACGCGCTTCTGCCTCACTATGCAAATGGTGTTATTTATTTTGGTTTTATTATTATTTTGGAGGCGGCACCACTAATTGTATGTGTTACAATTCACATTTTGGCCAATAAGCAAGTGATTGAGGCTGAACAAGAATCCCATTTGGCTACTTTTATGATATATAGAGCATGAAGGGAGCTCCAAAATGTTTATGTATTTCAAAGTTATCTAACTAAAACATCTTTTTAAATACACCAATCATATATCAGTCTCAAATTTCCTATGACCCCCTTTGAAAATTAAGTGATCCAGGGTTGCCTGGTTTATGGTATTCCTCCAACTCAATGTGAAACTGGCATTCATATACCAAATTTATTCTGCTAGTATCATCACTTTGCAGGCAAAGGGGTGAATCCCAACTTGAACATCATTATAATCACTATAATGGTGTCATGGCATGTCTTTAATAACTGAGCATTGTACACATGCGCTCCTCAGGGTCCATCAGGCAGCCGAGGCGACCGGGGAGAAAAGGTATCTGCCACTGGTCCTTTTTACCCCTATTTCAAGGGTCCTCGTGCTTACAACGTCTCCTGAGCGCGCCGCTCATGCAGAAATGTGAATTGGATTGACATGCATGAATGAAATGTCTTGCTTTCAATTTTGATAGGGAGAATTGGGGCCACAAGGTGACAAAGGAGAAAAGGTGTGTGCATTTTCAAGTCTAATGAGCCTTTCACTCTCTTTGTGTGTGTGTGTGTGTGTGTGTGTGTGTGTGTGTGTGTGTGTGTGTGTGTGTGTGTGTGTGTGTGTGTGTGTGTGTGTGTGTGTGTGTGTGTGTGTGTGTGTGTGTGTGTGTGCGCGTGTGCATGCGCAGATGCCTTTTGTACATGTGGGAGTTGCTTATAGCAAACAAAGAAGAATTATTAAAAAAATGAGAAGGAGGTTATTTGCAAGTCTTAACAGATATTTATTCTGTTGTGAGCAGGGAGAAGTTATGAATACAGACAATAGTAATGAATAGCCTATGAAACAAGTGAGCAGTGATGAAACACGGCACATATATAATATATACTGTACCCCCTGCCCCCCACCCGGGGCTGAGGCTAGATAAGATGCTCAATTCTGATGTTATTATTTCCTCTCCACAGGGGGATACGCTGCTGGTGGGAGGACCTCCCGGAGTGAAAGGCAACAAAGGAGAATCTGTCCGTAAATGCTATTAATTCACACAGACACACACAATAAAAATGCCTTCCCCTCTTATAATCATATGTAAATTGTGGCCCTGATAGCCGGTTTCCTCACCTGTGTTTTTCAGGGGGACAGAGGGCCGAAAGGCATGCAGGGAGATAAAGGGGTGAAGGGCCAGGAGGGTCCTCCGGGCGAGCAGGTGAATTGGTTTCTCAAGTCGTCGCACCAGGGACGAGCCTCACTCAGTTGGCGATGAGGAGACGAGCCGTCGTCTTTGCTGTTTGTTTGGCGCTTGCTCACCACCGGTGTTTATGTGTTTATTCAATATTAGGGGCTAAGAGGGGAGCCCGGAGAGCGGGGATCCACCGGTTTCCAGGGAGCGCGTGGCCCTGGAGGACAGAAGGCAAGTGACACTGACATTGCTACTGCAGACTGGGGTCGGGAACCAGAGGAACCTGCTCCAAATTTCATAGTTCACAATTAGAACCAGCCCAGCGATGGTGTATACTGTGACCAAAACCTTGGCGACAAATTACACAGTGTGCTGGTGTCTCTCCTTTTTTTATTTTGATGACTCCAAGGTTCTTTTCCTACGCACTACATAGGTGTGCAAAGTATCAGGTTTTTTTTTTCCAGCCTCTACATTCATACTGCAAAAGAGGATGATAAATTGTGGTTTTCCTGTTTGAGTGATGGTGTTGATGTCTTACTGCACAGCTCCACACTCATTGACTGTCCAGACCTGGTGCACAAAGCTGCATCATAACACCATGAAATGTAAAGGTGTAACATACCCAGCAGTTTCATGTACACTATGTGTCCAGTTCATATCGTCAACATTGTTATTGAATGGGTAGCAGGGGGACTCCAGGTTCTACTTAGTATTTTTAGGTTTATGTGCAGGAACTATAAAATATTTCAATAATGAATAAATCGATAAAAAAACACATTTTATTCAATTATTGCATGGATAAAATGTGTATATACTGCATATTTACATTTTTACTCGAGAAATTATTGTTCTGACTGAATCTTAATATTACAATTTAGAAATGATGCCAGTTGATTTGATATATTCCGCTCTACCACAAAGTTCTGGCGGGCCGCAGCACCCGGGGAGCTGTCCATGGTCCTGCACAGGCCACCTGTGGTTCAATGCCAGTTTTGACCACTTTATCGCTATTCCCTATAATCTTTAGTGTTTTTTTCGATATCTTCTAAGTTTAATTGGAACCACAGAACCGTTTTTGTCAATGTTTGAAGAATTTATTGTACAAAAGGGAGTTACACAGTTTCAACAAGTTGCTTTTGGAGTGCGTTTTGAAAACCACTGGGGACCTGTTCCGCTACCTTCGGATGCCGTGACAGTAATGATAATTATGAATATATTATTTTCAGATCACTGGAAAGTTTAGGCGACACCCCTTATAAATGTGCTTCAGTTGCACTCTCTGAAGACGATCGCACAGCGCTGTCTTTTTAAAAAAAATCTTTTACCACCAGCTCTCTGCAGGCGGTAACAGCGTCCTTCTAACTGTGTGTGTCTAAAAGCGCCGCTGTTTGTGAATTGGACCTTATTTGCATAGAAAGGGGCCAATTTTGCACCAAATGTATGCATAATACCTACGTAATTGAAATACCCGCAAATAGCACCGGCTATTTTCATGGCAACGCAGTTAGTGGTGCATTTCACCATTTGCGGGTGCTTTGTAAATCAGACGGCTGCTTTTCATGGTTCGGGACGGTTTAGCGGCCGCAAAAGCCAATCCCTGTGGGAATTCGCCCCTCATTGTTTTCCGGTGCTACAAAAGAGAGTGAATCATGAATAAATTTATTTTGATAAACTCTTACCAATTCCAGACCCAAACTCCAGACACCGTTGATGGCATGTTGACAATAATACTGAGCCCTTTTTATTCCCGCTTTGTGTCTGCAGGGAGAGGCAGGGCAGCCCGGAGTGCCCGGAGAATCCGTGAGTCTTTCATAGATCCTTTCTCTTCTCATCCTCCACATCCTCATGTGACCGCTCTCTGCCCTCCGTCAGAGTCTTTGTGCTTGCCGGCAGATCCTGAGGGAGGAACTGCCTTCTGCCTTCTCTTTCCAGGGTTTACCAGGAAAAGACGGGCTGCCCGGGCTCCGAGGGGAGAAGGGAGAGGTTGGACTAAACGGAATACGGGGAATCAAGGTATTCCGAGTGTGTGTGTGTGTGTGTGTGTGTGTGTGTGTGTGTGTGTGTGTGTGTGTGTGTGTGTGTGTGTGTGTGTGTGTGTGTGTGTGTGTGTGTGTGTGTGTGTGTGTGTGCTTTTCTATGGATTCCTCTCTGTGGAGAAAGACCTCAACCTTGAAGCATCCTACACGCCTTTAAATTCCAGTGGCACCCTGCTAACTATGTACAGTAACGGCATCAAATGGACGTCACTGCGGAGGTTTAGGAGACGCTCCTATCTCCACATTATTTAATCACCGCGATGCGTCTGTTACATCGCCGAGCTCTCCACCAACCCAGATCGCCCTACGGCAGGCCCCAGGACAGACTTGATTGGAAGACCTTCCGTCCATTCCTCTCTGTTTCATACCTTGGAACATCCTCAATATCTCCCGCGTCCTTCTGCAGCTGTCGTCCCATTCTTCTGTTACTCATAGTGGCTGCATCATATCTGTCTTTCAAGAAAATCGTCCAACACTCAAAAGGCTAAACAAAGTATATGTGACTGACTCACAAGGTGAAGTGTGGGTGTGTGCGTGTGTGTGTGTGTGTGTGTGTGTCTTTGTGTGTGAGATGGTTTCGGCACTTGTTCATCAACTCTATGTCCACATGTATGGCTGCATGTGTGCTCCTGCTGCTGTGTGTTTCCGCCTGAGTGGCAGGTGGAGGGAGTGGCTTTCTGTCACACTGAATTGCTGGTTTGGTGTATTTCGCCCTCTGTGACTCACAAAGGGAGTGAGCGAATGAGTCCGCCCAGTGACTTTTTCTTGCGTGTTTCCAGGGTGACCGAGGACCCAAGGGGGCTTGCGGGGCGACCGGGCCCAAAGGAGAAAAGGTGAGATAGTGAGAGCCGAAGACAGATTGAGGTTAGTCGAAGGAATCAGAAGAAATTTGCAACGGGAGATTGCAGAGTGAGATTCAGTGAGATTGTGAATTCAATTATTTCATAGCCACGGGAATGTGGATCCCACTGTGTCGGATTTCCTCCAAACAAAGCCAGACAGGGTGCACATGTGCTAGGTTTTGCATGGACAGTGCGCACCATTGCTTCACGTCGCCCTGACAGAGGCTGTTTATTTTTAATCGTCTGGCTTTGTGTTCAGGGTGATGCTGGGATACATGGGCGCTCCGGCCTTCCGGGGAGGAAAGGAGAGCAGGTGAGAGCGGTTCCCCAAGCGCCTCCTCTGTCGACTCCGAGTGCAAGGTAACCACCAAATCACCAGCAGCAGTAATGACCGCACGCCCGCCCTGCTGTTTGCTCCAGGGGGACGTCGGCCCGTCGGGGGCCTCTGGCACTCCGGGGAAGGAGGGACTGATCGGCCCCAAGGTGCTGTACCCCTGCAGAGTCCACACGTCACCTCAGTTTGGGTTGTTTTGAGTTCCTTTGGGCCCCAAATGGAGTCTGACCCGAATCTAAATCAAGCCTCGAAATGATGTGTATCGAACCTTCATTTTGGTTTGTTTGCATAGGATTCCAATTTGGCTGAGTGGCTCTGTGCTCCTTGAGATTCACTGCTGATGTTTCAATGTGTAGTATTATTTTTTACTTTCCTCCTTAGGGCGACCGGGGGTTCGACGGAGTCGTAGGAACTAAAGGAGCCCAGGGAGACAAGGGTGAAAGGGTGTGTGTCCTGCTTCCCTCTTTGTACTCATGTACTTTCCCTCCATCTCCTGCATGTAGAGATGCATAGAATTTTTTTATTTAACACCCTGTGTGCTAATACAGGGTCCGCCTGGTATCCCTGGTCCCCCTGGTCCCAGAGGAGTGGACGGAGCCTCGGGTTTGACTGGCCATCAGGGACCTGCTGGAGCGAAAGGCCCTGAAGGACTCCAAGGACAGAAGGTGTTAGCTTTAGCAACTACCCAAATAATGTCTTCGGGTCCAGTGGAGTTGCACAAGTTCAAACAAGGACAAGCTCCCGCACGCAAATAATATTCATGAACGCAAGCTGTGCTGCAGTGATAAGTGCCGTGCCCCAATGTGTCTGTGGTAACGCTGTTTCGTGCTTGTATCAGGGAGAGAGAGGCCCGGCGGGTCCCGTCATGGTGGGCCCTCGTGGTGTCCCCGGGATACCGGGAGAACGAGGGGAGCAGGTGGGTGTCGTACTTTTCCCTCAATTTTCCACCCCCTGTTTTTATTTCTCATGGTTGGCGGTTTGTGGGTTTTTTTTGTTGTTTTTTGCCACTATCTCCACGGGCTGTTATTCCACAAACACATGGGAAAATTACGCTCGCTCGTCGCACTGATTCCTGGCGATAGCGCAGAGTGCATCGGGATGTTGGGTTGAGTCTGTGAGGCTTCTATCCTGCTCTGGTGCACTTTTCAATGGCAGCCTAATAAGACTGATTTTATGATGGATTCCGCACATTAAGCTGCTAGTGCTACGGTATTTTTCACCTTCAAATTAATATCAGTATAAAATGAATATTTTGCGTAAAACCATATTTGCACGAGTTGAGAAAAAAAAAGGGTCAAATGCCAATTGATATGAATGGTGGCGCTGTTCTTTTTGGTTTGTTTGTTGAATTAATATGCGTTGTTTGTCGAATGTACCTGCCGCTTTGTCATTCCTCTCGTGTGTGTGTGTGTGTGTGTGTGTGTGTGTGTGTGTGTGTGTGTGTGTGTGTGTGTGTGTGTGTGTGTGTGCGTGCGCGTGGGCGCATGCGCGTGTGCGTGCGTGCAACTCACTGAAACGTGCCCGTGCTTCAGGGAGAGATGGGTCCAGATGGAGTCAAGGGAGACAGAGGGGAGCCGAGCTTGACGGTCAGTTCCTCATTCCGGCCCCGGGGCCCAAATATAAACTTCCACCCGCCCCAGTGTTTGGACGGAGAGACACCGGCTCACACTCCTCGGAACAAATGCACAAAAAGAAACGCACACGCTTATGCACTCAGAACACGTGCTCACACACACACGCACACACACACACGCACTCACAATTAACAAAGGAACGATGAAAGCCCATCTCGCTCTTCCTCTGCTCTTGCGTTTGCTGCTCTTCGTGCAGGAGGATGAGGTCAGGGAGTACGTCCGCTCCGAGATGAGTCAGCACTGTGGTGAGCCGCCTCCGCCGTTGTTTGAGTTATTATCTTCCGCCGGCGCATGAATCACAGCCGTCGGCGAGCGCCCCCCGGAAGCCGTGCGACAGATATATGCCAACGCCACGTTTACCTTCCGACTGACCTTTTGCCCCCCCCCCCCCTTTTTTTTCTCCACCTCTGTTCCCTCCCCATCCATCCGTCTGCTGCGTCTCAGCGTGCGGAGGTGAGTGAGCCGCAGGGGGGGGGCGGGGTGGTTGGGGGGTCTTACATGAGGCCAGCAATTAGCATGAGTCACAAGGATTGCGCATGCTGTCACACGCACCGACTTGGTGGGCCGCCCGCTTGCCTCCTCCGTCCGGGGCTGGGAATGGTTCTAAACCAGGGGTCACGCCAGCGCCTTCACTTCCTCTGCCCACGTTGCTTTTCTGACGTCCAAACGCTGGGTTGATGTATGATATATGCTGTCAAATAAAAACATTTAAAAAAACTCTCCCCCTCCCGAGTTTGGAGAGTCTGCAGCTCGACAAAACACAAATCTACAAGACGTTTGATACGAGCGCTTGAACCTTTCGGTTTTAGGGGCCGACGCCGCCGAGAGCGATGTTCACGAGCGACACTTGAAGATGAACGGCCTCGTTCCTTCGGGGTTTTTCCTCATAGGCGGGTTTTGAATTTAGTTCCCGTCCGGTTCTCACGGCTGTCTCTGCCAATGAGGAATCCGAGCCGCTGCATCCGCTGCATCCGCTGCATCCGAGCCGCTGCGTCCGCTCGGATTCCGTCGACCAAACCGTGTCAAGCAGCCTGAACAAATGCCACAAAAAACCCCCTCCATTCGCCAGCTTGACGTCCTACTGAAATGAGCAGGTTGCTTGACATTTTTTATCTTTCTTGCTTCTCGTTTCGTGCTCTGCGTCGTCGCCCTGCTTTTCTGTCCGAGACGCTAATTAGTGCAGGAGTTCCACTTTCGGGCAGGGAGGCCGGCTGCGGATTAAAATGAAAGGCATGCTGGAAAGTAAGGGTGTGCTTTTGGGGTTTCTCGCTGCATCTAAATGTCTTACTACCAAGATACTCCGTCCTTTTTTGGAGCTTTTTTGCTGTATTTTTTTTCCCTCCGGTCCTTTGTCCCGCACCATGTCACACTTTGTGTTTTCCTGGTGACCATCCCCTCGTTCCCCTGTCTGCTCCTCCTCCCCCCGTCCCCCGTCTGGACCTCCTCAGGCTCAGCCCCCGACCCTCAGCCCCGGCCTTCGCTCAGGGCTCGGCCCTCCACAGAGCACCCGCTGGCCAAGAAGGGTGCGGAGGGTGAGTGTGTCGTGCCCCCCCCCCCCCCCCCCCCCCCCCCCAAGCCTCCCCCCCCATGCTGTGAAGATTGCCTGTCTGTCGGTCCATCCGTCCGTTCATCCGTCCGTCTGTCTTTCAGTCCTAACAGCCTGGTGGTCCTGTCGGGAGACCTCTGAACATTGGGTGGTTTTCTTGCTAAGAAAACAGAGGACTCCGTTTGCGTTTTGTTCTGACGTTTTTTAATTTCCATGCAGTATACTTTAAAAATACATTTTCACACCCTCATAAATGTATTCGTGTGCATTGTTAAATAGGATTTGTGCAACAATACCATTGTAACGCTCTAGGTTCTGCACTGGAGAAGCTATATGGGACGTGTATTGATCAATGATGTATATTGTTTGGGGGACGTTGGGCCCCTCCCCCATGTCAGACCTGATGCGTCCGGTTTCAGGACGCGAGCTGCATGTGGTGGTGAACACCAACGACCCCGACTACGAGCACATCTACTTCATCGAGGCTCATGACGAACCCACCGAGGACACGCGGCACCACGCTCCACCCATCACCCAGAGCGACGGTACTCCGCGGCTTCCAATCGCCTCATTATCCCATTCATGTGCTTATGTGGGGGTGTTGTTGTTTTTTTTTTTTTAAGAGCCGTGGTTTTCACTTAATCTCTGTTTTCATTTGAACGTGTGAATAAAACCATCCATTAATAGCTGTGTGTGTGTGCCAACAGGAGAGACTGAGAAACTCAAACAACAAAAAACAGTCACAGTCGAACCAAAGAAATCAGCCAGAGCTGAGGCCGTGAAATCGGCCAGAGCTGATGTTCAAAAAGCAGCAAAATTAAACGCTCAGAGAGGGGTTAAAGTTAACTCTCTGAAAGCAGACTCCAAGTCAGTCAGGTCCAGGCGGGGAGTCTCAGGGAAAGGTAAACAGTCCGACTATGGGTTCTCAAAGGGTTTAACTACCTGGCTGTCTGCCTGACTACTGCATGGCTCTGCATGGCCCCATCATTAAAAAAGACTCAGTGTTGCCATGGATGCATACGTAAATATTCTATATCCTAGATGATATGAACATATTAGTACAGTAGCATGTGACAGTGCTTAATCAAGTACCCCTTTACTAGTCAGCACAAGCATATTACCCCTGACCATTTTTTTGACGATAGATGATGGAGACATTCATATTTTTAGTTTTTTTATATATGGTGAGAAAGCTCGACCTTGAATTGATCTCATCGTCCCGCGGACATTTTATTTTTATTTTTTTTGTCATTTTTTTTTGACAAAGAATTGACAAATACAGAACACACCAAAATTATGCATCTCTGACAAAAATGCATGTTACCGTAGTCGTCGGTGGGGCCAGGAGATCATTTTAAGGCTGATTTAGGGAAAAGGTCCCAGGTGATGACAAATGTGTGTTGTGTGCTGATGAGTAAATAGGCTCAGACTGTTATGATCCCTTTGCAAAGTAATGTGTACAAACGGTAAAATGTTTGAACTGTGATTTCCCTCAAGCTGTGGAATTCGGACATTGTTTTCGCCTTTCTATCAGCTGAGGATCCCTGTTGCTTCTTATTCTGTGCCTGTACCTTATTCTGCAGACTGGTCTGTCGCAGTCTGGTGCCTCTTTGTTGGTTGCCTGTTCTACACAAACTCAGTGTGTGTGTGTGTGTGTGTGTGTGTGTGTGTGTGTGTGTGTGTGTGTGTGTGTGTGTGTGTGTGTGTGTGTGTGTGTGTGTGTGTGTGTGTGTGTGTGTGTGCGTGGTAGCTCCCGAGGACCCGTGCCTGCTGCCCATGGAGGAGGGGAGCTGCGGACGCTACACCCTGCGCTGGTACTTCAGCAGCCGGGCGGAGGCCTGCAGACCCTTCATCTACAGCGGCTGCCAGGGCAACGCCAACCGCTTCGTCCACCTGGAGCAGTGTGAGGAGGCCTGCCTCGGGGAGAGCGCAGGTACACGCACACACACGCACACGCACGCACACACACACACACACACACACACACACACACACACACACACACACACACACACACACACACACACACACACACACACACACTCACACAGGGTTTGTTCTGGGCGTGCGTTCCCTGCCTGTGGATTGCGTTGTGAGATGTTGTGTTTTCATGAAACAGATGCTTCTCACCCCTTGAAGAACGACGGTTGACCACACCTCACAGCCGTTTCTTCAACCGCAAGAGTGTCGACGTGGGGTTGCCAGGTTTGACTGCTCGCCGAACGGTGACGTTCTGCCGTCGTGCCTGTAGCTGAAGGTTCGGGGTTCATCTAATTTATTAATAACATAAACCAACTAGACTCCATCACCGTTCTCTCCCACCGTTTCGCCTTTTTCCCATCGTCACTTTTTTGGCTGGAGGTGGCCTTTCCTTTAGCCACAGTGTTGTTAAAAATGTTGTTGTTCCTCTTTGTAGGTGGCGTGTGCCATAAAGATACACATGCACAGAGCAGTTTATACCGATCAAACCACTTTTCCCCTTTCGTATGAAAAGTGATGAACAATTTAGGTTGTTGCTGTTGAAAGTATGTTTTATTTTTCTTTGTGTTTTTATAACAAATGAAGAGTCAAGCACAATAAACTGTTAATGTGTTGTACATATGTTTTTTTTTATTAGTATTATTATTTGGGGAAAGTAATTTGTTTGATAATGACTGCATGTTGACCAGAAATGTAAAAGGTGCTATTTTACAACATATTTTTATACTGTATATTGAAGACGGAAGCTTGTGTTTTGATATATGATTATATATAGTATATGAAATATATAATTGCAAATATTCCTGTTTTCGTATTAGGCTACTATTAAGATGAACATGTTAATAAAACCAAACATTTGAGTAAACAGAGGTTTGGATGTTTTCTCAAGATCTTGGCAGAAACTGAGTTTTCTGGTGGCTTTGAGTTTTTTTAGGGCTGGGGGGCTGGGCGGGGTAGGTCCAAAGAAGCGCTAGCTCTGCTGATGCACGCTAATGGAGAACATTGAATGATAAGTATTTGTGTTGTGTGTGTGTGTGTGTGTGTGTGTGTGTGTGTGTGTGTGTGTGTGTGTGTGTGTGTGTGTGTGTTGGTATGCCAGCCATACTTAATTGAATTAGCATATTTTAGTAATGAGAGAATTTTCTGCTCCTTGGCCACGCCGACTCTCCCCCGATCGTCTGCGGACTCTGCCCTCTGTTAATTTGATTGGCCCCGGGGGGTCTCAATCCTTGGGGACGCTCACCGCCAGATAGAGTCAATCACCATAAAAGGCAGAGATAGAAGCACTCCCCAAATTTCTACCGCCTTTCCTTGCAAAGCTTATCAGCGCTGCATCGAGTATCCAGCGTTTAAGATGTGGTGATACTTCAGGAAGAAGCAAACTTTTGCAAGGATGCAATTGGCCGATTACCGGTTGCTGTGATAAGCTGAATGTGGTGGCAGATGGCTTAACATCCAGTTAAATTATTCAGCCTCAGCTAATCTTATTTTTAATATAAACATTGTGTCTCCATGAGGAGCATCCACTTGATATGGCAGCAGTGTGCGTGCGTGCATGCGTGCGTGCGTGCGTGCGTGCGTGCGTGCGTGCGTGCGTGCGTGCGTGCGTGCGTGCGTGCGTGTCAGAATAACAGAGAGAGAATATCATCATGAAGTATTCATTTACTGTAGCGGAGATAATGGAAAATAATTAATAGCCCCCACGAGTTATGTTATTCAATCAGATGACATTGCACGTGTGTGTTGTTTCTGCGCTCTGTTGGCGCGGCTACATGGCATGTAAGACCAGAATTTGCACAGGTCGTCCTCCTCGGTGCAGGTGGGGTCAAATGCAGTGGACTCATTTTGTCATAGCCTGCTCGTACAATGACAAACAAAGATCTTCTGCTTCTTGTGCGCTCCAAGTCAATGTGCTCAGTGCTTATGGACTCTCTCTAACGGCCAATCAAGCTGCGTGCGTGCGTGCGTGCGTGCGCAGTCTCTGTCTGAGACGTACTTGATCATAAACCGGTAAAACCGATAAATCCATCATTGATATTAACGGTCGTGACCTCCCCCGCCCGCGTCCGCAGTCAAAGCTTGTCCTTAGCCGACCTCCAGTCGGTGTTTCCAGAGGTAATATGCACTTGATTTGTAATTTAAATTCAAACCCAACGCCTGCCGTAATTGGTTCTAAACTCTTGTTGAGGTTGCCGCGTCTTCAGACCCCCTGGCGTGGAAAAGGAGCCGCACGCCGGCACAACGGCTTGAGGATCTCCGGCTGGAGCGCGGTCGGCGCGAACGCCGCTCGGCTCCTATATCCTTCAAGGAGAGATCCGTGCGGCTTCAAGGACCTTTGGGGAGGATGGACGAGGCACTGCACCAAACCTTTCTAATCTTTGAGGCTGGCCCCTTTGGAGGATGGCGATAAAGGGTATATATTTATCTGGAGTACTTAAGTGGCTCTCTCTCTCGCTCTCGCTCTCGCTCTCGCTCTCTCTCTCTCTCGCCAGCCCTACTTCTCCTCTCAGCATGGGGTATGCAGAAACACGTCCAGGAGGTTTTTTTTTTGTTTTTTTTCCTCTTCACTGACCTTGACTGTTTCAAGTCCCCAGGCTCTTTAGCTGGTGGAGCCATATAGTGTGTTGGTTAAAATCCAGCCAAGAGAGCGGCGCAAGCCAGCCAGTCATTGACCCCCCTCCCTCTTCCTCTCTCTCTCTCTCTCTCTCTCTCTCTCTCTCTCTCTCTCTTCACTCTACTCTCTTTTTCTCGTTCTGCCACCCACTTCCCTGCAAGCCTGAAGACTGTTGCTATAGCAATGAAATATGGTGGAAACGTGTTCCACAACTCCTTTTTATTTCGAGACATACGAACATATGCTATGATCTGACTCACGTCTTTAGTTCCACCTTCCACGGAGGAGGCCACCCAGGAACGCTGCTGGAGCCGTGGTGCACAAATTGCGTGTGTGCGGTGTGTGTGTGTGTGTGTGTGCGTGTGTGTGTGTGTGTGCGTGTGTGTGTGTGTGCGCGCGTGTGCCTGTGTGTGCGCGTGTGTGCGTATGTGTGTGTGTGTGTGCGTGCTTGTGTGTGTGTGTGTGTGTGTGTGTGTGGGAGAGGCTGGGGGCGGGGATTACCGCAAAGCCCCCCCCTCCCCAGCCCCAGCCTGTGTTCCTTCTGTCGTGCGACGGGGCAGCAAAAGTTCTCCCCGTGCTGCGACTCTCCACCTGAGGACTCAGCGTTTATTTCACCCGTTCACCTGGAGCTCCAGGCGCCCCGTCCTGACGGTTTGATGGAGCGCAGCTCCAACTGCGGAGGCTCCAACCCGCCTCCTGTCCGTCTTTATGCCTTGAGGTCTTCAAGTTGCTGTTTCCGTGGTGAATTCTTGTTTGATTGTGCTTCTTAAATTGACACCCTGCATTGGACACATTTAATGGTTGAGCGGTGATTCTTCAGAGAGTCAAGTCATGTTCGTTTTATTGTATCCGACTCTTCCAAAAAGTGTCTCGATGGAAACTCGACGGCTTGCAAAGGCGCATCGCAGAGGCCGGTGGGTCGTCTGAGCAGGTAGGTGTCGGGCCCTCTCTTGTGTGGGGGCGTCCTTCCCTCCAACCCGGAGCCGGGCGGCGGGCCCGGCAGCGTCCCAGCGGACCGCAGGCGCCGTCCCATCAACGGCATCGGCAACGGCAGGCTCCCTTGGCGTCCCTCCGGTGGATCTTCTTCCAACAGGGCTCTGGTGCCGTGTCAGGAGGCCGAGGTGCTGGCGCAGGGTTTAATTTTTTCTTTTCATTTGTCGGCGGCTCAGTCGTATCAGCAATGAGCTGTTTTCTGACAGCAAAGATGCCACAAGTTTTTTGTCTTATATTAAAAAAAAACGGAAATAAAACAAGATTTGATCAAATCATTCAATTGGATGTTGACACAAAGTTTGCTTTTAAAATCTTAAATTGTCGTCTGAATAATTAAATGGTAATAACGTGATAACAAAACCAAACATGTGCCCTGAAAGTCCAGGGGCAGAACCTCTTCCTGCCTGTCTCTCTCTCTCTCTCCCTTTCTAGTTCTCTTATCCTCTCTCTAACTCCGGAGCGTTGCGGTTGTTGTTTGTGTTAGCTTTTTGTTGTTCTCCACCAGCGGATGAGTCGTCCATTAGCGCTCTCCGTTTCATTACGGCGGAGATGATTACGGTGCCGGGACGCCTCAGAACGGTTAAAAGGCTCCCGTGGGACCAGCCTGCCACACACACGCGCATTAGCATACGCCATTCCTCATTTCCCCGCTCTCGTTCAGCCGCCGACGCTGCCGCCGCCGCTCAGTTTCGGGTTAGTGCTCAAACTGGGGACGATGCAGCAGCGTCGTTGGTGGCTTTTCAGCCCGGCAAACCAAAACCGCCCTCCACCTCTGCTCCCGGCCCCCCCCTGCGGTGGCCTTGTGGCCCGCGTCCTCTTCTCTCTGTGAGGGGTCGTGATATGTAATTTTGCCGCAGTGCAGGAAGCAGGGGATGGGAGCGGGTGTTGCAAGAGAAAAGGGTGAAGTCGTGCGGAGGACACCGCCCCAGCAGGCGGTGCAACCATTAGAGGCTTTTGCGGGGTTGTTTGGCGCTGACCCGGTGGTTAGGGGCTGTTCCGCGACTGGGCAGGCTCTCGGATTGGATACCCCCCCCCCGTCGCTACTCGAGGGTGGATCTGATCCCAGACCTTTGATAACAATCATGGTTGAGCTCTTACGTGGAAGTGGTGGGGTTTTTTGGGGGTTTTTTTGGACTTCAATATTTGTCGCACATCCTCACTTATCTATTCATTCTCTTAATGGCATGAAAGTCACGGACGCTTAAGGGCCAACAGATCATTAAGCAGATGAATTCTCTTTGGTCTGCGCGTTCCCCGATCCCGGCCAGGCCCCTAGATAGCTTCCTTAAGTAATTAACTATTGATTCATCAAACGCCGCTAGATTGCGCTCCCTCTGACAAAACGTTTCCTCGGTGCCAGGCCTCCCTGGCCAATGAAAAGAGGCGATCGCTGAGGTCCAGCGCCGTTGACGACCAACTGCACATTACATCCACATGAATCCGGGGGTGAGAGTCTTTTACCCGTTCACCTCTTGTTAGGTGGCCTTCCGATAGGAGGAAACTGGCAAGATGGGATGAAAGATTCTCGTCCTCCCGCCATCTGGTGAGAAATAATTTTAGCATAAGGCTGATGCGCTGTCTGTGATGATCACACTCTCTCACTGGAGCCCAAACAGGGAATCGCTCACGCGGCGCATTAGAGACGGTTTCTGTCGCAAAAAAATCAAACGATCCTCCTCGCGTCAGATCACTCCCCATGATCGACTGTCCGGGGCTTGGGAAAAAAAAACAAAAAAAACCCCGGAGAAAACAGGAAACCATTAGATAACGACGGCGATAATTAGCGCCGGCGGAACAGGCGGCGCATGCGAAGCCGGGCCACGTTTGGGGGGGGCCGCCCATGGGGAACGGATCGGGGCGGTTCCATGTAGATCTACGACGTAGGGAGGGTGGGTTGGCAGGTGGGTGGTGGTTGGTGGGGGTGGGGGGGGGGTGACAGGTCAGTGCGCCTCTCATCTTCAATCCATCACCGTTCCTCTGTGGTTCCATCAAAGCAGATATGTCTGGACTTGCTGGACCGGAGGGACGCCCGGGCCCCGCGTAGATGCTGCTTCATGTGTGTTTTTAGAAAAACCTTCATACCGGACACACACTGACCAGTTGGACAGCGAAGACAAATATCATTCTCCTGTGAACGTTATTGTCAATATAACGTGAATGATAATGTGAATCAACGGACTGGTCAGAAGTCAGATATTTTACATTTCAACCGAATCTCGGGTGCACCGAGGGGTGGAAACGCGTTCTCAGTGAATTCGTGTTTATTTCTCTATTTTTCCAATTCCAGCAATTTAGATGAGGGATTTGGCTTTTGTTCAACGTATTTCCTTCTTTTTTTTTTTTTTTTTTCCCATTTTCCACATTCCATTTGAGAAGGCAGCACAATCGGGCCGTGATGTTATAATGAGGTCCGTATGGAGCTCAAGCTGTGGCTCATGGAGTGCCATGAATCTGCATGTCGTCGCCCGTTGCCCGAACATGTGATAACCTTGACAAGTGAGTTCAATCACGGAGCAGTATGAACTGCAAGATGGAGCCTTAATGAACGATTTCCCCTTGGGCCAAACCTGCCGGTCTTTGCCAGGGTCGACGCTGAAGTCATTTGCATAAATATGTCTCAACTTTAACTTGTTCCTGCCCTTTCCCTGGGTGGCTTCTACAACAGGCTTTCGCATCGTGGCCACAGCAGATTGTGTGCAAATTGCTCGTCCCCAATGGGCCACACCCTTCGACATGGTGTTTTTACTTTCGTAAGGGAGGTTCAACCTCCCTGTTCAGAGAAGAGTGCCTCAGAGGCTCTTCCTCAGCGATGGTAATGCTTAGATCTGGGTTTGCTGAGGTTAAGGTGAGACGGCGACCCAGGGGGCGCCTCTGAGGCGGCACTCGCCGCATAAGAGACGACCAGAGCTAGAAACGTTTGGAGCCCGGCGTCAGACCCGCGCCCGCCACAGTTTCATTAAAGGACAACCAAGGGGGGCACGGATGTTTGGCCGTCAAGTGCCACATTCGGACCGGGAAGTTGTGGAGCTGTTGAATCCAGAGCCCCGTGAATTTCCGCAGTAGACTCCGGGCTGAGGTTCAGCGTTAACTACGCTGGTATTCCCACAGCGGTGTCCGCGGCGGTGGTGAGCTATTCATAGCTCTGCCCACCGACTGCAGGCGCCGCTTGAAGCCCGCTGGCAGCGCCGCCGGTTTCTGAGCCACACACGCGCGCCCGAATCTTTTTTTTTTCTTTTGGTTAAAGCCGGCTCGATCCCGACGGATGACCAAATTC
>NC_137192.1:33076235-33111235 GCF_960531495.2 Zeus faber | reverse complement strand
CGCACGCGTACGTAGCTGCTTTCGTTGAAGACGCCCGTCGGCCGCGGCCGGAAACTCACGTTCGTGTGCCTCCGCCGGGGAACTGGGTGCGGTTAAAGCCAATCCCGGGGGCTCCCGACTCCACGTCCTACAAAATGTGTGGTTCGGTGTCGGGGGAGCGATTGGGATGGAGAAAGAAAAAAACGCTGATCCTTTCAGTATCCTACAGTGTTTTTTAACACGTCGATGTGTTTTTTCCACCCGTACACAGTTGGGTGTTCAGTATAGTACGCAGCGGTGCGCTGCATGTGCAAACTGAAAAAGACGTTTCCCAGTCCTTGAAGCCAAGCGTCCCGGAAACCTGGGAGTTGGGGTCGCTCTGCCGGGGCTTTCTCCGCCTTCCGCTCCCCTCCTCCTTCTTCTCAGGTGGCCGGCATCACCTGCAAACATCAGCTTTAGTTTGAGCACATGAGAAAGAGGAGAGCGCTAGGGGGGAAGGAGGATAGCGAGTGGGAGTTGTGGAGAAACAATGGGGGGAACGGGGGATTCTGTACAACGGGTTCTAAGCGGACGCCTCCGCGCGGCCCCTGCGTCCGATGCAAACGAGCGGTAAAAAGTGAATGATGTAGTCATTTCCTCGTCAGCGACTTAATCGGCGCCTACATGCCGAGTGCTCTTTTGTCTCCTCCGTTCTGTCAATTGATTTTTTAACATAACGACCTTTGAAATATGACCTTGACACCTGTAAGTGGTTGGTACTTGTGCAGTGTCAGTGATCCGGTGGCGACGGATTAAATGTGTTAAAGAATTCCACCTATGGGTTCATCACGGCTGTAATGAGCCTGTATCTATATGCTGCTTTATCGTCCGCGCTCATCTTTTGCAACGAGATGCTTTATTGGGTGTAACCCGTCTTATGGAAATGTGGGGAGCGAGTCGACGCCAGCGGACGGACGAGCGCGTTCGATCTCCAACGTATTAGTTATTCACCCCTCCCCGTGGGAGCTAGATGAACTAAATTCATCAAAGCTGGATTTAATAAATGTTCTTTAAGTGGAATTAGATAAGTATTGTGGGGCAACAACGGAGTGTGTGTGCGTGCGTGCCTGTATGTGTGTGGGCGTGCGCACGTGTGTGCGTGTGATCACCCTTGAGAAATCTCATGTCGTCCTTGTGCTCTTCATCACATGCTCCATCCTGGTCCCCATCCCCCACCCGCCCCAACTCAAATGCCTTTCATCCACCCCCCCCTCCCTCCACCCACCCACCCTCCTCCACCCACCCTCCTCCTCCTCCTCCTCCTCCTCCTCCTCCTCCTCCTCCTCCTCCTCCCCCTCCTCCACCCACCCTCCTCCTCCTCCTCCTCTCCGCCCTCCTCCTGCTGCAGATAGAAACCGTATTGGTCGCAGGATGGAGGCTGCAGTGCACAGTAGTGATGAAAGGTTGAATCCTTTTTTTCGGATCCGCTCCTCGATGAGTCACTGGGTAGAAAAAAAAATGTTCCAATAAAAAAAAAAAAAAAATTAAAATTAAGAATGAAAAAAAAAAGAGTCGTTGGCTTTTTCCGGCTCCTGGCTCCTTTGAGTCGTTTGGCTCTGGGCCGTAGATGGAATTCGGAAGAGACGTTCGGTGGAAGAATGCAAACTGTGTCTCTCCAAAATGTGAATATGGCACAACAGTCCATTGATCCCCGGGAGCCTCGTTACAAGATGAATTCTCTCAAAATTAATTACTGGCAGAGAAGCACAAGATTTGCCTGAAAAAAAAAAAAAAGTTATTCCCGTCGCTCCAAAGAGTAAATTCATACTGTATTGATCGACTGACGTGATGAGAATCCTGCCGAGCCAGGCCCCTCTCCCATCGTCAATTCAATCCTCAGTCATTGTTTATTCAGCGCCGTGGCCCCAGTGGGCGCGTGTCCGTCCGCGCCGCGGCTACCGAGTCGCGAACCGAGCGAAGGAGCGGGGCGAGGCGGGGGGCGAGGCGGGGGGCGAGGCGGGGGGCGAGGCGGGGGGCGAGGCGGGGGGCGAGGCGGGGGGCGAGGCGGGGGGCGAGACGGGGGCGAAGGAGCGATCGAGCGCCTCCCTTCCCGCCGAGTCACTTCGACGATCCGTTTCACCGGGAACGAGTCGTTCGCGAGCCCTCGCCTCGCCGGCGCACGGCGCGCGCCGCATCCCGACTGCGACCGGCCCACGCGCGGAGCTCCGCCGTGGGAGGAAGTGGACAGGTGGAGGAGATCCACGGTACGCCCCCTCCCGCCCCAAAGAAATCAAAAACAACAACAGCAACAACAAGAAAACAACAAAACAACGAAACAACAACAACAACAACATGGGCTTATTGCAGGATTTGGGCACCGGCGGCTGCGGATCCCTCCGTGTGTAGCGGCGGAGGGGCTTTTCCACGCCGAGCGCGGCGTATTCCGGTCACGTCTCCGCGGCTTGACAGCCGGTCTGTCCCGGAGCGGCGGAGCTCCGTGCGCGGCGCGGCGCTCTGCAGGCTGACACCCGCAGTGGACCGGAGAGGGATCCCCCCCCCCCCCGAAAACTGCCCGGAACAAGGTGAGCGCACCTGGGCACCTCACGGGGACTGGGGTGCACGGAACTGGCGGTTTTCTTTCAAGGTAAAGTGGAATTATTTTTATGTAATGATAATGTATAACAATGAATGTGTTATTATCATTATTATTTTAATTATTATAATAATAATAATTTAAAAATAATAATTATAATAATAATTGTTAGTATTTATTTTTATTCTCATTCGTTTTTATTTTTCACACATACTGTATATATATTGACGTATAGCGTTATAGCGTTTGAATTGTTGGTACACGGAGTTTTTTTTTTGTTCATTGTCAATTTTAAGGTTTATTGTATAATGCCATTAATTTCCATTTTTCATTTTTTGTATGTTATCTTTTATTATTATTTCCTATCGTTTTGATGTGAGCTATCTGTGATCTGTCCATCTATCTGTCTATATAGCGCTCTATCTGTCTGTCTGTCTGTCTGTCTAAAAATCAATTTACCAGCACCGTCTTCACACAGCATCCCTAAAGTCAGATGCAGTGTTCACTGGAATGGGTGGAGGAGGCAGTGTTTTAGGAATTCGCTCATTATCAGACTGGTCCCGTGCAGGAGCCTGTGGATGGTGTTCACAGTTCCACCAATCTCAACAAATTCTCCACTCTTCCATTTTAGATGGATGCATTATGGTAATTGATAACACAGGCTTTCAATAACATGGATGCTCTATTAGAGTGGTCCTCAACGTGGGGTCTGGGGACACCCAGGGTTGCTCCAAGAGGTTCCATGGGGTCCCAAGCCAAATTATTAATTGTTAAACCTCACCGTTATTTCATGTACCAGAGCTTAGATCTGTTATGAAATGTACAAAAATATTCTAGTTTCACTGTTATCTCCCTAACTACACTATGGACATTTATGGCTTTTTGGACAAAATCATGTCCAACAATAAAGATCTCACACTGGGCTCCCAGAGGCATCTTATCAAATGGAGTCTGTGGTCTAATGCATATACAATTGTTGGTCCTTGAAACGAAAAAGGTTGAGAATCACTGCTCTACTACAGTGTCGGATGCCGATCCGACCGAAAATCCCAATGGCTCCATAACATAGCTCTCCAAATGATCTTGGACTAATGATGCATCCAATTACCCACAGGCCCTAAGGTTAATCCTCAACCTTCACCACATTGTCAGTGTAACACTAGCCAGGTTCATTTTCTGTATCTGCTCTCCTTTGGGACATTTGAAAATACACTCCTCGCATTATGGACTATTTTATTCCACCTGATACCTTTGCAGAGATTTTCATACTACTTCCATAGCATGGAAGTAGTACACAGACAACATATTAGGTTGTCTGTGTTTCTGTAGCCATCTGTAGAGGGGCAGTAAAACTACAGGTAGACTGCCGGAGCAGGTTTGGTGTTTTGGTTCCTGTGCAGCACACGGGGGTGCTTAAGATATACGTATGTATGTGTGTATATATATATATATATAAATGGAATAAATAACTGCAAAACCTGTACTCCTACCAAATATATTGGATGTTTTTTTTTTTTGGTCCACAAAGTACATTGCAGTAAGCATACAAGAGAGATATCAAAGTAGTGAATACTTATCTTATTTCGTTTTTTCAACCTATCAAAACGGGCTATGTAGAGTTTGAGTGTGTAATGAAGAATATTCATTTCTAATTCCACGGTGAGAAATAAGATGTATAGTGAGATACATCTTATTTTGTGTTAACATTTGGGCCAATATTAACACTGCAACAATTCAGTTCAACAGAACATTTGCTAAATGTGTGTTTTTGGAAAAACCCAATGCTAGAATCCGAGACTTTGTTTTCCGTGGCTTATAACTATGCTGCAATAGTCCTGCATTTATTTACTTTTAATTTGGGATTAAAGCCTCAACCCTAACTTTGTCTTAATGTGCTATTCTAAAGTTATACAAAACAGATATTTTGCTTGGTCACTTTGAGGTGGTGGGGTTATTATTTTATTTGAGGGTGCGGTTCTTTTTTGTGAATGTTCATCCATATCAACAGTTTGCTGACCACAACGAGCTACGCTGCTTTATCAAATTCACCGCGGCTGCCTTTCACTCCCTGCTTATACCTGATGTTTGCATTCTTGCCGGGAAAGGCGGATCCCGCCACCAAAAATAGGAACGACATATCGAGGAGCACGTGCATGAGACAAATACATCGAACAGCTGTTTCTTAAAAAGTTCCCGCTAAATAAAGAATGAAATATGGGATTTTTCAACAAAAGCATCGAACGGATTACCACTTTAAATTGTTTATACTGTGCCGCATGAGAGATGTAAAGTTGCTCGAGGAAGTACAAACAACAGGAGTGCTGCTCCATCTCCAAGAAAGGTACAAACTAATAGAGGATTTACAATGACGCACTATCTAAGTTCATCACATTAGTGTGTGTGTGTGTGTGTGTGTGTGTGTGTGTGTGTGTGTGTGTGTGTGTGTGTGTGTGTGTGTGTGTGTGTGTGTGTGTGTGTGTGTGTGTGTGTGTGTGTGTGTGTGTGCGTGTGTGTGTGTGTGCGTGTGCTTCTTCATGGTTATTTCTTGCAGGGTGTGTGCAGGGAATCTCAAAGGGGCGACATTTCAAACATATTTCTATTTCCCTCCCTCAGCACCAGCGTGGCTGCTTGTTGTTTTGCATGTGGGTCGTCCTGTGTGTTTGTGTGTGTTTTATTCGGCGTGTATTTACGGATGGCTTTGATGATGGCGACGGGGGAATATTATTCCATCAAGTGAGCCACTGCCCGGCCCGATGCCCCACTGTAGTTCGGGGATAGTGTTGTATCTTATTAACGTCACAATGAGAGGAGGAGCGCCGGCCGCCCCTCCGCCAGCGCTACAGCGTGAAGCGATGGCGGCGCCGTCGCCGATCCTCCTGACGGGCTAAGCCGAATAAAAAGAGACTCGCTCAAGTTATTGTGGTGGCAGACTATTGTGACGGCCTCTATTCGGGTCTGACGGAGATTCCCCGCTGCCTGTGTGTTTTTCTTTCATGAGCTCGTCCCAGACGCCACAATCATTTCGGACGGTTACACTTTGCAGAATGTCCCGAACCCCGCCCCCCCGCTATTATAGTTGCCAAATTGAGGGAATTGAAATCCTAAGGAGCGGGTCAATATTTTCTCTACACGGCCTGTCCTGAAGTCACTAAAGCCCAATGTGACATAACACCTTTTTCAACAGTTGTTCTGAGGATATAACCGTCATTCTTCTGTTCACAAGTTTACTTCTGTCATTTTTTGGTCAGCCCTGTCTCTCCGTAGGGGTAGTCTGGTAACCGGATCGACTAACGGCAATCCGGAGTGGGAGCTCGGCCAACATGGCGGCTTATTCACTACAATTAAAGTACGCAGCAAAGGCAGCAGTATGCAAAAATGATTACTAACCTCGCCCAGACCTTGCCTTGTGTCTTCTGCAAGCTGTGTCTTCATTTGGCAAACATTTACCTCCTCACGACAAAGCCAACAAGTGCACGACAAGGAGATACCTTGTAGGGTTTTCGCTGAGCCCCGAGAGAAAGAGGGGAGTTTAAACAACGGAGGCAAATAATGGAGGGACTTAGAGAGGGAATGAGGGAGGGAGTGTGAAACAGAAATTGTGGAGGGATGTCTAATATACTGTATGTTGTAGGTATGACTTATAGGGTTATGCTCTTTTGGATCCGGACCTCTTTTTCTGATGTTAGTATTTAGGTGATTGTATTCTCTTTCGATTGTCTTTTGCTAAATGTATGTATGTGTGTATTTTGTGTAATAAATATAGCCTGACACACACCCTGTGTGTGGGGGGTCCAGACAATATTTTACCTTTTAAATTAGTTAAAATATGGTATTTTGTTAACATCAACACTGCCTGTGTATGTTTGTGTATGTGTGTGTGTGTGTGTGTGTGTGTGTGTGTGTGTGTGTGTGTGTGTGTGTGTGTGTGTGTGTATGTGTGTGTGTGTGTGTGTGTGTGTGTGTGTGTGTGTGTGTGTGTGTGTGTGCGTGCGTGCGTGCTCCCTCTCTTCATTCTCGGGGTGAACGCAGTGGGATTCTCCCCCCTGTCCAAACACTGTCTGCAGGAGATTAATGGCATTAATTGAGTTGTAATTGCCCTCAGGGAAGGAATCACCTTATGACTTTAACCCCACGCAGGAATATCATTCTGCGAGCATCACTCAGTTTCAGGTCTTCCCCTCGTATTTATTGCGGCCCTCATTTTTTATTTATCTTAAGCCTTGGGATTTTCTTCTATTTTCTCTCCCCTGCACCACTTCGCCGTGCGCTGGGAGCTCTTTTTTCGGAAGGCTGTGAACGAGACAAGTGCCATGATATACAAAGGTAACCAAGTCGCCATTGTTTTGGTGACCTTGCACCTCAGCAAATGCATATTAATGGTATTTACTCGCTGTCAGGAGAGAGGGCGAGGGAGGTGAAAGCGCCGCGGCTCTTAAACACTCACCTAATGACCCCGATCCCCTGAAGCTGCGTCCCCTTCCGGTTGCCAGTGCTGGCTCTCCCCACCCGCAGATGGCGCCAAAGCCTCTTTCCCGCCACCACAGCAGCTGTTTGTGGATTGACAACGACGTGAAGACTCTGAATCTAGCACCTACGACGCAGCACTAGCAAACGTCACTAAGATATGGCCAATGTCATCACAAATTATGACGACAGTTTTCAAAAGTAAATCCGCATCCACTGAGACAGCCCTGATCCACCGTCATCTATTCAGCGCTCCGTGCATTTCAGTCCTAAAGGGGGCGCTATTATGCAATACATCTTGAGCCTCTGATGGGCCCACTAACATACAAACGGTGAAAAAAGGCCACCCAGTCAGTTTTTTGTGAGCTGACTGTCTCTATGTCTTCAAAAGAGCCGTTCGGCTTTGCTGTCCTAATATACCTCATTGCAGTTATATGCGTCACTTTAGCAGAATTGGAACGGCCCTCCATCTGAGAGTAGCTCCACCCACGCCTGGAGGGTGACCGGCCCCGCTAGCGTCGAAGCTAAGAGCTCAGCATGCATGGGAACTGCTCTGTTGTTGGCTGAAGAGACCAGCACAAATCTTTTAAAAGAAAGAGGAAATAAAACTGTAGATGAGGGAAATGTAAGTATTAGCTGTGTGTTTTTGTGTGTGTGTGTGCGCGTGTGTGTGTGTGTCCACGTTAGGTGGAATACTGTAGGCTGCGGCGTACGACCAGCTCGCCGTTTCTCCAAAAAGACCTGCAGATGTATTTATTTGATTTTATCTCACAACATTTCCGTAATCGAATGAAACGTGCAAGCCTCAAGCGCCGCACCCCGCGGTGCTCCATGCCCCACGCTGCTCCAGACACTGCGGCGAAAGTCGGAACAATCTTTTCAATTAGTCCTGGTTGATCTAATATGAGTGAAGAAGGATTTGCTTATTTCTTGCCTCAAATTTGTTCAGAAACCGATTTTGGTGGACTGACAAGGTGAAATCAGTGAAAGTCACAGGGTACATAAAACGGAATGAAGCTCAAACCCCATTGGCTCACAGAAATAGGGGCTGGGGTTGCCACGGTTGTTGGTGTAACCGGTGTTACACAGTGTTCGGACGTACACCGATTACGTTACTTGCCTGCTGCCTCACGGTTGTTTTTGCTTTTTTTTTTTCTTATATATATATAAATGAGACCCATTCACTTAATTTTCGCGTATCAGCCCCGACGTTAATCAAATGAAAAAAAATTCTAATTTGTAAAATACTAAGTGTGTTATCAATACTTTATCAATACAAAAAGGAAAAAATCAATACTTATTCCGAGGCACAGGGAGTCGCAGCACAGTCTGCTTATCACGGGAGGAGGAGACGGAGGGCTGGAGGAGACCTGAGATCAGGCGTAGTTGGGGACCTGTGTCCTCCCATCTGTAATTAGCGCCCGTGTATAACGGTCACACGCCAAACTCCCAAAAGGCTCCCAAAAATCCCCTAATGATCTTTACGATGAGCTCTACCAGCATTCCTCTGGATATGAATGAGATGCTTTGTTTACTTGCACACAACGAATCTATCCTAGATGTCTTACCGATGAATTTCAGGTATTTGGTATTAGTTTAACCAAATGGCGCCGACCAAGCCATCGACTCTTGGTTAAATAAACATTCAAATGAAGGAGCAGATCCAGCAGGAGGCCCAGCCAAACACTTCAGAGCCCTTTAGGTATGCGCCGGTAATTACTGGAATAATAGAAACATAATGAATGATGCTAAATACCCAGCCTTTTCCCATCCAACAATCATAATTACCAATCACGACCATTCTGTTGGTTTGCGCTTGGTAACATTTTTTTTTTTTTGCTGAGTGATATCCGTTCCACTTCACCGGCACTGCTCAATTTAACATAATTTATCATTTCACCCTGCCTCGCACTTGATTTTTATTTCTTTTTTAAAGAACCGGAATTGCGTGGCAGCTTTGATTGGGGCTTTTTGATGGCTTGGTACACGTAATGACTAAATTACAGGCTGTACCCAGATATAGCATAAGGGGGAGTGTTTTGCAGAGGATGCTGGAGTCAAATGAAGGGCCAATGAAATCTATCAAACACGCTGTCGAGTGGTAATGATTACAGCCTGGAGAGGAAGGTCCTCTATAGGGGGCTGTTTCTATAAATTGCATACCGTGATGAGTGACCTGTGCCATATTTGTCTTATTGATTTCCTGGTTGAAACCGATTTGATAAATGCTGACTGGACATTGGATTACTTTATTTTCTGGTTTGCAGCCCGGACATGGCCTGCCTCTGAGCCCTGGGCTGGGATGATAGCACAAAGCAGCGATCTATGACTATCACCCGAGCTGCGGCGTTGTGCACGACTAGTTTAACACCAAATAGTCCCGGCTCATTGCGGAGCGATAAACAACGCTGCGGAGGAAAGGGAAGGAAAGGAAAGACGCTCGTTGGTATCATATGAATGGGAAAAAGGCGAAGTCAGAGGGAGCACCCGGGACTCCTCAGGGGGGAGATGGATGAAGGCCGCACAGCGGGAACAAACAACCCCCTCCGGCAGGTAGATGGCTTGGCATCCATCCGAACACCCCCGAGCCTGCCTTCCATCCATCACGCCTTCCCTCCAACGGGCTCCCTCTTCATCTCACCTCACGCTGCCGTCATCCCTTACTCCCCATCCTGTCTCTCGTGGGCAGGATTCAGCCGTTTCTTCAGCGCACAAGATGCCACCGGCCTGAGATGGTAATCCATCTAACTCCCCGTTTGCAGCGAGCATACGGACCTGGCGTGTGCACAGCATGTGGTCTCACTTTGATGTATGTTTGTGTGTGCACGAGAGAGTGTATGTGTACTGCAGGGATGTTGCTAGGATGCGAAGACATCAGGGCCTTAGCCCGACCAGGATCTAGCCATTCTGCCACTCCCGGAAAATCGTGGATGGGGGGGCTTATTTTGTTCCATAAGGAAACGGAGTAAAATAAAATAACCTCCATCTAAAATAAAACACTGTTTTGCGCGCCCATCACAGGCACCTCATCACCGGCGCGCAATGGACATAGTCTGTACCGTCAGAGAGGGAGCCTGCGGGGCTATTCTAGATTGGGGGGGGCTAATCACAAAACACTGGGGGGCGATGATGCCGCTGGTGTGCTGTACATGCAAACGTGTGGGTTTTTTTGGTGGCCCAGTCGCATGTGTGTGTGGGGGGCTCGAAGACAATGTGGAATGGATGTGGACACGCGGGCTTGGCAGGAGCGGCCATGACAGGTAAATCGGTGTTCAGTGGTTATCGTACTCCTCTCACATTCTGGATTTAATTTCCCCTCCTGCCAACGGCGCCCGAAGCTCCCCCGCTCCCCCCGCTCCCCGGCAGCGGCACAAGTTGTGTTGGAGGTCTGTCCAGGATGGGATGGCTTCCTGGGGGACAGCCAGGGATTCCGCTGCCCATCTGGTGGGGCGCGCTGTTTGCACTGCTGGATGAGTCGAGTGGGGAAATGGATCCTTTGATCGATTGTCTCACTGCGGACATTAGGAACACCTAAGGAAACAATGAGTCAGCGCGCCGCGTTCGCCGCCATCCCTTCCTGTCTCTTTCCGTCTCGCTCTATCTTTTTGGCACGCTCGCACCGCTTTCCCCTCCTCTTCCTTTTGAGTCCGAAACCCTGCAACCCTTGGTTCTGCTGGTCGATGGCGGAGAAATCTTCCCACCTCCACCCACTGAAAATAACACTGACTTGGCGTCAAGACTCCCAAGGAGTCCATCATTATAACGTATATACAGTACATCATCCTACACTGTATGTATATATATATATATATACATACAGTATATATTTACATGCTTTATCTATATATATATATAATATACAGTATAGATACTGTATGTTTAGTTATATTCTTTTGAGATACTATAGATATTGAGCATATTGTGACATTTATTATAGTATTCGCGGTGTTATTATCAGGTGGATGCCCTCATTTCCTCTCTGTTCCTTCCCCTCATGTCTGGCCTGTCAATCATACGCCTGTTACTTTCACCTTGCTAGCAGCTACTGTCTGCGATCAGCTCTGTACAAAAGACAATTTTAATACGCCCGCACGCACGCACACACACAATTAAGCAGAGAACAATACTGTTATTGTAAGAGAAAAATGTCCAATTTTTCCCCAGGTTGTGATGGCCCTCGTGGGCTCCTTGGAAGATTCTGCCAGAACGTACTTGTTTTTTTTGTGACCTTTTACCCCAAATGCCTCCGTAGTTTATTTATGAGTCAATAATTTGTATTGGTGGCTTCCGTTGGTACTGACAAATTCCGCTTACAGATACAAGCCGCGGTCGTTACTCAGATTGTCATCCGAGGTTTATTATTGTGTGCGCCTTTTTTTTTGGTTCTCCCTGTCAAAAGAGGGACATTGTTGAGTTTCCTCGCTACAGGGTCGGAGTCGCAGCTGTTCAGAGCACAGTGCACATACTCTTTTTTTGGTCATCATCATCATCCATGGTCCCCCTGCAATTTGCCTCACAGTGGCACAATCATTCCACTGATTGTGCCGTATGATTCTATTGCGGTCTTGGAATAGTATAAATTACCCTTGGGGACAGATATCCATCTAGTTTGCTGCAATCATCCGGTAATTAATGGCAGCGCTATTGAGGAGGGCAGAGGACACTCTGACGTCTGATGAGAGAGATCAGCGTGAGCTGTTGTTCTTCTTCATCCTCGTCGCTGAAAACACCCTTTAATTGTGTTTTTGTTCCCCGTAAATGCAATAACTTTGAAATGCCCCAGCCTTGCTGATTTGACCTTGTTAAATGGTCAACAGATATTTCAGCCTCTGGCCCTGACATTCATTAAGTGCTTAGAGTAACCCCCACCTCAGCGGCAGGACGAGGATTCATCGATAGTTTATCGAAAACGCGTGCGCCTCATCAATAGCCAATCAACGAGCTGTTCAATTGATTAATGGCTGATATTTAGAGAGGCAGAAATCCAGAGAGAAGACAAACATAAGGTGTTTGTCCTCAGCTTTATTCCTAAAGATGCCGGTTTCCAAGACAGGGATTAAGTACAGATTAGCTCTAATTGGCTTTCTCAGACATGGTTTGAACTAGTGCAGGGTTTAGCCCCGTCTCCATTTGACTGAGGATGACTCCAGGGTGTTTCCAGCTCCTCCGGGCGGAGCTGTCACAATCAGGACATTTTGGGCGACACACACACGCAATACAAATCACACAAATAATCACAGTTAAACGAAAACAATAAAAAAAAATCGTATTTTTGTTCCCACTGTGCCACTGTCCTCGTCTAACCCTAAACCTAGAATAGTGATGCAGATCCACCTTGTAATGAAAAGCCATTTATTGACATGAACATTTGGATTCAGTTCATTTGCCTCAACCAAAAGCACCTAATTCACATTTAAACACATGAATGTCTCTGACGTGGGATCTCCTCGAGATTGGAGTGGAAACATGATTGTGGAATCTCAGGATTTCAGGGATCCGATCAAATCAGCTGCTAAATGACGTAATGTGGCTTCCTGTTTCTAGTCTCTTATGTTGTGCGGGTATCGTCAAAAGAGCTGGTTATCAAACAAGCTTTCAAAAAGGAGATTTAACATTTTACCCTCAAATCGATGGTCATGAACATTCGTGCAACGGTGATAGAGAGTAGTTATTCGCGGATTTAATTGCGATAAATGAAATACTTAAAACGATCAGAACGTCCCCGTGACGGTTATCAGCATTCGATTGGTTATCAGTTAACCAGTGAAGCCGTAGTTACTAATAAATATTTATCTCAGTGTCTGTGATCGAGCAACTGTATTATAGATGTAACTACTATTAAATGCTGAGCTTGGGCTCAAAGAACATCAGTTTCTGTTCAGTTTATTTATTTTGGCCTCTGCGGTCCTGGATGTCTTTGTGCCTCTTGGTGTTGGGAAGTGAGGAGCACGGAGCATCTGGGAGGAAGGAGGGGACGGCTGGAGGGGAGGGCTCGGTGCGTTCCACAGGGAAGGCAGCTCCGGCACGGCGTGAAAGGTGCTCAGAGTGCCCTCAGCTTTATTAATCCACAGCTTTATTACATCAAGATAATAAAGGTTTTTTGGGGTTTTTTTTCTCTCCCTTTGTGACTTGTGAGAATCGCGCTGCGTGTTGATGTTCAGCCTTTTCAGCCTCGGTGATTGAGTGACTTGACCATTGGTCCCTCCACCGGAACTCTAGTCTAGAAGGAAGGAATGCACACCTTGACACACGCTTCAGAAAGCTACTGTCTAGGACGTGTTTCATTATTCCAGATAAAGCCTGTACAGGAAACTAGGCCAAAGGAGGAATGAAGCAGGTTGACCCATAGAGTTAAATACACGTCTTAACAGAGGTTTTACTCTTCTTGACACAGTTTTATTACCGTAACATGATTATCATGGAAGAAAGAAAAGATTAGCAAAGTAGGATTTATGGATTCGGAAGATACTTGTGTGAATCGCGTTGAAATTAATCCACACGATTATTTTGTTTAAAAATCCCATATTTGGAAAACATAGCTTGCATTTCATGTTCGAATGTGAAAATGTGCCGTTCAACACACGCCTACTGGTGGATAGATTACACTCAGCATCTGCAGATGGGCCAGAGCCTGTTTTATTGCCAAACACGGCTGACTTTTTCATTTTCAGGAAACTTAGGAGTGCGTTGTTGATATTTTATCTGCCCTTGACATTGCGAGGCAAAGGCTAAATTTATATTTCACTGGCTGTATTTCCAACCATATCTGTGCTTCCTCTCCAGAGGAGATTACTGCAAGTCTGGACAAAGATCGGGTGTATCATGTCTTACACTGACACGAGTACGGAAAGGCTTTTCTTTGGATGTTTGTATTGGTCTATCTTAATGGAGACCTATTACGCTCCTTTTTTTACACAAGTTAATATAGGTCTCTGAGGTCCCCAAAACCTGTCTTTGGAGTTTGTTGCTGAAAATTCCACTGGGATGATGTATTCTGGCCTTTCTCATTCAGCCGCTGGGGTGTGAGCACAAGACTTTCACACAGACCTTTGTTACCGTGCTCCAGGCCTGTAGGGGATACGGACACCGCACCGTCACGCTCCGGGACTCTCAGACGTGGGGATTTTGTTTGTTTCATGTAAACGTCGAAAAATAAATAAGTAATTCTACTATAAAAAAACACGTTGTTTTTTTATTGGTTTGTTTGGAGAACGCAAGGAACAAACAGCAGAAATATCTTTTAAATGCTTTACATTACATTTCCGTCGTCTGCAGTTTCTTCATGGACAGTTGGTATTAAATCCTCTAATTCAGTTCTAATTCTACTGTCTCAATATTACGTAGTAATGAGACACAAATCGGAACGGCTCTAATTCAGGTCCTCTGAATTAGGACGGTGGCTATTAGCAGGCCCATCAGAGACCCAAATGCATGTGCACAAGCAGTGAAAAAGTGAGTTTTGCATCATAGGTCCTCTTTAAATCCAAACATTTTTCAGTATTTTTGGTATTGAAAATAATCATAAAATGATGAATGAGATGCATGAATCAAAATGGATTGTATCACGAAACACAATTTCAACAGTGATAAGTCATCTGCAACAGATAACATAGTGTGAATAAATTTGCCAAGCTTGCATTTTAAATAACGGTAGTTTATTATCCTCCAACTCGGCGTCAGAAAGTTTAAAGAGCTGTGAAAGGAGTGCGAGGAAGAGTTAGGGAGTATGTCCGCGTGTGTGTTCTCTGGCCTGGGGCCTGTTAAATTGGCAGATCGATGATGCCTTAAATCAATGTTCCAGCGACACCACAAACCCCACGGAAGCCATTAGTGGATTAAGAGAGACCTGTGTTCCGCACAGAGTCTGTTCTGGCCGCAGCTCTCTTCCACGTAGGAGATAAGAGGACCTAACACGACAAAAACAGCATTATGAAAAACAACCAAAAAAAAAAAACGAGGTAGTTAGTGGAATACATCAGATGATTACCATCAGTTCATCATCCCATATCTGTCACAAGCCCTAATGTCCTCTTTACAGAACAATAAGTTGCAAAATCACAACCTGATAAACTGATGTGTTTTGTGCCCTCATCTCCTCCGTGGAAGAGAGCTGCGGGCGAGGGAGACTCGATGCAGAACACAGGGCCGTTTAAGGCACTTCCACACTGGCCCTAATAATTACCGCTTGAGTATTGGTCAAAGGGGAGTGCCTGCCATCCGGAATCAATGCCATAACTGGGGTCGAATCCGAATTGGTTCGCGGGGGATTTTCTTAAGAGAGAAACTCCTGCAAAATGGTATTCTTTCAACTCTGCTGGGAGCTGTTTTTGTCCATGTTGTTGTTTATCAGTTGTAGATCCACAGCAACGGGCGGTCATAAAAAACACCCATGTATGACTTGGTTAACCTGTGTGGAATTGGGCCTCATGAGGCGTTTTCACTCCAAACAGTTGTGGGGACTCCCCCGAGGGGAACTGGGACCTGGGGAGGTCCCCCGAGCACTAGACACCGTCAAGGGTTTTTTTACCGGTCGTGTTCGCACTGGAGCTCTGAAGTGACGTCAGCCAACAGGGTTTCAGCGTGAGGTCCGTGTTGTATTCGCTCCGTAACCTTCACTCATTTCACCTTATGGGTGCACAAAAATCTGTTTCTGAACCAATTTCTGAAATAAGCAATGCAGCTGCTGAATCTTCACTCATATTAGATCCGCAAGACGTCATTTAAAAGTTTGTTCTGACTTTGAGCACACAGGGATTACGGGGAGCATGTTAATTAATTTAATGAACGTCGGAAAATAAAATAAGTGAAACAAAGACATCTACAATAAAAATAAAAAAATTTTAATGGGTCTTGATTTCTTTGGTCCTTTTTTTAGTAACCGCGGAGTGTACAGGTGCTGGTCCGCATGCAGAGCGATCCGTCCTCAGTGCGCCAGGGGCGAGGGGCCGCCGACTTAGGTCTGGACCAATCACCGTGCACTTGCGTCACTGAAGGTTCCTCCTGGTCCGGTTAGACCCCGCCCCGGAGCAGGAGCTAAAAAAGTCCCCCCCCCAAACGGCGTTCTAATAACAGCGATCGTTCCTAGTTCCTGCAGTGCGGACCCAACAAAAGGGTTAGGGTTCCTCCAAAAACGTTCTCAGAACAATGGAAAGGTCGCTGCGGTGCGAAAACGCCAAATAACATATGTGGGTGGGGGTTTACAGGAGGGAAGACACGGGGGTAGGACTGAAAAAGCAATAAAGGAAGATGTAGGAATGAGGGAAACATGGCAGGCGAGCAGATCCCTGTCTGATTGCATTGTTTATGTGCCACTGTCTTTGGATCATTGATCCATTCATCTTCATTACTTCTCCCTCTGAAAACTATTAACTGCTGCCACACTCAGTTGGGCGTCTATTTTGTTGACATGCATCGCACGCGCTCTCCCACCGTGCACCAGTGTCCCTATCCGCCCACTGTCATTGGCAAACTCTAATAGAGATCGACAATTTTACGCTGATTACGTAAAAAATAATTAAACTTGAACTGATTTGATGATTTCTCAAAGGCTTTAATTAAAAAAATAATAATAATCTATCAAAACTTATTTAATTGTTGTTGTTTCTTTGACAAATTTGATGTGTACGAGGTCCAAGGCCAACAGAGCGTCCATGTTCAGCACATTTCCAACAGTCTTAATATTTCGAGGTGGCTGGAGGTTTCCACGTGTGCTGCTTGTCTTTATGGGCTGCTTTGATGTATTTCGTGTGAAAAGAAAGGAATAGAGTTCTCCTAACCCATTCTGGACTCCAGCTGTGTGATCAGTGTCTTGAGTCGCTGCTTTTTGAGTTCAGCACAATACAGGTGGTGAAGCGGAATCGTGGTCACACAATCAATTCCCCAATGGCTTGTTAAATTCTGTTGGCTGCCTAGGGTCAACTTGCACACTCTGATAATCACACAATCAGGTTCACGTGTAGCTACACACACACACACACACACACACACACACACTTGGATAGATGGATAGATAGACATGGATAGATAGACAGACAGAAAGACAGACAGACAGACAGACAGACAGACAGACAGACAGACAGACAGACAGACAGACAGACAGACAGACAGACAGACAGATAGATAGATAGATAGATAGATAGATAGATAGGTAGGTAAATACACAGACACACACACACGTTCAAATACACACAAATTGTCCCTTGTGATACATTCTGTTCTTATTATTTCCATTGTCTTTGTGGGACTTTTGTCCCTCTGCCTTGGACACATTTGACCTCCGCTGCAACAGAACCAGCACGGACAGCTTCCACAAACTGGAAAACCCGTTTAGACTTTTAACACTGTTGTTACCACTCGTAACCACTTCACTTACAAACAGCATGACGACTGTTTACACCCTGACATCTAAACAACTTTTATCTTCTCTCTTCCCAACGCCCTCTTTTTTCCTCTCCGTTCCTCTCCAGACCAGCAGATTTGACGTCACCCCTATTGCGGTCTCACTATAGCCCGGAGAAGAGCGGTGACGGAGCATGGGCTGGCGTGACCGCAGCTGTTGCTATGAGTGAAGGAGTGCTTCGGCGTCAATGGAGACCAAAGGCTACAGCGACCTCCTGGAGACCAGCGATGGTCAGGGGGCGGGCCGGCTGGACGGGGGAGGCGGTGCAGGGGTGGAGGAGGGATGGAGCACACCCTACCCGCTGGGATTCCAGGTGTCGCTGACCACCGTGCTGATGCTTGAGCTGGTGTTGGGCTTCAGCAGCAACCTGACCGTGCTCGTGCTCTACTGTGCCCAGTCCAACCTCGTCGACTCGGTCAGTAACCTCGTCACTGTAAACCTCCACGTGCTGGACATCCTGGTATGTCTTCTGTGTCTGCCGTTGACGGTGGCAGTGATCCTGCTGCCGGCCGACGGCAGCGGGGTCGGCAGCCTCGCCACGCTGTGCTGCTTTCACGAGGCCTGCGTCACATTCACCAGCGTGGCAACGGCTGTTAATGTGCTGGTCATCAGTTTGGACCGCTACGACATCTCTGTGCGCCCGGCCAGCCGGCTGCTGACGCCCCGCCGCGCGGGGTTGCTCCTGGCTGCCGTGTGGGTGGTCTCTCTGGCTGTGTTCTTCCTGCCCTTCCTGGAGGGAGACTTTTTCTCCTCCGGCGAGGATGAGGGGACGGAGGGGGAGAACTGGGACTCTGAGCTCACCACGGGACTGATCCCCGTTCTGTCCTCTCCCACTTCCCCTTCTATTCCGGCATCCCCACACCACCTGCCGCCGGCGTGGCAGAACCGGACTCTGCTGTGTGTCGGCGGGCAGGGCTACTACACAGGTCTGGCTATGTACTACCACCTGCTGCTGCAAGTGCCCTGCTTCTTCATTGCCGTGGCCGTCATGCTGTTCACCTATTCCAAGATCCTGCAGGCTCTCAACATTCGAATTGGCTCCCACATGATGAGGGGAACACGGGCGGGAGAAACAGGCTGCAGGATCCTCCGCAGGGGACGCAGGCGAAAGGACCTCAGTCTCTCCGCAGAAGGGGTGTCCTCGAACCAGAACCAGAACCTCGCCCATCCTCCCCTCATCCCCTCTCCCACCCCGACACCAACATCGCCCCCGCCCTTCTCCTCCGTGCCCCAGATGACCTCTGACAGCGGAGCAACAGTTACCACCATCACCACCGCTGCCACCACCCCCATCGCTACCACTCCTGCCACGCCTGCTCCACTGCCCATGGCCTCGGCCTCGACCCCGACCCCCACCCAGACCACCTCACCGCTGCCGGCCTCCTCCTTGGGCGTCCAGGCATCCGTGTCCGCCATTATCGCCTTGAGGCGTGCAGTGCGCAGACACAGGGACCGTCGGGAGCGCCAGCGTCGCGTCCTGAAGATGTCCCTCATCATTATATCCTCTTTCCTGGGCTGCTGGGCCCCCCTCTCCGTGGTCAACGTGCTCATCCTGTGTTTGGGTCCCAGTGACGGCCTGGTGCGTCTCCGCCTCTGCTTTCTGGCCATGGCTTACGGAACCACGATCTTTCACCCTTTGCTGTATGCTTTCACGAGGCAGAAGTTACGGCGTGCCCTCAAAACACGTGTCAAGAAAAGAGTTGTATCCCTGCTGCAGGTGGACCCGGCCCCCAGCGGGGGGACTGTAATTCATAACTCCTGGGTAGAGGGTGGAGGCCAGAGAAAAGGACGTAAACCACGAGTAGACGGCAGCGATGGCACTGATCGATGCCTCACAGAGGCAGTACGGGAGTAAGGATAACGTTTGCGCGTGTTCCTGTGTATGTGTATATACAGTATGTGTACTTATTTGTGCGTGTGTGTGCGTGTGTGTGTATTTGTGTGTTTGCGTGTGTGAAGCGGGCTTGTATCTTACCAATTTGCCAGTGTCTGTGAGTGTGTGTTTGTGCATATATCCATATGAGAGATAAAAGAGAACTTGTTAGTTTACAAAGGTCAGCGGAAATCACACCACCTCTGGCTCCATGCAGATATGAAGGCAGGTGGGCTCTAATTAGAGCTCTACACCCTTCATCATTAGGCATTACTCCCCAGCCTTACAATATGGCCACCTTGTCACCATGGCAACGTTGGTCATGCATTATGTGACATTGCTGTAACCACGGCCAAGTAACATACTAGGCGACAACCCAGGTATACACACAGGCAATAATTACTCCTCTTGCAGAAATGTTCCATTCGCATTTGCTTCTGGGCATGCGCAGACACACACACACACACACACACACACACACACACACACACACACACACACACACACACACTCACACACACACACACAGACACACACACACATTGTCTGTGAACAAAGCACATCAATATCTACCTGCACAGAGAGAAAGTAGTGAACAGTTTTTTGTTTTATTCATGCCTTAATTGAGTTCTAAATTGATTTCACATGGTGCTGAATGTCCTGCTGTATGTTTACAACAACCTATCAGAGTGAAAGCTTTTGCACACAAAACAACATAGTAAGTATAATAGTGGATGTGCAAGCATTCGGAATCAAAGTTTACAGCATATGCTCCATAGACTTAAAGGCTAATTGCAAGGAATCGCCAAAAATCCGCTCTGATGACATCTTCTAAAGAAAGCACCATAATCTAGAAGTTTCTAGGGAGGCATGACATTTTTTTTTTTGCTGTGTTTGTGTATCTGTGTGTAGAGAGATTGGTAAAAAGATGCAATGAGTGTGTGTGTGTGTGTGTGTGTGTGTGTGTGTGTGTGTGTGTGTGTGTGTGTGTGTGTGTGTGTGTGTGTGTGTGTGTGTGTGTGTGTGTGTGTTTGTTGTACATGTGAGAGAGAGGGAGAGAGAGAGAGTGAGATGCCTGTGTGCTACTCGTGTGCGTCTAGGATAATGTGCAATAAATCAAAAGCAAAGCAATGCCCCCTTGGATGTAAATGAAGCATTATCCATGTGTTTTTCATGTTATTTCTGTTCTCCATCTGGATTCTAAAAGGAACAGGAAGGTAAGGGGAGGTAACATGCTGACTGACAGCAGGGGCTGGCCGGGAAATAAAACCGAAGACCAAATTATGTGGCGTTACTATGTGTTCAACGACAAACTATTGGCAATGCGCTGAAATCTCAACGCGTCAGTTTTTACAGGGAGGATCAAAGGGCAATAGCAATATTTTGGTGAATATTCTCAATAACAACTCAACAACCAATCAAAGGGACGCACCGCCAAGGCGGTCTCAGGCCGAGTGACACGTTCTCCCCTGGCCGCTCCCGGGGAGGTTTCCGGGATCGCCACCGAGGGAAACACACCTCCACCAGCTTCACGGATTGAGTCCTGGACATGTTAACACCATATCTGTGTCTCTCTCTCTCCTCAGGGCTTGATCTCACCTAAAAATCTGCTGGATATGACTACGGTATACGTGCACTCTGTCTATTACTCAATAGTTACTCTGTTGTTGTCGGTGGAGAATCACAATGCACAGTGAATAGAACACACTTAAAGCTTTGTGTCGGCTCAGGAGGGTGGAGCTGTTGAAGCTTTGGGCTGTCTCCCTCTCTGGACGCCCACCCCCCTTCACACCGTCCGTGGATCCGAGAAGAGACAGACATTCTTGTGTGTTTATGTACATTTTTCAGGGATGTAAATATTGAGACGTCTGTTTGGGGTTTTTCGGGGTCCGATTATTTATCAATGGTCAGAAATATCTGCTGGCCAGAAAATCAGACACTGTCATAAACTCTGGGGAGCGGGTGGGGAGGCCGACGTGGGGCGACGATATTGTACAGCGTGTTTGTGTTGATGTGTGCGTACACCGTACTGTACATTTACAAACATGTGTATAGAAAAATGTTGTTATTGTACATGATTTATAAAAAAAAAATGTGTGATATAGAGCAGAACAATGTCTGTATTAAAAACATTGAAATATATATCCGATATAGCCACCTCACTTATCTTTGTATACGATCGCGCATATGTCAACGTTGATGATGATTTTATTATTTTTGTTTTCAAAAAAAATATTAAAAACCATTGTAAAAAGGAAAAGTAGAATTGTTGAGGTCGGGGAAGCCCCGTGGGGGTACAAACCCACGCCTGTAGGTCAAAGTGGAAACGAAGGGCATTTTAACACCGAGGCCATCGTCATTTCCACTGGCCCCTCCAAGTGCTTTCCTTTTGTGGGAATGTCGTAAGTATTTAAGGCGGTAAAAAATGAATACTCAAGAATGACAAGTCGCTCGACATTTCATAAGCCCATCGGCGGAGCTTTTCACCACACACGCCACGACTTTACACAGCAAATTGTGATTTTTAAATATGTTTGACCGAGTAGTTACATTTTTTTTTATCTTTGATTCGATTTTTTTTTTTTTTTAATCGAGCGTTCTTTTTTGGGGGGGGAATTGACATGAGCTGGTGGCGGGCAGCGTCGATCACACAGCTTCCATGTCCACGTGGAGCGGCTCCTCCGCCGTCAAAACCCGGACGACGTCACAGTGTTTCATCCCACTTCAGCGTCCGTCCGTCCTCCTGCGTTTCGCTGGGCTTTGCAGTTTTTCCCTCTGTCCTTCCCTTTCCCTTTTTTTTATTATTTTTTTTTTTTTAATTTCCTTTCCTCTTCCACTTTCTGTTGCTCTGATCCCTAAATTTAGAAACTCTGCCCCAGATACTTGCTGTATTTAGTGCTGACTATAGTGAACCCGCTCTTCTTACTTAAACCGTTGCTGCAACGCCATGTGACAACTGTGCCGAGCGTCTGCTGCCGAGCTACGGGGGGAAAAAACCTCCGCGCGCAGATGAGGAGGCGGATGTTTTTATTTCTCACTTTGACAAAAAAAAACCATGGATGTGCCGTTGTGTTCGGCGACGCTTTGCCGTTTTGTTCCGTACTTTCCGCCGTCCTGCTTGTTAATCTCATCGGCCTGCCGCTCTATCCTGCCCCCCCCCCCCCCCTCTCTCTCTCTATTCTGCCAGTCTGCGCGTCTCGTCTCTCATCCGCACCCAGGCCTTTCAGAACAAAAGGGAAAACAGCTGCAGTGTGTGTGTGTGTGTGTGTGTGTGTGTGTGTGTGTGTGTGTGTGGGTGGGTGGGTGGGAAAGTCACCTTGGGGAAAGATGGAAAGATGGAGGGATGGAGAGGAGATGGAGAGACACAAAGAGCAAGTGAGGGAGAGGATGAAGGACATGGGCAGGAAAGGGCCTCGACCAGAATACTGGTTAGAGGGGGCGAGAGCCTGAGACAGCCTGTCTGCAGGAGAGAGGGAGGATGAGAGGGGATTAGCGAGGGAGGCAGAACGGAGGGGTAGAAGCTGGCAACGGGACATAATATGAGTAATAAGGGCAGAGCACTGCACTACCACAGGAGCCAATCACAATGTGCTCGAAGCATCCAAGTCGCTCAGCACCCGTCTCCCCAAAATTACAGAAATGTGTGTGTGTGTGTGTGTGTGTGTGTGTGTGTGTGTGTGTGTGTGTGTGTGTGTGTGTGCGTGTGTGCGTGTGTGTGCGTGTGTGTTGTCCTATTTATTTGTCCGACTGTTTTAGGATCTGAGATGGGGAAAGGATCACAAATAGATTTGTGATAACGCGGCGAGGGGGAAGGGAGCCCAGTGCAGTCGCCCCGTCGTGGAAACAACCCGTCTTAACTTTGTCCCGTGTATCAATAGTTCACCATCGTATCGACAGCTCCGAGCTGTGCAGGGAGCTCAGGCTGGGTGAACCCAACTTCAGCGGGAACAACAAACAGAAAAGCCAAAAGGGTGATGAAGAGCAGGGCGGTGCCAAGAGGAGGCCTCCCCGTCGTGTGAATGAATCATTAATAACCGTCATTAAATCCCCGTGTCTGTCCCATCCGAACATCGCCGCTGCTCACCCTGGGATGCAGTGAGGAGGGCGGAGCTGGACCGGCAGCCTTTTCAGACGAGGCCCAATTCTGCCATCTTGTGTGGGAACGGGAGAGGACCGCCACGCTTGCTGCATCCGGTGGTGACGGGATACAGTCGTCTCTCTCTCTCTCTCTCTCTACGTCGTCCTCAGACGAGCCGTGGGTGTGAGTTTGGGAACGTCCGCCGCCCATCGTATTGAACACTTCCCAACCCAGCAATGATCATTTATTGTTGAGACGTGGACGACACCAGTGGCCATCGGCCATTTGTTGTAAAGTATGGAGCTAGCAACCATCACCGGTACCATCATATTCCATGGCTCTGCGTTTTGCGTGTGTATTCCTCAAATCTTCTCAAAGTCCCACCTGCTCTCTGTCCCGAAATACAACATTTATTTGAATTGAGGATTTGCTTTTCCTTCCTGGAAATTTGAGCACTGTTATCTCAGTCATTAGTAAGGAGGAAATACGGCAACAGCATGACTTCATTTAACATCATGACATCATTTAAGAACAATATGACATCATTCAACAACAACATGACATCATTAAACAACAACATGACATCATTCAACAATAATATGACATCATTCAACAACAACATGACGTCATCCAACAACATGCCCTCATTCAATAACATGTTATAATTTGACAACAACATGACATCGTATGTGACAAATAATCTCTTGAACTTGAACGTCATTTAACACCAACATGACCTTTTAACAACATGATATAATTTAACAACATGACACCATTCAACAACAACATGACATCATTTCACAACACAACATCATTCAACAACAACATGACCTAATTTAACAACATGACATCATTTAACATCAAAACAACATAATTTAACAACATGACATCATTCAACAACAACATGACATCATTTAAGAACAATATGACATCATTCAACAACAGCATGACTTCATTTAACAACATGACATCATGACATCATTTAAGAACAATATGACATCATTCAACAACAACATGACATCATTAAACAACAACATGACATCATTCAACAACAATATGATGTCATCCAACAACATGGCCTCATTCAACAACATGTTATAATTTGACAACAACATGACATCGTATGTGACAAATAATCTCTTGAACTTGAACATCATTTAACAACATGACCTTTTAACAACATGATATCATTTAACAACACAACACCATTCAACAACAACATGACATCATTTAACAACATGACATCATTTAACATCAAAACAACATAATTTAACAACATGACATCATTTAACAACAACGTGACATCACTGAACAACAACAACATGACATCATTTAACAAAATGACATCATTCAACAACATGACATCATTCAACAACAATACCTCATTCAAAACAACATGACATCATTCAAAAACAACATGACATTGTTCAACAAAACATGACATCATTCAACAACATGACCTCATTCAACAACAACATGACATCATTCAACAACATGACCTCATTCAACAACAACATGACACCATTCAACAACATGTTAATGGCCCACGTCACCGGTCGGGCATTTGGGCAGATGTGCGTGATGCTGCGCCGCGTGTCCCGAGTGCCAACAAGTCAAATCCTCAGGTTGTCGAGGCCCCGCCCCCTGGTTGAGGCACCATTCACAAGACTTGGTTTGGACCTCGTCAGGCACTTTTGTGTTGGTCCTCGTGGACTACGCAGCCCGGCACCCCAAGTGTTACGCCCAAAAGTATGGCACGCACTGTTTCAGGTCACCTCCCCAGTGGGGATTCCAAAGGAAATCCTGACCGGCCAGGTCACTTATTTAATGTCACGTACATGTCGGGAACTTTACGAGCTGTTGGGCGTCGGCTCAACTCCACGTTACGTTACGTTCCAAGTTGGATCGTAAGTCTGGTCACGACGGTAGCCGTAATTTCGATTAAATGTTTGGATCTTCTTTTGTCTGCGGTGCGGGAGGTGCCTCGGGCTTCCACGGGTTTTTCTCCCTTTGAACTACCTTTCGGCAGGAGACCCCAGTGGGTGCTGGAGCTAATTAAGTTAAACTGGGAGGAAGGGCCTAGCACCAGTAAGAGCAGAGTTCAGTGTGTTACGGACCTGCGAGCCAAGCTACACGTGCTGGGGCCTTTGTCACGGGAGAATTTGCTCCAGGCTCAGGAGCGTCAGCGCCGGATATACGACAGGGGGGCTAAGGTCAGGCAATTTGCACTGGGAGACGAGTTGTTAGTGTTGCTCCCTCCCTCCAGCTCTAAATTACTCGCGAAGTGGCAAGGGCCCCTCGTGGTCACAGGGCGGGTTGGGGAGGTGGATGATGAGGTCGTGCGCTCCCGTGGGGCGGGGCAACTCAGATTTATCACCTTTACATCCCGAAGGATGTGGAAGGAGCGGGTGTCCGTGTCTCTGGCCACCGTGCTACAGACGTGGCGGATGAGTTGGGGCATGTTGTTGCTGAATTACGTCATTTTGTGTTCAATTAGGTCATGTTGTTGTTAAATGATGTCACGTTATTGAAGGATGGCGTGTTGTTGTTGAATGATGTCATGACATCAACCACAACACAACATCATTCGGCAACACTGGAGCACCAGGGGCGCTGGAGCTCTGTGTTGGCGGCGATGAGCTTGTGTGTGTGAGCTAGGGGTCAGTGCTTAAGTGTGGGTGCACATGACATGATTTAACAACAACATGACATCATTTAACGACATGACATATTTTAACAACATGACATAATTCAACAACATGACATTACTTCACAACAACATGACATCATTCAACAACATCACATCATTTAACAACAACATGACATCATTCAACAACATGACATTATTTCACAACATGACATTACTTCACAACAACATGACATCATTCAACAACATGACATCATTTAACAACAACATGACATCATTCAACAACATGACATTATTTCACAACATGACATTACTTCACAACAACATGACATCATTCAACAACTACATAACATCATTCAACAAGTTCAAGTTCAAGTTCAAGAGGTTATTTGTCACATACATATACATACGGTCATACATATATGCAGTGAAATGTCATGACACCCGGTGATGACGCACAATAAGCTCTATAAGCTCTAAAAATACAAAAATATACCAAAATGTGCGTATGTACAGGTAAGTGAATCAAGTTAGAGGTGGTATTGTAACTTGAGCCAAATGTTATTTTTTTATGTCAAAATATATTTGATGTATAACGTGTTTGAAGCAGTGAAGTCCTCCGTTTGAGTTCATACTGTCTAACGCGCAGGGCGTAGGGGCTGAAAGTGCGGCATTAATTATTTAGAAGAGAATTTCACAGAAAATCCAGTTGTCATGGAAAAAAAAAAGTCAATTCAACGTTTGTAGTTTCGTTCAGAGAGTTAACGAAGGAGAAAAAATAAATCTGAAATAGAAACACAGCCTGTTTTTCTGGCTGGCGCCGGTCACGTTCAGTAACCTCGGAACTTTCGGGAACGTACGGTGTCTCTGGCAGACATAACGTTATTATGGGCCAGGCTTGAAATGCAACGTATAATTGTATTTAAAAGGGCATCCAGCTGCTGTCCCTGCCCGACTTCTCTGTCCTGTCTTTGGGCTGAAAACAAGTTGCAGACTCCCCCGATCGAACCACGTCTAGCGAATTAAAGGGGGCATTAACATGGCGCCGAAATAGCTCAGTTGGGAGAGCGTTAGACTGAAGATCTAAAGGTCCCTGGTTCGATCCCGGGTTTCGGCAGCGCATGGGAGCTCCCTTTTCGTCTTTTTATTTAGCGGACGTTTCTCTACGTGCTGCGTTGATGTTGCTTTACTTGTTATTAAATACATGTTATGTTGAAAATGTTTTATTTTAAATACATGTTATGTTGAAAATGTTTTATTTTAAATACATGTTATGTTGAAAATGTTATATTTTAAATACATGTTATGTTGAAAATGTTATATTTTAAATACATGTTGAAAATGTTATATTTTAAATACATGTTATGTTGAAAATGTTTTATTTTAAATACATGTTATGTTGAAAATGTTTTATTTTAAATACATGTTATGTTGAAAATGTTATATTTTAAATACATGTTATGTTGAAAATGTTTTATTTTAAATACGCGTTATGTTGAAAACATGTTATTTGGAATACATGTTATTTTGAATACGTTATTTTGAATACGTTATTTTTATTTAACATATCCCGATCAACTTATAGTAATAATAATAATAATAATAATAATAATAATAATAATTATAATGTCGAGGAATGACTGCGCTGTGAACGCGCACCATGAACAACGTCACCGCGTTGTCCCTGACACCGCTGGACGTCGCGCTGTGAACGACGCCGACTGCGCGTCATCCGTGCTCCCTTATTATGGGATGCCCTCGCAACGGTCCACCGCAGCAAGGTTTGTTTTGGGAGCGACGACAAACCAGGCGGAGTTTTCTCTGCGCTCGCCAGGGGGCGCTGCTGTCCCTTGTTGCAGCGAGGAGCCCTCCCTCCTTCTCTCCTTCCCTCCTTCCCTCCCTCCCTCCTTCCCTCCTTCCCTCCTTCCTTCCTTCCTTCCTTCCCTCTCTCCCTCCTTCCTTCCCTCCTTCCCTCCCTCCCTGCTTCCCTCCTTCCCTCCTTCCCTCCTTCCTTCCTTCCCTCCTTCCCTCCCTCCTTCCTTCCCTCCCTCCCTGCTTCCCTCCTCCCTTCCTTCCGTTCTTCCTTCCCTCCCTCCTTCCCTCCTTCCTTCCCTCCTTCCCTCCTTCCCTCCTTCCTTCCTTCCCTCCCTCCTTCCCTCCCTCCTTCCCTCTCTCCCTCCTTCCTTCCCTCCTTCCCTCCCTCCCTGCTTCCCTCCTTCCTTCCCTCCCTTCCTTCCCTCCTTCCCTCCCTCAGTTCAGCTCAGGTGGGCTGCTTCACGTTGCTTCCCTCCTTCCTTCCCTCCTTCCTTACCCCCCTCCCTCCCTCAGTTCAGCTCAGGTGGGCTGCTTCACGTTGCTTCCCTCCTTCCTTCCCTCCTTCCTTCCCTCCTTCCCTCCCTCAGTTCAGCTCAGGTGGGCTGCTTCACATTGCTTCCCTCCTTCCTTCCCTCCTTCCTTCCCTCCCTCCCTCCCTCAGTTCAGCTCAGGTGGGCTGCTTCACGTTGCTTCCCTCCTTCCTTCCCTCCCTCCTTCCCTCCCTCAGTTCAGCTCAGGTGGGCTGCTTCACGTTGCTTCCCTCCTTCCTTCCCTCCTTCCCTCCCTCCCTCAGTTCAGCTCAGGTGGGCTGCTTCACGTTGCTTCCCTCCTTCCTTCCCTCCTTCCTTCCCTCCTTCCTTCCCTCCTTCCCTCCCTCCCTCAGTTCAGCTCAGGTGGGCTGCTTCACGTTGCTTCCCTCCTTCCTTCCCTCCTTCCTTCCCTCCCTCCCTCCCTCAGTTCAGCTCAGGTGGGCTGCTTCACGTTGCTTCCCTCCTTCCTTCCCTCCTTCCTTCCCTCCTTCCCTCCCTCAGTTCAGCTCAGGTGGGCTGCTTCACATTGCTTCCCTCCTTCCTTCCCTCCTTCCTTCCCTCCCTCCCTCCCTCAGTTCAGCTCAGGTGGGCTGCTTCACGTTGCTTCCCTCCTTCCTTCCCTCCCTCCTTCCCTCCCTCAGTTCAGCTCAGGTGGGCTGCTTCACGTTGCTTCCCTCCTTCCTTCCCTCCTTCCTTCCCTCCTTCCCTCCCTCAGTTCAGCTCAGGTGGGCTGCTTCACGTTGCTTCCCTCTCTTTGCATAATAATCACATGAGAATAACTCATGAAACATCATCTCATGAGTGATTCTCGTTCTGCGCTCACTCATGCACGTTGCAGAGGTCAGTGTGAGCTTCTGGAACCGTTAGCTTCTATGGTTTATTTCCCCTCTTCGTGTATTCATATATTGCCGTTATTACACTGCCATGTATATGTTTTTGCTCCGTTGTTGTTCGCTTCACTGTTATTACCTGTTCAAGTACCGCTCCTCTACTGGTATTCAGCGCCGGCGTAGGTCCCGCGCCGAGCTCGTCGTCGACGTCGTTGGCATCGCTTCGTTGTGAAATCGGCTGAAGTTGCAGAATTGGATCTTTCCTCCAGCGTGGGAACCACAGCACAGCCAGTGGAACGCCGCCCCGCCTCCACGCCAGCACCTCTCCCTGGCCGTACCTCCATTCACCTGCCTTTCCATGATTTACTCTTTTTGCTCAGGCCTGTATGTGTGGACGTGCTGAATGTGTTTATTTATTTTTCGTGGGGTTCTCTGTATCAGTGTGTGAGCGCAGCGGCCACTCCCTCGTTTATTTATACACACCTTTACCCAGGACACACTGAACCCGGTGCACTCCAGCTCTGACATGTGAGACTTTTAGTTATTGGCGCACGTCCACGTGTGCGCGTGCGTGCGTGTGTGTGTTGCAGGTAGGTTTGCATTGGTGTTCGCTTTCTCCGTAGCTCAGTCTGTGTGCGCTGGAGGGACACCGAGTCCGAGTTGGCTTGCGCTGTCAGAAGTGATTCTCGAATTGTGGATTTGCTTTTCACTTAGTAGCGCACAGGTCGGGAGATGTGGAAAGCTGTGTTTTGACGGCCTGGAAGAGCTTGATTCCATATCCAGGATTGTTTTGGAAATGGCGTCCATAGACAAAATCCATAGACATGTACAGTAAGTGTGTGCATGTCTATGTTTGTGAGCAAAATATCATCCACATTTGTTTTCCTTTACACTTCATTGGGTTACGTGTGTGTGTGTGTGTGTGTGTGTGTGTGTGTGTGTGTCAGAGACAGAGAAAGGGAAAGTGGGCAGCCTGTTGTAAAATGCAGTGAAATGAAGCGTCTTCACATTGGCTGTTGTTCCTCTGGGTGCAGAAAAAAAATTGGCAGGACTCGTGATTCAGTTACAGCTCGTCCTGGTTATAACTTTGTGGTCAGGCAGAGATTTGTGAGGGAGATTTAATCTGTGCGTGTGTGTGTGTGTGTGTGTGTGTGTGTGTGTGTGTGTGGGTGGGTGGGTGGGTGGCCGTAGGAAAGGATCAAGAAAAACAGAAGAGGCGCAGAGAGAAAGTGAGAGAATGTGTGGATGGATGCATTTGTGCAACAGTGTGTGAAGTTTTATGGCACACAAACAATTTTGCCGAATGTAAACGGCGGGACTCGGTAATTAGAACATGCAGGTGCCCTTACAGGTTAGTCATATAGATAATACACATATACACGGCATTAACGCTTTTTTTTTTTTTTTTTTTGCCAAGCAGGCACCCAGAACTGGACCAATTCCTCTTCGGCAAAGCGGGACCGTGAACACATTTCATCTTTTCGATCCCAGAATTCATTTGGAGTTCACTGTTCTGTCAGAAACAACCTGCATACGGGTCAGTTGGCCGAACGGCGTGAAACGAAGCGCCCGCTACCGCGCGGGAAGACGCAGGTGCAGGGCCACGGGCACATCTCCCGCGTCTGGTCGCCCCCCTGTGGCCTCGCCCACGGAAGCTCGAGCTCGGCGGTCAGAGGGAGGAACGGGACTCGGCACCCGCTGCCACGCGCCGCCGGCGACGCGCAAGAGTCAGCAACCCTGACCCACGTGCAGCCATCACCCTCAGCGCCATCTACAGCGAGATCCACACCCAGAGAGGCTGCCAGCGCTGGGAACAGAGTGCAAAGGGCGCGGAGCTTTGACCAGAACCGGATGGAAATGAGCAAGAGGGCAAACTGTGCAGGTTTTTGGCCAATTACCGTCCAATGTCATCAGGCGGCGCGGACGTGCCTTGGGGGGCCGGGGGGGTTGTTTGGGCGAGTTGGTTGTTTTTGTTTGTGTTGAGCCGAGGCGGACGTGACACTTTGCATCCAATCACATTAAACTGACACGCTGAAGGGTTTTGGGGGCTCTGCATTGGGATCCGTACATGGAGGGAAGCACAACAAGTACAGTAAAACCAAAGGAGAAGGAGACACGTCGGTCCTGTTGTAAAACAAGTATGAGTCTGGGCTGTGGTTGCGTGGTTTTGAATGGTTGTGTGGTTGCATGGTTTTTAATGGTTGCATGGTTTTGAATGGTTGCAGGGTTTTGAATGGTTGCATGGTTGCAGGGTTTTGAATGGTTGTGTTGTTGCATGGTTTTGAATGGTTGTATGGTTTTGAATGGTTGCATGGTTTTGAATGGTTGCATGGTTTTGAATGGTTGCACGGTTTTGAATGGTTGCATGGTTGCGTGGTTGTGTGGTTGCTTGGTTGCGTGGTTGCGTGGTTGCTTGGTAGCATGGTTTCGAATGGTTGTATGGTTGGGTGGCTGCATTCCCTGAACACAGTAGTTGACACCTCAAACCCCAGCCCACCAACCTTTTATTAATCTACCAATCCTGAGATTCCCTGGAAATATGACGGATTATAAACAGACCCTCACCCACTACAATGCATGATCACATATCCTTCCTTCTTATTCCAAAAATATCTTGAAGATTGACACTATAGGTAGTTAATAGAAACGTCCTATAAATGTCATTAGAACAGGCATAGAGATGTGTTATATTTACTCTCAGGTACATAACCTCAGGCAGGAGCACTCAGTGCATAGTTAAAAAACACATTTTTGTTGTTTATTCTTGCTCAAGGCTGTTTCCAAGAACTTTGCGATACAGTCTCGCTGTTGCAACCTGTTTATTTTCAATCGCAGCGCTGCAACCTGTAGACCTTTTTATTACATAGCACGAGAACACCGTTTTTGTACAGTTCCAAGTTTCAGTCTGATTTTACTGTTCGGGACTTTTATACATAACCTTTATAATAACACCTTAACATATCGTTGAGTTGTTTTATGCCTCTAAGCTTTGTGCGTTTGGGACATGGCTGCAGCTTGCAGTAAATCCAAGTCAAAAAAACCTCAAGTTAGATCCAAACAAAGGAGCAGTCAAAGGCTTCAACGTGTTTCACATTTATTTGCCACAAAAATCAACGACCAATCAAATTGACCTTTTAGAGCCAAGTTAACATTATTTTTAAAATTTGAAATGCTTTGCAATAATGTGAAAATGTTACTACTGTTTTATTGAACAATCATTTGATATGACACGTTAGAGTAGTGTGTAATTAATTTCGCGCATTAACAAATAATTCTTTAGTCGGCACGATGTAAGGGCATCCCGCCACGCAACGTGTAGAGATGACCTTTATGTTTCTGTGGTGATTCACAGGTTTAGCGACGTTTCTGGGAGTTGAAAGTTATTCGTACGTCCTGTGTTTGCTGCCGCGTGAAGGGACTGTTTGTGTCGCCAGGCAGACAACTGCAAAACCACATCCGGTGAAACATGTCACAGTCTTCAAAAGTAGGTGGCGTGCTGGACTGTCTCTGAGAGAGGTAAGGGCGTGCGTGCGTGCGTGCGTGCGTGCGTGCGTGCGTGCGTGCGTGCGTGCGTATGGCTGACCAGCTGGAAACTCTAAGGCTTAATGGCTCGGACGAAGGAGCCTTAAATGTGCAGAGGCATGAGAGGATGCTGGACTCTCGACAGCGACCCCAGATCAGGCCGTCTCCACCCAGACCCGGAGGACACACAACAAGGTGTGTGTGAATGGGCGTGTGTGTGTGCGCGTGTGTGTGTGTGTGTGGCTGACGTGCGGTGTGTTACCGAAGGTGAAAAAGCTTCTTACTCAGCACTGACACCAGCAAACGAGAGATTTGGCGTGGAAGCCCCTTTGCAGTCGATCTTTTGAGACGAGCGACGTCGGGGTGGTGAGACAGGTAAAGCCCCTGTGATGACATGCGTGTCCGGGTCAGCCGGCCGCGATACCCGCAGCCCTGCCACGGCTGTGATTTTTGGGGATCCGCACCGCGGAGGGCTCTAACCCCCACCCTGTCATCTGTCCGACAGCCCCGCTCAACGAGATACTGTCACACAAGCAATGTCTGCCGCGTCTTTCGCGGAGTGACATGAGATGCAGGATGTCGTGACTGTCAGCTCAGCACATGTGGGATTTAGTAAATAGTACGGTGCTCTGCAAGGCTGCCATCACACGCATCTCCCCGACAACGCTGTTTATTAACTTTCCCTGCTTTTTGTTTACACACACCCATGGTTGTGCCAGCCAGGGACATATGGGTGACTGTACTGTATCTATCTATCTATCTATCTATCTATCTATCTATCTATCTATCTATCTATCTATCTATCTATCTATCTATCTATCTATCTATCTATCTATCTATCTATCTATCTATCTGTCTGTCTATCTGTCTGTCTGTCTGTCTGTCTGTCTGTCTGTCTGTCTCTCTAAGTAGTGGTATTAGAATGGATATAAGATCATCTACTATTGATCAACCTGCAGTACTGCAGAACACATCTTTTTGTTATTGTACATCCTTTGCCAAATTTGCAATACTCCCGCGTTGTGTATCTTTTTCATGAAAACTTTTTCATGAAAAAGGCAGACGATTCTCGGCAGACGATTCTTCTTGCGATGCCGTAACCCCCCGAGGCGGACGGATCTACTTTGGAATTAGCAGCTCCCATTAAGGGCGCTCATTAGTCGCCGCCATGTCCTAATTTTTCTGGGTAACCGGCGCTCTCCTTGGGGCCCCACGTCTTCCTGCACGTGTCGGAACGCAGCTCAAGTCCGATGCGAGATGAGGTCGTCCTACTCTTCTTCTTCTTCTTCTTCTTCTTCTTCTTCTTCTTCTTTTTCTTCCTCTTGAGAGCAACATCCAGGTCTCTGGGGTCAAATTTCACTCTGAAGTCCTCACTGCGGCTGCCGCTGTGTAGTACGCACACGTACACACAACATGCACAGGGAGAGATGAGCGCACTGACTGTGTGCTGGGGGTGATGACAGCCATTTATTGTATGTATCTTTCGCTAAAACAACCATGTAAACAACTGCATTGTGGGTTGTGTTTTATTTATTTTGGTGCTGTATAATAAACACGTGAAAACACCATGCAGGTGCGTACCAATGTTTATTTCTCTTTTTCGCGTTTTGAATGAATGCTTTTTGAGATGTGTCTCAAACCTGAGGTAACGTTACCTTAAAATGTGAGTTGTACCACGGTAGTACCCTAACCCTAAACCCTAACACTAACCCCAATGTGATTTGCACCAGGGTACATGTACAAGCCATTAAACTTCCACTCATATCGTCAGTTTGGGGGTACTTTGATAACTATGTCCAAGGGGTTGTGTTTGCATTAGTTTTGAGCTTGGGAGTAAAAGGTCACCCTCCACAGACTTTATGCAAGCAGAAGGGCCACCGGCCCCCGGCGGTGGACATATATAGACCTGGTGTCATCACACTCCAGGCGACGTGAAGGGTTCTGGAGCTGAGATTTCCCAGGGGATTCCAGGTCTCCTAAGCTCCTGTGACACACTGACCTGCCGCAGGGGATTTTAGGCATGGAGGAAAACCAGGTATGCACACACATGTAGGCGCCTCATTACAGCGACTGGCAATGGCCTGTGATCGTTCCCCTCCTCTCTCTCAGTCTTCATTGGACTAACATCAAAGTGTGCACGCTGCTGGAGCGCACCACATTCCGAGCGAGACACAAACTTTTTTTTATTATATACATATTTTGTCCTAATGAGCTTGGGGGGCTTCCCACCCCTATATACAGTAACATCCAGAAGTAGCACTCGACAGTAGTGTACGGACATGCAGTGCACA
>NC_137192.1:33051235-33071235 GCF_960531495.2 Zeus faber | reverse complement strand
ATAACCTCGTGTTTGGTGAAATCTACACGCGGCTGTCTCGATTTAATGGGTGTTAATATGTTGTGAAGGTGTACTCCATCACGATGCTTTTTCGACTTCTGCTCCGCACGCCGTGAATAATTAACAGCTGGAGCCGCCGTCTGAAACTCAAACGGCCGGGCGCAGACTGGGGTTACATTTGACGTTCGAAACCCATCTCGTGCGTCGGTCCGTCCGCTCGTTCAGACGGTTCCGACTTTAAAAGACGGTGACAGGCCGTGGCGAGACCGGAGCAGCTCGTCAATAGGACGTAACGGTCGACACAGAGGCCTCGTCCGTGGACGCCATGAGAGACACCGTGTCAAAACTGAAGAGCAAGTTTCCTTTCTTTCGCATCTTCATCAGAGTTTTAGCATCGGATTATTGGGGATATTTCCGATGCCCGATCCCGGTTAAGTCCCCGGGAATTTATCTTATTTTACACAACTCTATTCCAGTGTGTTATTCCATATGTATAATATCCACCATATTAATCATATTACCATATTATTATCATATTAATCATAATAATAATAATGATTATTACATTAATAATCATATTATTAATCATATCATATCGTATTAATAAATGAAAAATATATAATTTAAAATATATATATTATATTATTATATATTATATATATATTTGTATCTTTTTGTGTCTTATATAATTTTTATTTTATTTGTTTTATATTATTTTCTTCACTAACTGCATTACGTTTTAGGTGTCCTCGGGGCCTCCGGACGTCGGGCCTCTCCAGTTGTCACGTGGGCCACGATATGTTTTTGGGTAAAGGTGGGACCCGGTGGTGACTCGGTGGGCTGTTCCACCGAGGACATCCACGCTCATGCAGTAGAGCAGATCTGCCAACATTGCCATTTACGTCAGCAGTGGCTTGGCCAAGTGTCGCTGCAACACTGAAAAACTGCAAAACCTTGAATGTTTCCCGTCATTCATGTTTTTGTTTATTTCGTTTTGCAGATGCTTCTACCTGCTGTAGAACCACTTTCAAATATGTCAGTCGGAATCAAACTCTATATCTCAGTCACTCCCGGCAAAGCCCAATTAAAAAGGGTTTTTTAAGAACAAAAAGGAAGGGGGGGCTTTAATAAGTCTGTTATTTCAACAGACTTTACTCCAACGTTGATGTTACTATCAGCTGCATCCTGGTGCAAAACACAAGTATACATCATGAGAGAAACATTTGGCCTTGCTTTTGCAATTCATAATTTTCAACAGCTGCCTCGTGTGTGACGGCAATCGTGATTTTATTTTTATTTTTTTCAAATCCTACCGGTGGAAACGAAGGGGCTCAGTGTTTTGGTTTACGTTTGTGAAGAGCTCGGACATCTGGACGGGTCTGTAGGACAACACCGTGCCGTCGGGTTGAGATAGGGTTGAACTCATTTTCTGTTTTGGACATACTGTACAGAGACTTACATTCACTCCTCGGCCCTCCCACACACAGGCACACACATGCACACACACACACACACACACATATATACACACACACACAAACACACACATGTTTACACTGGCAGAAACACTCTAATACGTGGGCCAACTCCAAGAGCATGTGCAGTTGAAGACAAAAACATGCTATTTTCCTTTTTTTTTTCGGGCCAAAGAGGGAGGGGTTTCTCGATTTGATTAAAACCAGATGATGTTTTCCCCAGAAAATGTTCAGTGTATAGCTCAACGTTTGACACTGAAGCAATTGCAGACGAGGAGCTGAACATTTTGTTCCCGATCATTTGCGGTCAGCGAAAGTTCTCTGTCACTTGAGTAATGAGGGGATACTTCTGTCAAACGTCTGCACAACCCACCAAACTTTTTTTTCTGTGACATTCGCTGGCTTGAGCTATGTGTACAAACGGGTACAGTACATTTTTCTTAGATTTAACTAATTGTCATTGCACAAGTACTGAGGCAACGAAATGCATTTCACCCATTTGAGTAACTGACATATCCAGGAGGAGCAGGCTGCCATATACAGCGGCGCCTGTGGAGCAGTCAGTGCCTGGTTTAAGGACACTTCGGCACGCTGCCAGCGGTCAAACCTTCAAACTTCCGTTCACTGGGCCACCCGCTCTACCTCCTGAGCTGCTGCACCCCACGCAGTGTGAATAGCAGAATGGGGCAAAAGCTATTCTCTCCATACTGGATCCATTTCAAATATTCTGATGCCGATCAGTTGACCCTCAACGATCAAAAAACAAGGTTTAGTGAAAGAAAAATACTGAAGTTTCTCCTTGAAGAAAAATTCCGACGTGGACTCGCCGGAAAAAACCAAGCTGCAGGCCTGCATCAGCAGAAAATATGCATGTGGGCCTTGGAAAAGGGGATGTGAAAAGACAGACTGGTCGTGGGGTCGACAGCGCAGTCCTCTGGGATGTTACTGTGCTTTGTGCTGACGTAAACACTTGAGCAGGACGCGAGCGTCGGTGCGAGCGGCCGAGCCCCCCGAGCGCTGCACGTCTTTCTGCTTTGTTTGCTGTGGAGTGGATTTTGTGAACGTATGCCTCCGGGTTCAGAGCGAGTGCCTGCGTTTATACAATGTCCTGTGTGTGCATCTGCATGTGCGCTCTCGCGTGCACGCGTGCCTGTGCGTGTGTGTGTACGTGCGTGTGAGAGTCAAAACATCTTAAACCTCTCGAGGGTCTGCGCTTTTTGGCAGTCGGCGGCTCCACGTGACATCCTGTGTTACACGTGCAGTGTGAGAGGGCTTGTTTTCGTAACGCTCCCCCTCTCTCATCATATGGAATGCATTAATGTACAGTGAGGCCCGAGAAGAGAAGCACACTCACTATTTTCTCCCAATCACTGGGTTTAGGAGCCATTATTTGCATTCTTACTGAGTTAGTGTAATAGGCTCACTTTTATAGCCATACCATATACAGTGTAGGAACGTGTTTATGTGTGTGTGTGTGTGTGTGTGTGTGTGTGTGTGTGTGTGTGTGTGTGTTTGCACGCATGTGTCCGTGTCTGCGTGTACGAGTGTGTGTGTGTGCGCGTGTGTGTGCATTTCTGTGTGTGTGTGTGTGAGTGATTGAGTAGACACTCACGGCTATATACTGTATAGTCCATCCACCCTGTATGTACAGTATGTCTTTGGCCCCTGCAGCTTGGCGCAACCCCACAGGGCGGGCTCATCGATAAAGCTACTGCTCCCTCATGTTGTTCTGCTCCAGATCAGATCCAGGCCACGGGGGTTAATAAGTTTGTTTTTCTTTTTTCGCCAGCTGTCTCCGCCCACCAAGTTTTTTGCAAACCACACGGTAAACGTACTGCGCAATCTCTGTTATTTTTGGTTTCCAGCCAAAGTCAGTTAAAGCCCACAGCCACTTTCAACGTCATTATATAAGGCCCTTTTAAAACCGTCATGCACCGTGTCCTGTGCTGTGCTGTGCTGCACCCTCACCGAGTTGTGCTGTGTTGCTTTGCACCGTTCGATCTCACTGAAATCTGTTGCACTGCCTGCACTGCGTTCAGTGATGTTCACATACATCATTGTTTTGTGTTGTTTTGCATTTTATTGAAGGTCATGACCTGTGCAGGTTGTGTTGTCGTGGTTCTTCCCGTGCTCAGCTTTGCTGACTTGACTTGGTTGAAAAGGAGTGGAAGCGGCGCCGCTTGGGTTTCGACGAGGCAACAGAAATGCTGAGTCTAATGTTGAGTCCAACGCGTGAGGTGGTACACTGTATTCAGGAGGGGGGAAAGATTGATGTTTTTCTCTCACCAAAGTCCGATCTCTTACTAACATCTCTGACAGACTTTGGGACGCCGTGTGAATTTTGTGTCTTTCCTCCACGTGTTCTTGGTATCTGCCGTTTGATGTTTGTCCGCCCGCCTCTCTGCACACGTTTCCATGCGAGCGCTGCAGCCTCAGGCTCTGGGCTGTTTGTGCTGAGCGCTTCTTGGCGTAGACGAAGCGAGGAGTCACATTCCCTCGCTGTGAGGACAGTCGGGGTGAGAAGAGACCCCTACCAGAGCTTGCGCCGCATTAGGAGAGAAAAACACTTTGAATGTGAATCCTGCACCGACACATTTGAAGAAACGTGTTACGAGGTATATTCCACAGGACCTTGAACTTTGTGCCGCACTGCACGGGGAGTTTGTGTTGAAAACATGGAATTATCAGCTCCGCTGCGGCCTGATTGGGGCAAACGACCAGGCGTGGCGGCACGGCGGCTCAGTGGTTAGCACTCTTGCCTCACAGAAAGAAGGTCCTGGGTTTGTGTCCCAGGTCCTTTCTGTGTGGTGTTTGCGCAGGTTTCCTCCCCCCAGTTAGGGGGTTAGGCTCCCATTGGTGGCCCTGGCAAAAGAGCAGGAGGTAGGTGCTGCGCTGCAGGTGCCCACTGCTCCTAGGTATCGGGTGGGTCAAATGCAATGGACAAACTTCACTGTATCCTACTTTCACAATGACAAAAGAGATTTTCTTTTGTAGAGCCAAAGTAGCCATTACCATTTGTGCCTTTATCTAAAAGACATGGTGAAAACAAAACATGTCTGGAGAGTTGTGTTGGCAGTGGCAGACAAGTGTTATCCTCAATCTAGAGTGAGCGTGCCGCTTGCCTTACCCTAACCCGACCTTTGACCTTATCTTGAAGTAAATGCTAAAGAGTGGAGACAATTATGCAGTCAGTAATACGACAAACATGTACATTTTGAATGCAAATGAAATTGTCTAAATGAACTTCTTTATGTTAAAGGTTGTTTTCTGGTCTCTTCTGCCATCGTAGCCAAAAAACAGATGATATAAAACAAATATAGCGTTCACTGCAGAAATGTTCCGTTGTTTTGGGGATTGAACGGAGGCTTAATGACACGTAAGGGGAAACATTTTTCTATTTTGAGGGGATTCACAGCCAGTGGGAACATATTTCTGGTTTATGTGTGACTGGTTTGTGATCTACACAGGCTCTAATCATGTTCAAGAATCCCTGACTGGCATACATCAACATGAACTCACACGCATACATATGTTCACGCTTCGTTCCCTATGTTGTAACCCCAAACGTTTGGGTGTGGTTGCATCGGGCAAAATGGGGAGCAGAGGCTCGGACCGCGCATCTCCTGCAGATGGTCCTGTGTGTAACTGGGTCCCTGGACGGGGTCCAACACCTTCCTGCCGGACCACCCGCCCCGTGACTTACATGGTGGCAGAAAATGTGAGTGAATATAAATATGGGAATAATAAGCGCTCAACCCGTCGCGTGTCACCTGAAGATGTGCGCGGAATTAAAGGGTTGGTCGTTTGGCAGCGTGGGTGGCTAAAATGTTCCAGGAGGTTTACGGCTCTGGGACTTGAGCTTTAATATCTAAATATAGGCCAACCTTGGATGTGCAATACGTGCGCCTTTGCACCGAGGATGACATCAAAGCCGGAGAAAACACTCAGAGGATTTTAAGGGAGTTGGACGACTACTGTACGTCCAATGAATTACTGGGGACTGTATCGATGGTTTTCTTATTGCTGATGTAAACACCACCGTTCCTGGTCCCGAGCAGCAACCCACAGTGTTTTGAGTCTTCTTTTCCCAGCTTAACACACACGGAGCCCTCTTGAGACTGTTCCCATGGCGATGTGCTAGAGCAGAGCAAAATAATTGATCAACAAACGTCTAAAATCTGGGACATAGCCGCAAGCTGATCCTCTCGTCTTTCCTTTCCACACGGGCACGTGAGCGCAGCCTCTGATAATAGAAACTTACACTGCTTACAGTGCCAGGCTCTCTTTCTTTGATCACGCACTCACTGCATCATGAAAATACTTTTTCCATAAACCATCTCTGCGCCTCCTATTAGAGCATTATGCACATGTTGAGCAACGTTCGTTCCCAAGACCCTCTTCCTTTGAACTGGATTTGCCAACCCCCCTATCTCAGAGAATCACAGTCTGCCACTGCCTTCCAAGTGGGTCAGTGTCTGTTTGGGCGTTCGTTATGAAGCTGATATCAGGTGTCTGGATGGTAAACTGCTAATATCTCCAACACCCTACGGAGGGTGCATTTTGTCTCAATAAGTCATTTGACAAATGAATCATTTGACGTTCCCCAGCCCCTTTATGAGTGTGGCTTTTGAACATACAATACAATGTCATTTATCCTGCAGTAAGAACATAAGGTGCACGGCGTTATTAATGGGTTCCGCCAAGGTGGAATGGTGGCCTCTGCACGCGTGTTGCTCCCAGCGACGACCTGGGGTGAGAGAGGTCTCTGTCCCTCTTCTACCTCACCAGATGCTGTGCACAGATGTGTCTCAGTGAAGTGCACTGTCTTCAACTCCAAGAATGCCGCGACGCCCGTTGAAGGCATTAAGGATCGCAAGGTTAATGTATAATGTGAGTCTGTAAATAGAAGACTGAAAAATCTTCCAAAGCCGTTTGTCTTTTTGTCCAAATTGAAACTTTATTGTCTATTTTAAGGGACCTATGCCTAATCCCACCATTGATTGATAGACACGTTGAATGGGTTGTGTGTGACATGAGCCCTGACTGTGTGTGTTGTATGTTTGTTATTCTTGTGGGCTCATAAAATACTCCAGATGATTGCCATTTGCCTTGATTGTATTTATACAGCCAAGGAGTGGTTACCCTTGTGTTGAAATGAGAGTTTTTCCATTCAAGGGAAAGGAAAAGACAGGTGAAGTGAGAGGAGGGTGGGGGTAATGGTGCCTTTGAAAAGGTGCCCTGAAGCAAATATTGCTGTCCTCTCAACACTTTAATATTTATTACTGCACCCTTTAAATGAAGGGGAATCCAGGCCAATCCCTCTCATTGCCTGGCTCCTGTTAAGATGCTTACGTGTTAGGGGAACGGCTGCCTCAAAGGGCCGGTAAGCCTTTGAAATAGGGTGTCAGGTTGGCACTGCAAATACGGTGTTTCTTCTATAATTAAAAAAAAACATGCAAAAGTTTATTCGAGGTCTCTATGTGTTTCACCTTTTATTTCTGTCTGGTTGCACTGTCACCTTCATTTTCCTTGGTAATTCATATGATATCCAGCCTCTTCTACAACGTTTACTCCTATTATCCAATTGCATGAAATTACCAGAAATATGTGTTGGAAAATGAAAGAATGCTCCTACTTGGCCCAAACTGGGCCAAACCCTGAACAGCTGAGAGATGGGAAACAGTGGTGAACTCACAGAGCTTAGGACTAATGGGTTGATGGGAAATGGTGCGAGGTGTGTGCTCTAGTTATACCTTACCGTCAGACAATGTATGACCTGACCCGGATCTTCGTCCCGCCAGCGGTTGGCATGGCTGCCATGAAGCTGACCTCCGTATGGCAGACAGCGGGCTGTCTCAGCCTGTGTTTGAAGTAGGTTAGACAGGTAAGATCTGTCGGGCACAGCCACGGTTGTTAATGAGATGGACTTAAGATGCAGACAGAGTTGGTGGGAATCCTTTTTCCAGGCAATGACGACGCTTCACAGAAGATTGGAGCCTAGTATAGAAAGGGCTTCCCAATGACAGCTGTGTTGGTCGAAGCCCTTGCATTGCCTGAGGGCCCTCTGGTACGGCCTATTACACAGTCTATTGTCCCAGGGCACGGGCCCGTGAGATGGAAACGGGAGGCCTTGCTGAGTTGACATACCAATGACACATCTATTAGGCTGGGGTGACTACGCTTAAAAGGACATCGACTCACTAAGAAAAACACAGAGATTTTCCTGCATCACTCACGTAATATCAATATAGTAGGCCTAGCACGGCTGTTCAAAAGTGGGGCGTGTGGAGCTCCAGGCGACCTTGGGAGAGTACAAGAAGGTCAGACAAAATGTTTATTTTAGGTATCAAGTCGTTTTGGTGGAAGCATGTAGGATAATGATTGATGGAGCTGACAGTAAGAAGGTCTGTTCTCATAGTAGGGTCTCCTACTTTCACATACAGGCAGGTCGCCTCCTCACAAACAGGGCGAAGTCCCTGTTGCAAGGTCAATCTTAAAATGGGTCCTCGGCTCCAATACATAAAAAAAAAAACGTACATAGATACACCCAATATGTTGCCGTGCTTTGGACTGAGTTGAGTAGAAGTCTGGTCCAGTACAGGCCACTTAATTCTCTCTCTCTCTTAGTCCAGGATCCTTTCTGAGGAGCGATTCTTCTCATTTCTAATCCCACTCTGGGACCGGAACATTGGGGATTAGTGCATTATTAGGCTGAAGTCACACTGATCCAGGATGCCCTGATTTAGTCCACTCTGACCTGGAAAGCAGACCTGTGCCCTAGTACTCCGGTTGACACTCACAAGCCTTTTCTCATCCCTCCCTTTCCTTTTACATCTCACATGCCAGAAATTCACACTGACTGCACCTTGTTTTCAGATTGTTCTTACAACCTGATTTGAATTTCACTGTAAAGTCAGATTGGCCATTTCTTAGCTTGTTTCTGAAATGCACAAGAGGACGTCGTATCTAACAGACTATTTTCAAAGTGCCTGCGAGCCTGTTCATCCTTTTAAATAGCCCTGTCTGTGGTTTAAAGTGTCCCTTTAATAGGGCATCGTCAGGTTTATCTTGAGGTGTATTTATAGGAGACGAGAACTCATTTAGCTGTTAAAGCGGCTTTAACGTGCTTGTTGATCATGACGGGCAGACAGACAAACAGACAGACAGACAGACAGACAGATGAATAGATAGATAGATAGACAGATTGATAGATAGATAGATAGACAGACAGACAGACAGACAGACAGATAAGTATGTGTATAAGTAGATGTGTATATGTAGAGTATATGTGTATACGTGTAATTGTGTATTTGTGTATGTGTATGTGTATTTGTATATGTATGTGTATTTGTATGTGTATGTATATGTGTATGTGTATGTGTATATGTGTATATGTGTATGTGTATATGTGTATATGTGTATGTGTATATGTGTATGTGTATGTGTATATGTGTATATGTGTATATGTGTATGTGTATATGTATATGTGTATATGTGTATATGTGTATATGTATATGTGTATATGTATGTGACAAATGAGGTTTATTGTGACAAATATACCTCTTGAATCTTGAGATAGACAGACAGACGGACAGACAGACAGACAGATAGATAGATATCTATATATTTTTATAGTATATTTTAAGTATTCAACTTACTTTATTAGGTTTTAGGAGTCAGTTAGTTGGTCTTTTAGAAATATTTTTTTTCCTAGGACATATTGTGTGTTATCACCGGGTGCGTTGCATTACATTTCACTGCATATATGTATGAAAGTATGTATATGTATGAAAGTATGTATATGTATGAAAGTATGTATATGTATGTGACGAATAAACCTCTTGAATCTTGAATCTTGATAGATACATAGATACATAGATAGATAGACAGATAGATAGATAGATAGACAGATAGATAGATAGATAGATAGATAGATAGATAGATAGATAGATAGATAGATAGATAGATAGATAGATAGATAGATAGATACATAGATAGATAGATAGATAGATAGATAGATAGATAGATAGATACATAGATAGATAGATACATAGTTAGATAGAAAGATAGATAGATAGATAGATAGATAGATAGATAGATAGATAGATAGATAGATAGATAGATAGATAGATAGATAGATAGATAGATAGATAGATACATAGATACATAGATACATAGATAGACAGATAGATAGATAGATAGATAGATACATAGATACATAGATACATAGATAGACAGATAGACTATTGAATTTACGACTGACTCCTATTCGGTATTTCATTCCAGTGTGTGTTGCGTTGCTATGATCCTTAACTGCATGAGAAGCACTGTGACACAAAGGCAGCCACAGAGGCAGCCTGCACATTGTTTACATCCTGGACGTCTCCTCGCCCCCTCGTCCCCTCGTCTCCTCCCCTCGCCTCCTCGTCCCCTCCTCCCCTCGCCTCCTCGTCTCCTCCTCCCCTCCTCCCCTCGCCTCCTCCTCCCCTCCTCCCCTCGCCTCCTCGTCTCCTCCTCCCCTCCTCCCCTCGCCTCCTCCTCCCCTCCTCCCCTCGCCTCCTCGTCTCCTCGTCCCCTCCTCCCCTCGCCTCCTCGTCTCCTCCTCCCCTCCTCCCCTCGCCTCCTCCTCCCCTCCTCCCCTCGTCCCCTCGTCTCCTCCCCTCGCCTCCTCGTCTCCTCGCCCCCTCCTCCCCTCCTCCCCTCGCCTCCTCGTCTCCTCCTCCCCTCCTCCCCTCGCCTCCTCCTCCCCTCCTCCCCTCGTCTCCTCGTCTCCTCGTCCCCTCCTCCCCTCGCCTCCTCGTCTCCTCCTCCCCTCCTCCCCTCGCCTCCTCGTCTCCTCCTCCCCTCCTCCCCTCGCCTCCTCCTCCCCTCCTCCCCTCGCCTCCTCGTCTCCTCCTCCCCTCCTCCCCTCGTCTCCTCCTCCCCTCGCCTCCTCGTCTCCTCCTCCCCTCGTCTCCTCGCCCCCTCGTCTCCTTCCTTCTTCCTCTTGATCCGCTCGGCCGCGACCGCGGCGCTTGTGGCTCCGCCCGGCGACTGACACCGCTCCGCCATTGGCTGGCTCCGGGGTGGCTGGGCGGGGTTTGTCGACCGCCTCGTTCTATTTCGTGCCGCGAGATCGGCGCCCGCGTCAGTCTCGGTGACGGCGACGGGACCGGAACACACCGGAGCCGCACGGGCGCTTTTTGTCGAGCTGGAACCATCCGTCGAGCCGCCGCTTATTCTAAACACACACAGACGTAGCGTGTAGAGGAGCAGCTCCGCCGGGTCCCCCTTTCAATACAGCGGTGGAATTGGGACACTGCGCTGGGGAAAAGGTTGTTGTTGTTCTCCGCCACGTTCCGCCTCCGCTTCCTGCTCCGTCCTTTGTTTCTCGCTGCTGCTGCTGCGCCCGAGCAGGTGAGCCGCAGCGCCCCTGGCGGACGACGGCGGGAGGGGAGTAGCCTCGAGGAGAGGGAGCCGAAACCAGTCCTCGACGCCGTGGGTCCCTCTGGTCCAGCAGTCCGATGCGGAGTGACGATGAGTCCCGCGCTGGAAGCCCTGATGCAGGACAGGACGGGAGCTTATCCCGGAAAAGGTGTGATGCTTGAGCCCTTCGTGCACCAGGTGGGAGGCCACTCGTGTGTGCTGCGCTTCGGGGAGCAGACGATCTGCAAGCCGCTGATTCCCCGCGAGCACCAGTTCTACAAGAGCCTACCGCCCGAGATGAGGAAGTTCACCCCCCAGTACAGAGGTAAGCACTGCGTCTTCTTCCGTACCAGCCCCTAAAAATAACAACGTATGCGTGGTTGAGTAACCTGTACAGTGTCATTGCTTTGCCCCTCTCACGGTGCCTTTGCGCTCATGAAGTGTGTTCTTCAAAATGAACATCTTTCGCCACAATGGCATTGCAGCCGGTGTTTTTATGTTTACAAACTGTGTTTATTATAAGGCTTTTAAAGCACATCATTCAGGTTTTTGTGTGCAAATACAAATAAGTACACGACAACAGCGGAAAGGCAATACACTACAACAACATATCAACAATACACTACAACAACATATCAACAATACACTACAACAACATATCAACAATACACTACAACAACATATCAACAATACACTACAACAACATATCAACAATACACTACAACCACATATCAACAATACACTACAACCACATATCAACAATACACTACAACCACATACAAACAGTACACTACAACCGCATACAAACAATGCACTACAACCTCATACAAACAATATACTATAACAGAGTATCAACAATACAATACAACAACATATCAACAATACACTACAACAACATATCAACAATACACTACAACAACATATCAACAATACACTACAACAACATATCAACAATACACTACAACAACATATCAACAATACACTACAACCACATATCAACAATACACTACAACCACATATCAACAATACACTACAACCACATACAAACAGTACACTACAACCGCATACAAACAATGCACTACAACCTCATACAAACAATATACTATAACAGAGTATCAACAATACAATACAACAACATATCAACAATACACTACAACCGCATACAAACAGTACACTACAACCGCATACATACAAACAATACACTACAACCGCATACAAACTACACTACAACCGCATACAAACGGTACACTGCAACCGCATACAAACAGTACACTACAACCACATACATACAAACAATACACTTTAACAGTATATCAACAATACACTACAACAACATATCAACAATACACTACAACAACATACAAACAATACACTACAACCACATACAAACAATACCCTACAACACACAAACAATACACTACAAACAATACACTACAACCACATACAAACAATACACTACAACCACATACAATCTGTGTGTAATTGCAAGTTAAGTGTCCTTGGGTTTTTGAAAGGTGCTATATAAATCCCTATTATTATTATTATTATTAATAAGTTATAAATTCAAACTCTTCTTTTGCCTACCACAGTTAAAATAAACTGATCTTGTACCACAGTTAGAACTGTCACGTTTATTACATAATCGTCTAATCGCGATTGGTTGAGATGTAAACGTTAGATTTCACAAAATGTGGTTCATTTCCATCAACAGAGTTGAAGAGCATTATCTTTCAAATAGAATTTCTGTGTATCATTGGTCAATATCAATAAATGTCTCTTCATAAGATGGGTGTGTATTATAACACTGCGATAAGCTTATGCTGTGTGCCGTAAAATTATCAAAAGACAATTTAATGGTTAGTCGCACTTTGGCTTGATCGTGACAGCCCTAACCACAGTGTATTTGATGATTGGCCTATATCGGCCCAGCCTTCTAGATGACCCTGTGGTGTGAGACAGACCGAGTGCCTGCCAGGAGGATGAGCAGCCAGGGGTTTGATTCCAGCCAAGACTTGGTGCGGCTTTGGTTTCAGCACGGAATAGAGTTCCAGAGAGATCAAAAATAAATAGGGAAGATTATCAGTGAAGAAATGTGCGGGAGATTTTCATGTCTGGGTTGTCAGACTGAAGGGGTGTGTGTGTGTGTGTGTGTGTGTGTGTGTGTGTGTGTGTGTGTGTGTGTGTGTGTGTGTGTGTGTGTGTGTGTGTGTGTGTGTGTGTGTGTGTGTGTGTGTGTGTGTGTGTGTGTGTGTGTGTATAAATAGATTAAAACAATTCACACCCAGTAGGTCCACAAACATGTGCAATACACACAGGCACACTTTGGGAAGGGTGGGGATGTTCTGGATTGTGTAAAAGTTCAATAGGGTCCTTACTTGGGGTCGCGGAGACACTTTGGCATAGCACCCATTGACACAGATGCCGGGTCCTCCGTGGGTGGTGTGACGAAGGTAGGACACAGAGGCGGTATCTGACTCCTCATACAGCATGGGACTAAAAAGAAAAAGACCCTGGGACAAGGGGCGGGGTTTGGGGACGCGATGGCGCAGGTAATCTGGTGCTGCTGAATGTTCCACGCACCAGTGACGCTCAGCTTCTGCCTCGCCTGGCGTCGTCCTCACATATGCGCGCAGAAATGGAGCATAACATAACTTGGGCCATAGCACAACATGCCTTTTGCAACAGTAACTTGAGAACCCTTCCGGGCAGAAGCTCCGGTGAGTCATATGTTCCTCTGCCATTCGCTGTGGTGGGGCGACGGCGCGTCACTGACCCACAAGCGCAGTCAGGAAACCGTTAAAGTGCAGAGTTCTGCAGAATGGTGGCGTCACTGCACAGGAGAGCAGTCGGGGCTAAAGCTGCGTAAATGAAGATGGCCGCCGGGTCCTGTGGTCTGCCATTTAACAGACATGCCTGCCTGTTCTCATCCATGTCTTTGGTTATTTGGAAACAGTGGTTAGCTCTGAATTATATCTCTATGTATTTTTCAACCATATTGCTTTATTTTACTATGATACTTGAATTGGTAAAGAGCTCAAGGCACACAAGGCTGTGGCTCCTCAATCACTTTCGGTATATCTGTACCTCTTGGATTTGGATGTTATACACTGCCATCTGCTTATTAAATGGGTAAATGCTGTATCAGTATTTCCCTCTGGCTGTCTTTATTTGTTTTCCTTTCCTCTCTTTGTCGGTGGTTTGTATGTATGTAAGCTCCTGCAGATGGGCGACACCTCCCCCACCCTGCAGAGAATGCTGCAGCACACAGACCCTCGTAGGGGATTTAAGGCTCTGCGAGAGCTCGGCCTGCTCGTGCTTTGTCGACTTCTGCCGATTAATTATTTCTTTTGATCGGAATGTTTGAAGCAATATTGCCCGACCCGAAGAGAATGGCATCGTGGACTTCACTCGTGTCTTTGTCAACGCTCTCACTACATGCGTGGCGTGTTTGAACTCTGGAGCCTACTACATTTATTATTGTGTACTGCTAATAGGTTGACATTGTTACACGTCTGTTCACTTCGCCTGGTCATTCTCCCATGGTCTTTTTTTCCATTTTTGACAAGATTATTTGAAGAGTGTATTTCTTTTTCATTACGCCACCAGGGACAGTTGTACTCTGTGCTCTTTTGTTGTGTGTGGTGTGTCTTAATAAAAGTCCCAGTATGTTGCACATATTTATGACTCCTGTGGTGTCGTGTCCCTCCATTTAATTACTTTGGTTCTGCCCTTGGTGCTCTGGAATAGTATCTATCCATCTATAAAATGACTGTGGTTTTGTCGTCTCTACAGAAATAAAATATTGGGGACATGAGATTGTTGGTGATAACTGCTCTGGGGCCGTTGTTTTTGGGGTTTTTGTTTTTTTTACTAAATCATCAACATAGATGGTGAGAAACCAAGTCTCACAATTGCCTCCTCTTTACTATTCCCTCCTTCCTCTCAGGTGTGGTGTCTGTCAGCTTTGAAGAGGATGAGGAGGCAAACCTGTGCCTCATTGCCTACCCCCTGCACAGTGAACCTGGCGACCTGGAGAACAAGGACTCCTCTACCGATTGTGAACCCAAGAACAAGATGCTGAAGTGGGGCAACAAGAAGCAGCCTCCTCTGCTCATGGAGAACGACATCTACAGCAAAGACCGGGCACGACAGATGCGCAAGGAAGACAAGCACATGAGGTGAGGGCGGGCTTTTGTCAGGCTGATTCAAATGAGGTGTGTGCGTGTGTGCGTGCGTGCGTGTGTGTGTGCGTGCGTGCGTGCGTGCGTGCGTGCGTGCGTGCAGATGCCGTGCCACAGAGGCCTTATGTTTCCTGAAACGGTTATCTCGTTCCGTGTGCAGCTACAACCGTGACGAGGTGCAGAAAGCGGAGGTTCTCTACTACAGTCTGGAGTCTGGCAACGTGGTGCCTCAGATCAAACACAACCCATGGAGCCTCAAATGCCACCAGCAGCACTTACAGAGGATGAAGGAGAACTCGAAGCACCGCAACCAATACAGTATCCTTTCATTGTCCGGAGCACCAGTCCTCCTAACCTGCACCGCGCGAGACATGACTAAATGTTTTACTGTTATGGCAGCTTGCAATGTTGCGCTGTTACTTGAGCCTTGACCCCGTCCCAGAATTCATCCTGCTGGAGAACCTGACGTGGCGCTACTCGGTGCCATGCGTCTTGGACCTGAAGATGGGCACACGGCAACATGGGGATGATGCGTCTGAGGAAAAGAAAGCCAACCAGATCCGCAAATGCCAACAGAGCACATCTGCCTCCATAGGAGTCCGACTTTGTGGCATGCAGGTACGTTCTAGAACACGGCATGGCACATCCCTATGTGTGTAAGGCACTACCTTCAAAAATGTTTATTTAGAATTTTTGGAATAGAGTCCATAGCCTGAGTGCAGATGTTTATATTGTGTTGATGTCAGGTTTACCAGTCGGACTCTGACCAGCTGATGTTCATGAACAAGTACCACGGCCGCAAGCTGACCCTGCCAGGCTTCAAGGAGGCCCTCTACCAGTTCTTTCACAATGGCCGCCGCCTGCGTCAGGAGCTACTGTCCCCGGTGCTGCGCAGGCTCCGTGAGATGCAAGACGCCCTGGAAGCCTGCGAGTCCTACCGCTTCTACTCCAGCTCGCTGCTCATCATCTACGACGGAGATCCTCACCGAGCCCCCGCCAGGCCCCGGCACCGCGGGGGGGAGGAGGGCGACGAGGACGAGCCGTCGGACGAGGACGACGAGGAAGAGGGGGCTTTTGGATTCCCCTGTTCGTCGGCGACGGGAGGCGGTTCGGGTGTTGCCGCCGGTAGCGGCAACAGTAGCAGCAGCCGCTCATCGCGCGGCACTGGAGAGGCCGGCAGCCCCGCGGTGGATGTGCGCATGATTGACTTTGCCCACACCACCTGCAGACACTACGGAGAGGACAGCGTGGTCCACGAGGGCCAGGACAGTGGCTTCATTTTCGGCCTCCAGAACCTGATCACCATCATCTCCCAGCTGGAGGACCACAGTGCTGATTAAGCTGCAGCGAGGCCACCGTACACCGTGCTGAAATTGAATAATGGGCTGAGCTGAAGCCCTACTCCTCCAGAGGTGCTTTGTCCTGGGGCCCGCAGGGGTCTGGCCCTCCGCCACTCAGGACGTAGGGGAAATGAGGCTCGTCCGGGTCGGGCGACGGCCAATAAGGGCCCTTCTTCGCCCTCCCCTTCCTACCGTAGGACAGGACTGCCTTTGCTCTAACTTGCACTTTTCCCTGTCTCTGAGACCGCTCATTCTTAGTTGTACACGGTGGGAGAAATATAGTGTGAGACTGGGCCCGCAAACAGAAACGGCGGGGCCTCCGTAGCACATCCCTCCCTCTCCTCTCCTCTGTTACAGTCCAGATTCTTTACTGTAATTGCTCTCTGAGAGAGAACGGGCGAGACGCCGCGGCAAAGTTGAAGAAACGCTCCCGGAGTCTACGAGACTAGGATTGGTGCTCTACCTGTGAAACAAAAAATACTTTTTGTCTTTGTTGGACTTACCAACAGCGAGCAGCACAGCACAGCGCACACTGATGCACAGACTTTACACGCTGACCTTGGCTGGCTAGGTCGGCAGCGCCTTGAAGCAATGAACACTTCTTTTTCTTGATTTTGCGGCAGACGTTGAGTCTAATCAGGTGTCCCGTAGCTCTGGATACAACCACACCTTTTGTGTCTGTTTGATACTTGGACTATCAGCTGTTTGATTTAACTGCTTCACGGAAGAAAGTGATGATTCAGTATCGGAGGAAAAAAAAAAAAAAAGGATTCGCCTTTTTCCTTTTCAACCGTTATTTTCCCCCTTGTCATATTGCCTCTGAATGAAAGATATTTTAAAAGGGCATTGTAAGGGAATAAATCCTTGTTATGTCACTTTCTTTGTTTTTGTTTGATCTACTCCTCTTCATTCCTTAAATGGCGACTAAAGAAGAGAATATATTGATAAGAACAGTTGATAGTAATGCTATATAGAGAATATTTATTTGAACTATTTGTAAAATGTTAAATGAAGCGAGACATTACAAATAAATGGAGACAAAGACTACATTCCATATTAACGCTCTCAAGTTTTTTGTTTGATATGGATTTGACTAAATGTGTCTTTTTGCAAGTGCAGATACCTCTCTTGTATACCTGTGTCTACAGTGTCTTGGAAAATAAAAGACATTACATTGAGCCAAAAGTGTTGTGTTATGTCTGCAAAGATTCTTTGTGAATGTTTACGATGACAACAGGGAGAGGCAGCATTTATCAATGAGATTAGATGCAGTGGAGTAGGGAAAGTCCTGAGCATTCCATGTGATACTACGTACACGACAAAAAAAAAAAAAACCACCAGGAATGCAGAACCGATAGCATGATTAAGAGTTGTAGGAACACGCCACGCTCTAATATTAGGTGAAAATATTCTGAGTCATTATTCAAGTTCGGCTGCTAATTTCAGCCGTGCGATCGGGGGTTGGGCGGTGTTTACGGGTTGAGTCGAAAGTGGGTTTTGTTTGAGCAGCGACAAAGGAGCTGGTTAAACTACTTTCCGGTCGGCTCAAAGTGACGAGCCGAGACCGCCGAAGGTGACCTACTAGATCCAGTCAAAAGACCATAAGATGCAAATACCGCATTTTACGCCGGCGATGCACCCTAAGGGCACGTCACCGCTTAAAGCTTCTCTGCAGCGTAATCGTCCACCTGCCGAGTGCCGAAAGGAGGTCGTGCGGCTTTGGCGACGGTTGCAGCACAAGTCAAGTCCTCCTCAATACATTACTGGGTCTGACACAAGACCAAGTCCTTGAAAACAGACAACTAATTCCAGACTCCAGTACTACAACGCCTAACTTCTGGCAAAGACTGTCGGACTCGCCGGTATTTGAACATTCCTTTGAAATAATTTGAATGCGCTGTTTTTTGGAACTTTTGCAGAGAAGTAGAAGAGGAGAAGAATCTTTAATTGTAACACAGCACACCACACTACAACACATGCTTTGGATGGTGGCCGGTGAAATGAGGCCTCTGCATTTAACCCATCCTTGGCTTGTCCTTCCTCCGGGGGCGCAGCCAGGAGCAGTGGGCAGCATTCGTGGACGCGCCCGTGGACGAATGTCCATCGCTGGTCAGACGATGCTGTGTGCATGTTTTTGGGGGGGGTCCTTACTGACATTAGGTGGAGGAAACCCCATGTGAGCACGGGGAGAACATGCAAACTCCACACAGAAAGGCTCCCATTTGGGAGATAACCTGCCCGGAGCACAGTGCCAACAGCGCCCCAGGCGGGAATCTAACCCAGGACCTTCTTGCTGTGAGGCAGCAGTGCAATGCAGTATGTGGTAATGTTTTTTACATCCGATCGTGTATTATTGGGGGTTGATTGTTAATTAAGAGGGATGTACTTTGTCAATGTGTGCAAAACCGAATTGAGCGTTGGCAACTACGGAAATCTCCCACTCCATGCGTCATAGCCGCAGGGTTTTCCATGGATAAGCAGTTTTGTGGAGACTGTTGAACCCTGTGCCACTGAGCGGCGACATCCCAGGCTACCTCCAGTGTTCCAGCTCTCTTCCGCATTAGACCCCCTCAGGGTTTGGGTTTAATACTTCAAATACGGAAAATATCACCGCCATTCGTGCAGAGCGCAGAACAGAGAGCCCTCACACGCCAGGGGTGCTGAGAGGTCGGGCGGTAGGCGCCCGGAATAAAGAAATTACATGATTGATGGGGCAGCTGCTTTAAAATTAACCCTTTATTAACCCACGCATCCACCTTTCAGAGTAAAGGCCAGGCGGTCGACCAGAGGCCTTTTTTCAATAAAAACAGATGGAGAGGTATCCATGAGTAGAAGTGAACAGCACCAATGTCAGGGTGTCGGTAACATATGTTCTAGTATTAAAGCTATTACCTCTGGTTACTGTTACAGGTCAAAAGGGCAGAGTGGAACATTTGACATGCTAAGCAGCATGAGCAGTGTTGATGACAACTGAGGAGCGACGGTGAAATTTGAGTCGCGATGCACCTTGTATTTCGGTCCTCGGTGGCTTTTGAAGGAACTTTCCAAGAAAGGGAGGTTAAACGTATGAGGAGGCCCTCAGGGTGCAGACAGGGTGGAGATGTACCTGAAGGGGCCACATAGAGAAGTCTAACTGCATTAGTGCCGAAGTGGAATTGTCCTAAATTCTTGTGTGTGGGGGGCGTGCGCAGAACGATGTGTTTACTCTGGGAAGAAATACCCGGTCTGCTCCAGGAGCGTCAGGCGGCTCGGTGGAGACCGAACCCTCCCGTCATCCCGGTCCGGTTGCGGCAGGTTTGCGCCGCGTGACTCGGACGCTCAGCAGATGACCCACATACTGGGCGTGCGCGGTTCATTTTAAACAATCTGTGATGCGTTACCCCGAGCGGGTGAGTAAAAAAAAAAATCTCAAATACGACTATCATGGGTTCAATGCTGGCGATCGTCTCCTACGATGGGTTGCTCGGTGGGTAGATTCACCCCTCTGGATAGAGGGGGAGGAGGCGACACGGATGACAGGGAGTGTTGCACATGGAGAGGGAGAGGGATGGTGAATGCGGGGCACGAGCCGCCGCGGATTGTCTTTTTTTTTTTCTTTT
>NC_137192.1:33003735-33048735 GCF_960531495.2 Zeus faber | reverse complement strand
TATAAGTTGTGGATGTGGCGAAGAGCATACTAACACAGGAGCGGAGCCAAAACACTCTTATATAACCGTGGTTCGATGCCCTGCTTGGCTTTTTATTGAACGTTCACTCCCACTACCACAAGCCTATAGCCAGGGAAGCATTGAGCCTGTGGTCGGTCTGTTTTCTTTCACGTAATCGACCGAAGGACTCGGCTGTTTTGTTTTTTTCCTTCTTGGGGCCTGATTTTATCCGATTTTATTTTCATGAAAATCAATCCCAAACACATGTGTTTCTGTCCTTTCTGTAGGCTGCAGTCACATTAAATAAGTTGTCAAAAAGACGAGAAAATGTTGGGTTAAAGATACACTCCGCACTCTACACTATGTACTGCCCGTGTGGCTCCGCCTGCAGTGAATAAATTAGGCTGTGTTTCAGCATCTAGGCTTTAATTATGATAAGATATGACTTCACATGAATCAAATAGAATACTGTGGCAGTTTAGCCACAATGGCACAGAGACACAGACGATGGGGTAGCAGATACAAGTTTATTGTAGAGCGTGGGCTCGGTGGAACAAGCCCCGGAGCAGACGGACACGTGTCATGACAAGGTCTCCCCCTGAGTGAGTGAGTGTGGGGACGGGGGTTTTACCTGCTGCTCGTTCGGCCAATCAGCGAGCAACAGCCACAGCCACATCAGTGTGTACAGCCACACTGATCCTGGGCCCCGATCACACAGACCCAGGACAGGTGTGGCTGCTCAAACCACACCATCCCCACACCACAGGTACATTCCATGAGGGTCTCTCCTGTTGACCTCTAATTTAACATGGTATTTTCAGAGTTAACCTGTTTTCACAATATATAAGCTCATATGCTGTCTCCCGAGCAACGTCGCTAGCGGAGGAACAGATGACTCACCAGACTCAACATAATACTAACTTTTATCATTAATTATCTCATTCCCTTTGATACAGTGCCTTGCGGGGCAGTGCGCTGTTCTGTGTTATTTATTGACAGGTGCGCGAGTGCCACAAACGGTGTTCTCTTTCCGACCCGTCGTAGTAAGAGCACGGTGATATCATTAGTTTTAAACAGCAAGACACAGCTCAGCACCATCCTCAAATCAAAGCAGGGATATAATTTGGCTTCCAGGCCGGGAACAGAGGAGACTCTTTGCATGTGTAGCACAGGCGATGAGGCCGCGGCGGCAGCTGGAAAGATGATATTACAGCAGCAGCAGCACCAGCAGCAGCAGCAGCAGCAGCAGCAGCAGCAGCAGAGGCAGGTCCTCCCCCCGTTTTCCTCTGGGATTAGACGGTGGTGTTCACAAAGCCTCTTTCTCTTCACCCTCCGTCACTCTCCCCCCAGCTCAACTCCACTCGGCCTGTGTTGATTCAGCATCCGGAATGACGACTACGTTCCCTGTTTACACCTGGCATTAACATGGCATTAACATGCGTTTTGGGCGATCCCATCACAAGTGGTCAGCTCTAAGTATGTCTGTTCACACCTATTAAATACGAACAAATACGAAGAGCTTGGACGCGGCGCAGGGCTCGGGCCGAAACAGATTTATTTTGTTTGCTGATTTTCTTACTTTAATGGGAAACTAAAACGTGAAGATAACTCAGAGAATTGGAGGGGAGTTTTTTTCTCCTCTTAACAGCGGTGCACCGTACACCCCGTGCCGGTTTTCCTGTGTTTTTATTTTCGATCTTATTTATTTTTGTTTTTTTTCCTACTTGCATGAAACCACATTTTTAAACACAACTGAGTCATGGGACTGCCCCGTTCCGCTGGATGTTTTTGTGTAAATAAGCTGTACTTTAATTGTAAATAATAAATCCTGCACTTCTGTAGCAGGGAGACTTTCTCAATTTCCAGATCAGACTGAAATCTCCTCACAAATCACCCGGTTGCGATATGAGTCTTCCAGTTTCCGTTGCACCGACCCTTCGGCCCAAATGGAAACCAAACAGCGTGTTTCCTGGGAAACCCTGTCCACGAGAATCCATGTTGCCGGTTGTTGTGGCTGGTTCTTGTTGTTTTACACTTTAATGTGACGCCGTCGGCTCGCGAACGAGCACGTGCTCCTGCTCCGCAGAGGCCGCGAAAAGAATGTGGCCACATGAGGCCAAGGCCACGCCTGAATGTGGCCTGAGCGATGGGATCTCAGTACGTCCCGAATGTGTCGGGTGTGTTCACACCTGTCCACTTGTGATCGGCTCAGCCAAGACGCAGTTTAACGCCAGGGGTAAACAGGGCAGTGTTTACTTTTACTTTTGAGTTTGACTCCCATTTTGTCATTGATTTGGGGATGATACAACTACGATCACTAGGTCATGGCGTCACGCAGGGCACGTGGCTTCAGGTGGAGGATAGTTCTAACCCTCACTCAATGGATTAGGCAACTTTTGACGTAATCTGACGTGAGGCGAAAAAGGGTTGACACGACGCCGTTCCGTCCGCCGGGTCGCTGCCACGGATTACGCGGCAGAGTGAAGTCCTATGTAACGATCACACAACGTTCAACTCTGACCTTCCACGCCCAGCGGGAGAAAAACAAAACAACAAAAAAAAGGAAGAAAAAAGACAAACTCGCACTCACACATTCGTTGCTGGGCGAGGACGAGCAGGCGGGCTTTTTTCGGAGAAAGGAGCCTCTTCATTTGGGGAACACTATTTGATGTGAGGTGGTAATTACTCGGCCGGTGCCAACCCATTCTAATTCTGGGCTCAACCGGTGATCAACCTAAAGTCTATCAAATCCCCCTTCATCAGTAAAGTCAATAGAACGGTCATTAGAGCAGATTATATGTCATGTTATCTTATTTACACAGCTGGTCTTTGACAAGCAAGCCACTTCAATGTCTTAGATGGGCGTTGGAGGTAAACTGGTTGACAGCGATACATCACAATGAGTTGTAGAGGGGTGAGCGAGACAGGTTGAAAGAGGGAGGGAGAGAGAGAGAGAGAGAGAGCGAGAGAGGTTTCGTTTTTGAGGAAGTGGGCAGGGAGCGTCAGCGTCATAGAGGCCTTGTGACACACACTCACGTTTACTTCACGGTTTTATGTCATAATGCCATCGCACGCGCGCGCGCGCACACACACACACACACACACGTACACGGGAGAGATAGTAATTATTCTAGGTGTTCCGTAATCTTGTTGACAGGAAGGAAAAGGTGACGATAATGAGGCAGATGAGGGCGGCTCCATTTAACTGCATCAAGTATTGTATAAAGCCCGGGAAGAAATAAAGGGAATAAAGGGAAGAGGACATTTTCATTTCCCTGTTCCCTGTGTGTGTGTGTGTGTGTGTGTGTGTGTGTGTGTGTGTGTGTGTGTGTGTGTGTGTGTGTGTGTGTGTGTGTGTGTGTGTGTGTGTGTGTGTGTGTGTGTGTGTGTGCGTGTGTGTGTGTGCAGGTGGGTGGGCGGAGTGTTGCCTTGTGGTTCTCAATGTGGGGTCCAGGGACCTCCGGGGGTCCTTCGAGAGGTTCCAGGGAGGTCCTCAGCAAAACGATGAATAATTAAACTTCACCTCTGTGCCGCTTACAAGATTTCAAGCAGCATTTCAGAATGTACAACAACGACTGTTTGGATCATCGTTGTACCGTTATCGCCCCAGCTATAGTGTAGACGGGCATGGAGGTTAAGGCTCAATCACATCTGACTATTTAAATTTGCTCCGTTTGTAATCCCGGAGACTTAATCCTCGGGTGCTGGGCACGAAAAAGGGTTGAGAGTCCCTGGCCTCAGGGAAGCGTTTGTTGTTGTGCTCGCTTGTTTTTCATAACCGTGCTGTTCAGACCTTCTCTCCCCCGCTGCCCCCTGGTGGAGGTGTGCACATGGTCGCAGCCAGTGAAATAGCGCCACCTGCTGGTGGAGGTAAGCGGCCCCAGTCACGCTCTTGCGCTGTGCGCGCATCCGTGGACCGCAGAGCTGTGACGCACGTTGCGTGACGTAACGCTCCGCTGTGTCGTGGCAAACCAAACACATTTTCACAAGAAATACGAACAATAAAAACCAAACCTGTCTTTCTCACCAAATGTCAACTAAACTAAACTATACTAAACATTGATTAATTGTGTATACTTATAGTAAGCTTCTGGTAAATGTTATAATATAATAATGGTTATAATAGGGGATGGTAGCTCAGGCGGTAGAGCTGGTGGTCTAGTGATCTAAAGGTTGCTGGTTGGATCCCAGGCTCCTCCTGCTAGCATGCTGTAGTGTCCTTGAGCAAGACACTTAACCCCTAATTGCTCCTGATGGCTGCGTCCGTCGGTGTTTGAACAGTTGTAAGTCGCTTTGGATAAAAGCGTTGCAAAATGACTAAATGTAAAATAATAATATATGATATATATCGACTCGTTATATACAGTTACAACAGCTAATATTGAGCTATTATATTCACTATACACTGTATATACATACATTCTATGATGAAAAGGGTCTTTAAATGTTAGAAAATACTTGGAATAATACATAGGCCTGCGTACATATATAATATTTGGACATTTACAAAATTGGCTTTTTTTTTTTTTTTTTTTAGTACAAATAATTGGCAAATACATTAAACAATAGACCTCAAAATAAACAATTAACCGATGATCAAAAGCAGGACATCGCGCATATGCATCATGTACAGAATGTGTGTTTATCCATGTGTGTGTTTATCCATGTATGTGTGTGTTTATCCATGTATGTGTGTGTTTATCCATGTATGTGTGTGTTTATCCATGTATGTGTGTGTCTATCCATGTATGTGTGTGTTTATCCATGTATGTGTGTGTTTATCCATGTATGTGTGTGTCTATCCATGTATGTGTGTGTCTATCCATGTATGTGTGTGTCTATCCATGTATGTGTGTGTTGATCCATGTATGTGTGTGTTTATCCCTGTGTGTGTTTATCCATGTATGTGTGTGTCTATCCCTGTATGTGTGTGTCTATCCCTGTATGTGTGTGTTTATCCATGTATGTGTGTGTTGATCCATGTATGTGTGTGTTTATCCCTGTGTGTGTCTATCCATGTATGTGTGTGTTGATCCATGTATGTGTGTGTTTATCCATGTATGTGTGTGTCTATCCATGTATGTGTGTGTCTATCCATGTATGTGTGTGTCTATCCATGTATGTGTGTGTTTATCCATGTATGTGTGTGTCTATCCATGTATGTGTGTGTTGATCCATGTATGTGTGTGTCTATCCATGTATGTGTGTGTCTATCCATGTATGTGTGTGTTGATCCATGTATGTGTGTGTTTATCCCTGTGTGTGTCTATCCATGTATGTGTGTGTTGATCCATGTATGTGTGTGTTTATCCATGTATGTGTGTGTTGATCCATGTATGTGTGTGTTTATCCATGTATGTGTGTGTTGATCCATGTATGTGTGTGTTGATCCATGTATGTGTGTGTTTATCCCTGTGTGTGTTTATCCATGTATGTGTGTGTCTATCCATGTATGTGTGTGTTTATCCATGTATGTGTGTGTCTATCCATGTATGTGTGTGTTTATCCATGTATGTGTGTGTCTATCCATGTATGTCTGTGTTGATCCATGTATGTGTGTGTTGATCCATGTATGTGTGTGTTTATCCATGTATGTGTGTGTCTATCCATGTATGTGTGTGTCGATCCATGTATGTGTGTGTTGATCCATGTATGTGTGTGTTTATCCATGTATGTGTGTGTTTATCCATGTATGTGTGTGTTTATCCCTGTGTGTGTTTATTCATGTATGTGTGTGTCTATCCATGTATGTGTGTGTTTATCCATGTATGTGTGTGTCTATCCATGTATGTGTGTGTTTATCCATGTATGTGTGTGTTTATCCATGTATGTGTGTGTTGATCCATGTATGTGTGTGTCTATCCATGTTTGTGTGTGTTTATCCATGTATGTGTGTGTTGATCCATGTATGTGTGTGTTGATCCATGTATGTGTGTGTCTATCCATGTATGTGTGTGTCTATCCATGTATGTGTGTGTTGATCCATGTATGTGTGTGTTGATCCATGTATGTGTGTGTTGATCCATGTATGTGTGTGTTGATCCGTGTGTGCGTCGATCCGCGCATAAAGCGCCATCACAGTCTAACCCTCCATTGTGCACCAGTCGGGCTTCCGTCGTAGCGTCTCTCCTTCCGGTGTGTAATGTTGACGTGTCCCTCCCTCTCTCGCCGCGCTAAGAGGCGCCGCCTGTCAGTGTGAACCCTCCACGCAGAGCGCCGCGCACCGAGCCGCCATGGGGAGTAAGTGTCACGGTGCTTTCCTTTCATACGTTCGGCCTGGATAGCGGCTCTTGTATGGCGGGTTGAGTTGTTTTTGTCGAACTTGACCCCGGACGGCGTTGAACGTTTGTTTAGCTCTGGTTATTAAGCGACGCTAGCCGGCTAACGCCAGTTGCTAACTTAGCTCTCCATTCAAAGACACTGGTGTGTGAGTGATGACGACGCACTAGGAGCCGGTCCGCTGGAAACTTTATATCCCGTTAACTGTAATGGTGTGTGTGAACCAACGTGTTCCGCTGTTTTTGTTGTCCAGTAAGACCGCGGTGTATTTAAGTGTAGTCTCGCTTTACTAATATTGTCACTTAAATCCGCACCCATTCAATGCCACGTACGCTAGCCGTGTCTTCGTGCTTGACTTAACTGTGCCCATCTGCTTGTTTTCAGTCAAATTCTTGGAAGTGATAAAGCCGTTTTGTGCAGTATTACCAGAAATCCAGAAACCCGAAAGAAAGGTGTGTATCACAATGTCCAGATTTATTTTATTCTAGTTATAATAGATACGCACACTCGCACCATTTATTAATTTTGACAGTCAAATGTTAATATGGAGCGTTATTGTTTATTCCCGATTTTTTTCCAGTTATTACACGTTACCATTCAGAGCCTTTTAAACAATATTTAATTTGATTATCTATTATTATCGACTTCTTTGTATGTGTGCTACTGTAACACCCTTAGTAACACTGCAGTGAACGATGAATACATGACGTTAATCGGTCTTTATTTGGCTTCATGTGACTTTTGTCGAAAGACCCTGATGAATCTTTTTGTGTTTTTACAGATTCAGTTCAGAGAGAAAGTGTTATGGACCGCCATAACCCTCTTCATCTTCCTAGTATGCTGCCAGGTAAATGCTCCTAGCTCTTTGTTTCACCTCATCAGTGATCTGTTCACTTAATCATCACTTATTGTCTGGTTATTGTTGTGGTCTTAAGCCAGATATCCATCAGACTGCAGGTATTCCCAAAACTATGCAAAAGGCAAGTGCCAACGCAAAACTCCATTTTGTGTAACTTTTATGTAAGATGTAAAAAAAATGTACCTTTGGTTGGAGTTGGTTTGGTTTTTGATGCTGGTTAATTTTCATCTCGGCTTTCCACCAACAGTTAAAAAAAAAAAAAAAAAAATGGCAGGGAGCTATCAGGAGCGTTCTTTGCAGCTGATATTAGTTCGGCATGCCCCTGCAAAGCTGTGTGGAACTATTTTGATATATGGTGGAACAACTGATGATATCTCAAAGCACTAGAGCGTTTTGTAGAGGTAGATTCCAAAACGAAGTATAACGAGAGGCGAAAGGAATTTTGTTTCTCTACAACAACTACAGGGTAATGTGGGGGCGGGGAGGAAATTGCCTCTGGAAGGCTGTGTTTACAGACTGCTCACTCTTTTCCTCAGATTCCCCTCTTTGGCATCATGTCCTCTGATTCTGCAGATCCTTTCTATTGGATGAGAGTCATTTTGGCTTCCAACAGAGGTAAGTCCTCTACTTGGTGTGAGACTAAAAGAATGAAGACCTGTACTGTAATCTCTCCTAGTTTAATTTCTTCACCGTGTGACTCTCTTCTAGGTACTTTGATGGAGTTGGGTATCTCGCCCATCGTCACATCAGGCCTCATAATGCAGCTTCTGGCTGGTGCTAAGATCATCGAAGTGGGAGACACCCCTAAGGATAGAGCCCTCTTCAACGGTGCTCAGAAATGTAGGTCCACCATCGTCCGGTTGTCTATCTTTTTAATGTTTGTTTTTATTCACGATGATGTAGTCGATAACTTGTTGACGGTTTCCAGTGTTTGGTATGATCATCACCATCGGCCAGGCCATTGTATACGTGATGACCGGCATGTACGGAGACCCCTCAGAGATGGGCGCTGGGATCTGTCTCCTCATCATCATTCAGGTGAGAACATCAAGGACGTTTGTGTTTGTATTTCTTTTACAGTAGGGGCAAAACGTTACTGCCAAAAAAACGGCCTGTGACCTTGACAATGACAAAGTTGCAAATTTCAAATGTTTCAGTTGCATTTGATATAGCAATTGGTCTAGCAGCAGTGTTGGGGGACATGCTCACAATAAATCCCCATCATTCTGTAAATTTCAAATGACCACTTCATTTAAGTTTATCTAAGTGTATGGGGGAGGGGGGAGAAATATCCTATCGCTGCCTTAAAAGCCACTGTTACATAAATGTACCTCTTTTCTGTTCTTCTACAGCTGTTTGTGGCTGGGTTAATCGTGCTGCTGCTGGATGAGTTGCTCCAAAAGGGCTATGGGCTTGGTTCTGGAATCTCCTTGTTTATCGCCACCAACATCTGTGAGACCATCGTCTGGAAGGCCTTCAGTCCCACAACTGTCAACACCGGCAGAGGTAAGAGTCTGGAGTGTAGTGTCCATGTCTAAGAACGGCCTTTTGCATCTTCTCTCTCGGCAAAGCGGACTTATTCTCTGTGACTATTTCCAGGCACCGAGTTCGAAGGAGCAATCATTGCCCTCTTCCACCTGCTGGCAACCAGAACAGACAAAGTCCGCGCTTTGAGAGAGGCTTTCTACAGGCAGAACCTGCCGAACCTCATGAATCTCATCGCCACTGTCTTTGTCTTTGCTGTAGTCATATACTTCCAGGTTGGTCATTGTCCTTTCACGACGGGCGCCTCAACTCGACACTTCTTAGTTCCTCGGTAGCAGTGGATAATGGAATCCTTTTCACCTTCACAGGGCTTTAGGGTCGACCTGCCCATCAAGTCCGCTCGCTACCGCGGCCAGTACAACACCTACCCCATCAAGCTGTTCTACACGTCCAACATCCCCATCATCCTACAGTCGGCCCTGGTGTCCAACTTGTACGTCATCTCCCAGATGCTTTCTACGCGCTTCAGTGGCAATTTCCTAGTGAACCTGCTTGGGACCTGGTCTGTAAGTATACGCCGGAGGAGTGCTTTTCACCTCGTAAATGAACTACCGAAAATAAACGTACTATGTGTTTATTATTGCTGGAAATGCCTGCGTTTGTACCAAAAGTGGACTCAGTACTCATACTGGATCCCAGAATATATATTGGTGCAATCAGAGTGTTTTACCAAGTCAGAACTTCTAATATGGATTACGGAGGGCTTCTAAAATGTGTAATTAATCAAAATTATGAAATTAATCGTGGAAATGACATTGAAGAAGACTGGGTGTCTGTCTCTGTAGGACGCAACATCGGGTGGTCCAGCCCGTGCCTACCCTGTGGGTGGACTGTGTTACTACCTCTCTCCCCCTGAATCATTTGGCTCCGTCCTCGACGATCCGGTCCATGCCTCCATCTATATTGTGTTCATGCTGGGATCCTGTGCCTTTTTCTCCAAAACCTGGATTGAAGTTTCAGGCTCTTCTGCTAAAGATGTGAGTTGTGATCTGTTGATATTTATAATCAGTTACATCAGCCTTTTTTTTTTTTTTTTTTTTTTTTTTTTTTCCCCCCGCAGATCTATCTGCTTAAGTTTAATTTCCATCTTTGTCTTTTTTTAGGTGGCCAAACAGCTGAAAGAGCAGCAGATGGTGATGAGGGGACACAGGGAGACCTCAATGGTCCATGAACTCAACAGGTACTGGGAACTGTCATTTATTGGTCATTGAAACAGTCTAGATTGGTTGATGGCCGGAATGTTTGTCTCAACATTTAATTAAAAAAAAAACAAAAAACCTTTTTTGATAAAGCGCATAACAGTACCTACGCGTAGCACATTTATTTTACATGTTACATTTAGAAACGCCTCTGGACAAATGCATGCTGTAAAATGAGTAACCTATGTTTTTGATTTTGAACAAAGTGTTACATCTAAGTTTCCCTTCATCTTCCAGGTACATTCCTACGGCGGCAGCCTTTGGGGGTCTCTGTATTGGTGGTCTATCAGTGATGGCTGACTTCCTTGGCGCCATTGGCTCTGGCACTGGTATCCTGCTGGCTGTCACCATCATCTACCAGTATTTTGAGATCTTTGTCAAAGAGCAGAGTGAAGTGGGCAGCATGGGGGGCCTGCTCTTCTAGAAAAGCCAACATTCACCCTCCACCTTTTACACATGGACAAGCACCAGCCCTGTACCATCCACCTTGTTGCAATATAGCATCACACCGCTGCACCATCAGCTCTCCAGGTTCTGGTTGTTTTTTGTTTTTGTTTTTTTTGGAGTCTCCAAGTAAATGGCTTTTATTGATCACAGCTAAAATGGGATGCATCATGGTTGTGGGACTGAATCTGGACCATCACTGCCTCTTGCTCCCTCCTTTTTGGTATTTATAACCTAGACAAACACTATAGTTAAACATCATCAGTTTTCAAATGACTTGAGATTCGTCCAGATCCTGAGGTACCCTTAATAACTTCAATGTGCATGAAGTGACGAGGTGAACGGCAAATGTCTGAGAACAGGGAGCTGGGTCTGTTTTGAGACCGAGAGCTCTCCAGTATGCAGGCATACTAGAACTGTGAGGCCTGCTTCCTGCTTGATGTCTTTCATACAAAACCCAAACTGTATACACAGGAACGAACGTTTGATGTCTGCCTATAATCCATAACCCCCCTTACTTGGTGGTAAGGAAATGCAAGAGTATATCCTTACCTCAGTGTTCAACCTTACCTTTTTGTGGTTCTCATAACCTGCGTGGCCCAGAAAGTGAATAATTCACTTGACCTTGATTTGAAAACCTTTTTTGAATCAGGGCGGCAAGTGGAGGACATGGTGCTCAATTTGTGGTTTACTTTTCAGGAAGTTGTTTATTTTCTGATTGTGCGCTCCTCTGAGTACCAAAATCCAGGTTCCTTACTGTTGACATGGACGGCATTCCCAGGGAATGACAGAATAAACTAACAGATCATATTTATTCTGTTGCCCACTTTGTAAAGAAAAAAAAAAATAAATAGCTTAATTTTCTTTTAATTTGTCTGCTTCAAGTATTATTGCATAATGACCTTTGACACAGTGTAAATTCTGGTTCCTGTATATAGACCCTGCATTTAATGACTTTGAATACATCTAAATTGTAAAATGTCTTTTGACTATGTAAAGATATGTGCAATTATGAACAAAGTTGCTCTGGGAACACATTCTCAATTAAACCTCATTTTTTTTGAGGGAGAAGTTTTGACTTTTGTGTCTGTCTACTTTATAAATGTTGACGTAGAGACGTGTTGCTTGTGATGGGTGGTTATTTTGGAGTTTTCCTATAAGGATCTTTCAACACACCAGGGATGGGAACGTCGCACCTCTCGAAGTTGCTGCCCCCAACCGCCATTAGTTCACCAATGCTCCGTGTGAATTACTTTTACTGATCAATCAGATATCCACACTTGTTTTCTACTTTCTGACTGGCTTATTTAGTACATGGGTTCCCAGCATTTTTTAATAGCAAGGTCCCCCTTTGTACAGTAAGCTCTGCCTTTATAAATACACTACAACAAACTGACATGTACTACGTATTTCATGTACTTGAACTAGTCATTAGTTGTGTGTGTGTGTAAAGAAAACAAAACAATAATTTGCAGGCCCACTGACTGGGAACCCCCGATTTAGAACACCATTAAAACAGGAAACCCTCTGCATTGTTATCGCAGATTTACTCTTTAATTTCAGGGGCCGTTTCTCCCCGTATTTCTACTTCATCGCGGACACCGGGTCGGCTTCGTCAGCATTTCTGGTCAGGAACCGCGAAGGGCTCCTTAAGGGTCCTTCGTAAACGATGACGTCATGGCGTACTCCTCCCCCGCAACGTGGGCTCATTCATGAATTATGCAAAAATACCGTGCGGCGTCAAAGCGTGCGGCGTGATTGTGCGGTGCATGTGTGGAAGGTGCGTGTCTAGAAGGTGCGTGTGTGGAAGGTGCGTGTCTAGAAGGTGTGAGTGTCTAGAAGGTGCGTGTGTCTCGAAGGTGCTTGTGCGTGGAAGGTGCGTGTCTAGACCGTGCGTGTGCGTGGAAGGTGCGTGTGTGGGCCGCACGCTGTGAGACGTCACGACGTAACGGCAGCGCGGGGCTTCCCGGCTCCGGGGTCCGGTCGAGAGGGATTGAAGCGTCGCAAAGCGGAGGAACGTCCCGGTCAGGGAGGAAGGAAACAACCTGAGGCTGCACCTCTGGTCACTAGCAGCACAGGAGGACTCCATAAAAGTATTCCTCGGAATCCATCTTATTTTATTCCGAAGATCAAATTAAATGACATGATTGCAGTAACATTGTTAATGTCCTGTATTGTTATTATTTTGTTTATAACATTCAATACTGTATATACGATATGGTTTTCCCACCCTGGTATATATTCACACAGTATATCCACAGATTGTATCCTGCAGTATATACAGTATAATATTCCTGTTGTGTGTGAATTGATGTTGAGTTTATTGTTAAACTTTTAGCTCTTTTTTTGCCCCATTTTTCTATTTCTTTTCTCATCACTTTATAATTATTGCCTGTGAGCTGCTGTAACACTGCAAAAAAATACTGATTTCTATCTTAACACACCGGGTGACGCACATGTTGCGTCTACACCTGGCACATGCAATCACTTTCAATACGTACAGATCTGTGTATCGAACATTGACGAGCACTGCTGAATAACCCATCCTGAAAGTGATTGAGACATGCCTTGTATAAGTCGATCTGCTGGAAGGCCGTGTAAGGATGAGGAGAAGAATTCCCCTTTTATATATTTGATTCTAGATACTCACATTGAAGCGGTGTCCTCTCTATTTTGGAACACTCGCTCTCTCTCTCTATTTTTTTTTTTTCATCCCGGGTCTAATTCTCCCCAGTGGAGAGATCAACTGGGGCTGCCCCTGCCTGGGCAGGATGGCCAGCGGCCCCTGTGGGGCCCGATTCAAGGGGGCCTTCTCCTGCTTCCACCACAGCAAGGAGAAGGCGAAGGGCTCCGACTGCGCGGAGCAGTCCAGGGCCATGCAGGAGAGTCTGCCGCTTTTCCCAGCGCTGTGCCCCCCGGAAGACGAGAGGAAGACCCAAGCCACGTCCCCCGGAACAGACCCGGGCTCACAAGACTCTGTCCCTGTGGGAAACTCCGCCCCGCACTCCACCTCCGACCCCGCTCAGACCCTAACCCCACCCCTCAATGGACTCCTGAAGCTTCCGTGACCACTGACTCAGGCGGCTGTGGACAGTGGAAAGCCAATAATGTACCAAATGCTCCTTTCAATGGCACTGAGCCATAAGGTCAGTTTTTATCGCTGATCTACACAATATTTATTGAGCGTAACGAAGGAAAGAGCTATTTCTTCACAGCGACCCCTTTTCCTCGAAGGACTTTCCAGCCTGTGGAAGTGTGGAAGGCACCACGAGATAATGTGGCTTTGTTTCAGAACCTGGGAGACAAAGTTAAGCGACACATCTTCTGTCATTGCTCACTGTACTGCACCTTACCATTACATCCTCCAAACGATGGGGTTGTGTTCAGAAAACCTGAAAAGCTATTTGTTTTCTTTTTGCACTCTTTCATTTAATTTATTTTCCATTTGTGTCTTGGATATTTTTGACAACTGTATTGGACCATGGTATTAACATACAACATACATACAGTACACTGTGGCTGGAAACCTTCACCTCAACTGTACACACAATTATATCATGTTGAATGATTGTTTTGGATTGAAGTGTGCGTCATTTCTTGCAAAATACAGTTACTTTCCAGTTGGCATTAATAATTATCAACAAATCAGTTCAATTGTTAACTGTTGTGACAAATTATGCCTTTTGCATTTAGGTAAAACAAAAATTAAATGCTAGGCCTAGCTTTGCCAGGATGATCTCTATTGTAATTGACATGCATTATAATATAACAATGTAAGTCTTTCCTTTCTCTAAAAAAAAAAAATATGACAAGCATTTAAATTCATGTTCTGAGAGTGATGATGACAAATGTTAGCAGCCAATACATTCATTGAAATGCTGCCTTATAATCTCAGTTTCATGTCTTTAATTTTGTTATAGAAGTGTGACCTGTCCAAAGGTTCTGCAATGCATTTTTGTTTAACCAGTGGTTTGGAGGTCAGAGGTTGGTGGTGGTGTTTGCCCACATCAAGCTTTCCGAGGAATCAATAATTACCAAACACAGTTTGTCATCTACGTCCCTCCATTGGCGGTTCCGTGGAGGACAAATAAGGCCAAGCAGCCAATCGGGCACCCGGCAAACGAGTGATCCCCTCCAGCCCAGAAGCCCAGGTGGCCGCCCCGCCGAGTGAAAGCCCTCTCTCTGTCTCTGTCCTCTACCTGGAGCCGTGATCCTCGTGTCTCTAGGTGTTTTTCAGAGCGTGTGACGGCACATTGTGTGGAGCATGTCGGCCTTGAGGGAAATATGCGGCGGTCTGCCCCTGGACCCTTTGCCTCCAAACCGGGGGAGAGACCCCAGCGTCCCGCACGCACCGCTCCGGACGCCCAGCCTCACTGCACAGGAGGAGCGGGTCAGTATGTGCATGGATGTCATTTCTCCTTTAGCCTGTAGTCGTTGTGACCTAGTAAATGTCAAAGGACGCAGATGTATCTCAATCTATTTCAAATGTACTATTGCCAAAAGGCAAAGCTTATGTTGTATTTGGAGCCTATAAAAAATAGGAAAGTCGCAATAATTGGTAGAAGAAGAACTCAGACCTTTCAGTCGAGTAAAAGTACCTGACGTGACATCAGTGACTAGTGAAAGTGAAAGTACTACTTTGGCATTTCTACTCCAGTGAAGGTATATAAGTGCTTGCTTTCAAAAGTACTTAAAGTATTACAAGTAGAAAAAGTACTTGATATTGCCCTGATATAACAGAGTTTATAATACAGGACTATGCAATCCGATTCCTCTTGCTTTGGCTTACTTCTGATACAAAAATTGAAATCTTGATTAAAAAAAATAAAAATAAGAAGTAACTTAGAAATTAAGTAAAAGTATGGAGTGGGAGTCGAAAGTCTCTGAAACTGAATACAAAGTACAGTAACAAAGTCATCGTACTTTGGTACATTCCACCATTAGTCACAAGTATTTTCCATATCCACCCCGTGTGGAGTCCCAGCTGACAGTAGGATATATTTCACAATCTGTCATCATGACTACAATGGCCACAGCTGTCGACCTAGGTGCCCCGCCCCATCTCTAAAAAAAACAGAAACGAAAAAGATTGATCTTTCATGTCTTTAGCTGTTGTCCGATCTGCGATCAAAGGCCACAGTCAATAATCCATGGAGATTAGGACGGAGTGCTTGAGTGGTACGATTGGAAGGGAAAAGAAAGACCAAAAAAACGTCAATGATGGACTCCGTGCTTTGCGTGTTCCCAAACATTGGAAGTTCTCACCGACCCAAAACCTTCCTCCCTCTCTAGCTGGCCCTGAGAAACGCCTTGCGTTACTTTCCCCCGTCCCATCACGCAACATTGGCGCCGGAATTTGCTGGAGAGCTGCGGCGATACGGGCACATTTACATGTACCGTTTCTGCCCCAGCGCCCAAATGAGGTGAGAAACCAATGATCGCCTGCCTCAGCGTCGACGCCCTCCGGCGGTGGCATCGTGCGTTCCCCAGCAGACGGCGGCGTTGATGTGAGTTTGCACCTGTTCCCACAGAGCGTACCCTCTGGATCAGTACCCCTGTCGGACACGTCAAGCCGCCTCCATCATGCTCATGATCATGAACAACCTGGACCCGGCGGTGGCGCAGGTCGGTGTCTACCAACTGGTATTATCTAATGAAGCTGTCGAGAGGTTCTCGATGCTCCACTTTCCCGTGCCCTTGGGTTTTGCACAAGGTGACTTGTCAGTGTCTCACCTCTTATCGTCTGTTATGCTTTGACTATTTCGTTTGTGTGTATATTTCTCTCTCCCCCAGTTCCCACAGGAGCTTGTGACCTACGGCGGGAACGGACAGGTGTTCAGTAACTGGGCCCAGGTAATTCCAGAGTTCTCGTCTGTCACTACAATACAGTAAATATCTACGCCGCATAATATACGGTATACAGTATTACACCCGCTCTCTTACACCTGTGCGGCCTTCCCGTGAGGGCAGTTCCGCCTGGTGATGCACTACCTCAGTGAGATGACGGAGGAGCAGACGCTGGTCATGTACAGCGGCCATCCCATGGGTCTGTTCCCCAGCCTGCCCTCCTCGCCCAGGGCCATCATCACCAACGGCATGGTGATCTTTTTTACCTCATCTTCATCTTCACACCGTCTCCAAACTCACAGCTCTTCATCAGGTTGATCACCACGTTGTCGTTGCCCCTCACTCAGGTTATTCCAAACTACTCCAGCAGAGACCAGTACGAAAAGATGTTTGCCCTCGGTGTTTCCATGTAAGTTTCTACGATGTTTTTTTATGATGGCTTGTCGGTAGCTTACCCGCTTTCCCACGTCCGCCGCGTGAATAGAGACGCACCATTTTAATCCTCCTCCCTGATGCGATTTCACTTTTCCATGCTCAGGTATGGCCAGATGACGGCTGGAAGCTACTGCTATATCGGGCCTCAAGGGATTGTTCATGGAACTATGGTGGGCCAATAATGACTCGCTGTGTCAACGCGCATGACCCCGAAGGTTTTAAACGTCAACGTTCAGGGTGTTACTCCTTTTAGAGTTTTCGTTAAATGTTTTTCTTTCCCCTTCCGCTCAGCTGACGGTGCTGAACGCCGGGCGGCGGTACCTCGGGTCCGGGGACTTGAGCGGCCGCGTCTTTGTGACTTCGGGGCTCGGCGGCATGAGCGGCGCTCAGGCCAAGGCGGCGGTCATCGCCGGCTGCGTGGGGGTCATTGCGGAGGTCGGTTTTTTTTCCGCGTATCCTCCCCGATAACGTCAGAGCAGGGCGACGGTGGGTTTCGGGGACTGTTCTGATGGAGCTGCGTGACCGCGCTGCCCTGCAGGTGGACGAGGCTCCTCTCAAGAAGAGACACGAACAGGGCTGGCTGATGGAGATCACAAGCAGCATGGATCACTGCATCAAGCGCATCAGGTATCTTTCTTTGTGAAACCGACTCAATGGATTTGTCTCGTCGGACTGTCCTGTGCATTATAAGGGGTTTCCGAAATTGTGTTTATGCACGGTTGATATAGTCATGAGAATTGAGGTTCAACCAAAGAACATCGAAGTTTGTACATTGTCATTTAATGTGGCAGCCATTGAAGTACGCTGACTTCCTCATGCTTGTTGATATTTAACTTGTGCTGGTTTGAATGTGTCGCACTGTATATTTCTTTCTAGAGTTTTATAAATGCATCGCGTTACCTGAGAGGCGCATTGAGGCACATTAATTCCTTTTGACCCAATCTTTGAAATATCTGTTCTTTCATGGGATGTGCCCCCCCCCCGACTAATTATTCAATGTCTCGTAGAGAGGCGAAGAACTCCAAGGCTCCGCTCAGTCTTGGTTACCACGGCAACGTCGTAGACCTATGGTAAGTGATGAGTGACCGACTCCTACCCAGAGGGTGGTAATCGGTGAGCGGCCACCCGGGTCTTTGTCACTCATTGACGCTTGCCACGGTCCCTTCACCTCCGCCTCGCCACCAGGGAGCGGCTGCTGCTGGAGTACGAGCAGAGCGGGGATCTCCTGGTGGACCTGGGGTCCGACCAGACCTCCCTCCACAACCCGTTCAGCGGAGGGTACTACCCGGTGCAGCTGAGCTTCAGCCAGGCCAACCAGCTCATGTCAACAAGTCCCGGGAGATTCCACACAGCAGTGGAGAAGAGGTCCGAGATATGATGCGAGGCGATGCGTTTATTATGGTTTATAGAGACGGGCACATTTCATTTTTTTTTGCATTTTTGCACCTTTAGCCTCCAAAGACAGGTGACAGCCATCAATAAGCTGTCGGACGCAGGCATGTTCTTCTGGGACTACGGTAATGCCTTTCTTCTGGAGGCTCAGAGAGCTGGTGAGCAACGCAAAGCGCAATCCACCAGCGCACATCAAGACGCAAACGAGCCGATGGGATATTCGCTCGTCATTCATTTACGCTTCTCCCTTCCTGCCTCAAGGTGCTGAGGTGGAGAAGGTCGGTGGCGGCCCAACGGAGTTCCGCTACCCCTCATATGTCCAGGACATTATGGGGTGAGTCGTGAGTTTCCATGCGGTCGAATGTAAACCGGAACGACGGAACCACGGAAGGGTTGAATTGAGCCCGAAATAATTGTTCACATAAACGCTCTCTCTCTCTCTCTCTCTCGCTCTCTAAACTTGATCAACTGTTTGGCTGCTTCCAATAAACTCTCCCCACAGCGACATTTTCTCTTTGGGATTTGGGCCGTTCCGCTGGGTGTGCACCTCCGGCGACCCCAAAGACCTCGCGGCCACCGACGACATTGCCGCCGCCGTTCTGGAGGACGTGGGGGCCAACGTCACGGAGCGCGTCAGGCAGCAGTACGACGACAACATCCGCTGGATCCGAGAGGCCGGCAAGCACAGCATGGTGCGGCGGCTGTACGGTTCAGCCTCTGTAGATGATCAGAGCCAAAACAAGGGTCGGAAACCCCCCCCACATGTTTGCATGAATGTGCTGCGGTGTAATGGTCTGCGCTCATGCTCCGTGTTTAGGTGGTGGGATCCCAAGCCAGGATCCTTTACTCGGACCAGAGAGGCAGAGTCTGCATCGCATTGGCCATCAACAGAGCGATCGCCGATGGGAGCGTTTCTGTAAGAGGACAGATTTTTCACTAGGAGCATTTGTTTTTTTTCTTCATATACACATCCGCTACACAGGCCCGGATGATTGGTCGTACTTTCCGGTTTGCGTTGAAAGCGGTCGGGTCGGTACCGTGTTTTAGAGCTGTGGCTGGCAATTTGTTGGCCCTGTGTTTCTGTGCTCAGGCTCCGGTGGTGATTAGCAGAGACCATCACGATGTCAGCGGCACCGACAGCCCCTTCAGAGAGACCTCCAACGTATACGACGGATCTGCCTTCTGCGCCGGTGCCTTGTAACGTTCATTCTCGTAAACGTGGAAGCAATGTTGGGTGTCCCGATAACGCGGCGGGGCCTAAGCGGATCGTACATTTACACTTTGCTTTTTCTCCTGCAGTGTAATCATCTCTCAAAAACCCCAAACATTTTTATATAGTTGTAAAAGTATCCAAATAACAACTCAGTCTCCCGACTTACAGACATGGCTGTCCAGAACTTTGTTGGGGATGCGTTCAGGGGAGCCACGTGGGTTTCCCTGCACAATGGTGGAGGTGTTGGCTGGTGAGATGATTCTACCCATCCAATGCACTTGTTCTATATCGAGGATCGGCCAATTACATTCATTGCCCGATTTATTTAGTGACACTCCGTCAAGTGTGATATTCTTTTTCTATATTTAAGTGATTCCTTCCCACCCTCGGCTAAGTCGGTGTGTCTCCTCCTTGCTCCTTGCCAGGGGTGAGGTGATGAACGGAGGCTTCGGGCTGCTCCTGGATGGCTCGGAGGAGGCAGCAAAGCGGGCCAGTCTGATGCTCAACTGGGACGTGTCCAACGGGGTGAGCGACGGGCACATCCTGCTGGGACAGCACCTGCAGGAACGAATGTGGCAAACGATTTGACAAACATTAAGATTACACTGACCCCGAATGCGCCGCCCGGATCTCACCCTGTCCTCCTGGATGTTGCAGGTGGCACGGCGGTGTTGGTCCGGGAATTCCAACGCCTATGAGACCATCCGGCGCACGATGGAGGAGCAGACTCAGCTCCGTGTCACTTTGCCTTTCCCCGTGCAGGACGAGTGTGTGTTGGACCGAGCGCTGCAAGGATAGACCGAGATTAAGACCACGCACAAAGAAAATATGTCACATCAGTTATAATGATAGATATATAGTGATAGATGTATCTGCATTTGCCCTGGGGAAAATTCAAGATTCAAGAGGTTTATTTTGTCACATACATATACATACTTTCATACGTGTATGCAGTGAAATGTAAATGCAACGCACCCGGTGATTACACACAATATGTCCTAGACTGAACACAGTAGCTACCTAAGAATAATATAAATAATATATAAGTTATTATCATACACTGATATTTGATGGAAATTGAAATGATTTTCAAGACCGCTCCATTTATCAATATGCCATATTTGAAGATGCAAGTGTGTTTCATATAATATTGCCTTGAATGAGTACATTACCCTTTCGTAGTCAATTACATTTCAAAATTGTTCAAACGTGATTCAAGGACGCAGCAGCTTAAAGGGTCAATAAAAGGTTGAACGCAAAATGTGTGCAGAGAAACGAGACACATTTTAAGAGCATAACAACCATCTGTAAACAGCCACTCATTTTAAAATGATGTATCCATCATGTGTACATCATGTATACATCATGTATACATGGTGGATACATGATGGATACAGTAGAGTACAGGTCGGATGAAATCTATTTGCATCGCCCGCCAGGATGGGACTGTGTCTGTGCTCCAACGTCATGGTGCTCTGCAGGGGTCTCAGAGCCAAATCACCCGGGGGCCGCTGGCCTGGTCGTCTTCTTCTTCTAGTGGGGGCCGCGTTGAACTCCAAGGGAAAAGCGCCCTGTTTGTTTTTGTTTGTTCTGTTTTTCTCCCGCATGATCGTGCGTTGCCTCATAATCCTGTTGGAAATAGCTCTCTTATCTTGATCCATTTACTTCTGATGTATATTTTGAAGACATTACGTAAATTTGTGCGGATTAATAAAGCCTTAAATAAAATTTGCCGACCAGATTCCTCAATACGTTATCACCGTGTAGTGGGCCACATAAAAATTAGTTTGAGGCCCCTGTTGTCGCGTCTTTTGCAGTGCGGTACATTGCAACTGGCGGCCCGATCGAAAATTGGATCCGAAGTGAGTTCCGTCGTAACAATGGTCGAATCGACGAACGAATAAATAGAATAAATAAAACCTGGGCGGAACCTTTCGAATGCATTTCTGGGACCTGTAGCGTCGCCCACCCCGCGGGGCCGGTGTGATGGATTACCACGTTAAACGCGCCGTGCCTTTGCCCTCGCTCTGCAGCGTCTGCACGGACCCGGACGCGCGTTTGTCCGAGGTGGGTCTCGGACCCCAAAGCGAAGCGCGCACCGGACGGACGGACCCGCTCCCCCTCGGCCCCGCGGTGGCTCCTTTAAGAAGCGGCGCCGGCGGACGGGTCCGAGCCGCTCTTACGTAACGGCACCGGGGAGTTTCTCCTCTCCCGGCAGGAAGAAGAAGAAGAAGCAGAAGAAGGAGAAGAAGCAGCAGCAGCAGCAGCGGAGGATCACGGTGATGGGAGCCAGGCCGGCAGCTCGGAGCGCATCACATTCTCTGCACTAACCCTTTGTTTTTGTTTCATTTGGGGTCGTGTTTTCTTTGGTGGGGTTTCCTCTTCGGTTTTTGCAGATGTCACTCCGCGTTTTTCTCACCGCTTCGAGATCCTATTTCGGGGAGAATCCACTGGAGCCGCTCGGGATGACGCCGCTGGTCTAGGGTCTAGGAGGGACTGGTGGTGACATTATTGATCTTATTTTATTTTTAATTTTTTTTACTTTTTAATTTTGTAACTTGTAATTTGTATTTTTTTTCTTATATTTATTCTTGGGTTTTTTTACATCTATTTTTTACTTTTGTATTTTTCATCTTTGCAAAACATGCACCATAACAAGGAGGGAGGGACAGCCCCTTCTTGTAACCCCGGGGGCAGCCCCTCGTACCTCCAGAAACCAGAGTTCAGGAGGACCGCAGTCACCGAGGACTACAAGACCACCACCGAGGTGCTGGGCCTGGGCATCAGCGGGAAGGTGCTGGAGTGCTTCTGCAAGAGGACGGGCGAGAAATGTGCGCTCAAGGTGTGTCCGTGCGTGTGATCGGGTCTGTGTCTCTGGTCTGAGGGGTGCTCCCCCCCCTCCTCCCCATCATCCTCCTCTTCATCCCCCTCCTCTTCAACTTCCTCCTCCTCCTCCTCCTCCTCATCCTTCCCCTCCTCCTCTTCATCCTCCTCTTCATCATCCTCCCCCTCCTCCTCCTCTTCATCTTCCTACTCCTCCCACTCCTCTTCATCCTCCTCCCCCCCCCCCTCCTCTTCAACCCCCCTCCTCCTCTTCATCTTCCTCCCCCTTCTCCCCCTCTTCATCTTCCTCCTTCTCCCCTCCTCCTCTTCATCCTCCTCCCCCTCCCCCTCATCTTCCTCCTCCTCCTTCTCTTCATCTTCCTCCTCTTCATCCTCTTCTTCATCCTCCTCCTCTTCATCGTCCTCCTCCTCCTTCATCGTCCTCCTCCTCCTCCTTCATCTTCCTCCTCCTCATCCTGTTCATCCTCCTCCTCCTGCTCCTCTTCATCGTCCTCCTCCTCCTCTTCATCCTCGTCCCCCCCCCCCCTCCTCCTCTTCCTCCTCCTCCTCCTCCTCATCATCATCTTCCTCCTCCTCCTCTTCATCCTCCTCCCCCTCCACATGATCTTTAACAGAGGATGGCAATGTGGAGAGCAGCCATCAATTATTGATATTTTGGTCTGGCTGGCTTCGGGGTTTCCTGCAGCTTTTCTTTGTCCCCCCCCCCCCCCCCCCCGGGGTTGCTTTTGTTTGTTTGATTCCTCAAGGTAACGTCAAGGGAGGTTTCAGTTTGGTGGCTTCCCCTGACAATGAGAGGGCGTAACCTCCCTGCGGCCAGACGCTGACGATGGGATGTCTGAGGCTGTGCTAGTTGTGAGTGCACTAGAAAGTCCCCACTGTGCGGTTAAAGCTCATCGCAGCCTCTCGCCCTGGTTCCATGACGGCCAGAAAGCATTTCCCACCTTCGAGGGCCGGGGCCTTTGGGAAGCGACATTAAAGCCTCGCTCCAGTCCCACTCCTGTACTGCGCCTTTAAAGGTACAGCGCCACCCGAAAGCACTCGTTTCTGAAGGGACCATCCCGGCGGAGAAGTGATTGAGTTATTGATTTCTGAGGTCATTTCATCGCTGCGGTGATGACGTAATCAGAGGGCGACTTGGGACAAAGGGCGTCTCCGCTTATTCGGCTTTTGAAAACACTTGAAAAACAACGACGCCGCTTATCTCTGACGATGAAAAAAATAATAATAATAAAAATAATCTTTCGGTCCCATGCGAGTTAAACATGTCCAGGTTAAACAATCTGTGTCCTTGTCTGCATCGCGCCCCTCTCTCCAGTAGATTCTGTACGACACCCCGAAAGCCAGGCGGGAGGTGGAGCTGCACTGGCGTGTGTCCGGTGGCCCCTACATCGTGCGGATCCTGAACCTCTATGAGAACATGCACCAGGGGAAGAAGTGTCTCCTCATCATCATGGAGTGGTGAGCGTCTCCACCGCCACGCAGCCTTTTGAGTCCTGCAGGACGATCCACACTGCCACCATGGGGCGTCGAGTCTCCTCGGTCGTTCCAATTTTACGACACACTGACGTACATGCACGAGATGTTTTTGGTCAATTTCTACCGGCTCAAAATTGGTCGGCGGGATTTCAACACTAGTAACGAAAGCACAAAAGTCTTGTTTGTCACGCCGCGCGCGGCGGGGTGCTTCGCCCGCAGGTGTTCCAGTTCTAATCTCTTTCCCTTCTTTTCTTATTCTTCTTTTTCAGTATGGAGGGAGGGGAGCTGTTCAATCGCATACAGGTCAGAGGAGACCAGGCCTTCACAGAGAGAGGTGGGTTCAGGGCTCACGTATTTCCACCCGTTGGATCATGATTTCTAGAGCTCTTGTACAGGGTTACATTGGATTTAAATTTTTATCACATCTGTTGTCAGAGGCGTCGGCCATCATGCGGGACATCGGCACGGCCATCGAGTACCTTCACTCCATGGACATCGCTCACAGAGATGTGAAGGTATGGAGTTACGCTGCGGGTTTGGTTCCTGTTGAGCAACTTCAGTTTAAGCGTTTTTTGACACCAGCCATTTTTGAGTCCTCTCCTCCTGCCCAATTCACCTCACAGCCTGAAAACCTGCTCTACACCACTAAGGAGAGTAACGCCACGCTGAAGCTGACTGACTTCGGCTTCGCTAAAGAGACCACGTTGCTGTGCTCCCTCCAAACGCCCTGCTACACCCCTTACTATGTCGGTACGTGTCGACGGTCCGTGGTGGCCAAGGGTTTGTGTCGTCCGTCTCCGACAGCTGGTCGTCGGTTCATTTGTTTCAACGCCATTCATGGACGCGTTCATTTTGCGTTTGCGTTTACATTGTCTGTGTTATCTGTTCAGCCCCAGAGGTGCTTGGTCCAGAGAAATATGACAAATCATGTGACATGTGGTCTCTGGGTGTGATCATGTACATTCTGTGAGTATCATCGGTGTATGTCGACCGCTTGAGCCCATCATTACGCTGCTGTCGCCGCCCGGTCGCAAAATAACAACCGCTCCCTTCATAACGGTTTTGTATAGGCTGTGTGGGTTCCCTCCGTTCTACTCCAACACGGGGCAGGCGATATCCCCAGGTATGAAGCAGAGGATCAGAATGGGCCAATACGAGTTCCCAAACCCAGAGTGGGCTGAGGTCTCCGAGGAAGGTAAGAGTCGACATTTACTATTGTATAAAATAATAGTAATAAAAAAACACTAACAGAATTGTATTGTTTTCAAATTTTACTAATATGAAGAGATTCTCTGAATATGAAGAATCAGTTTACCTGGAAATACCCACACGACACAACAAACACGTAAAATGATGTAAAACATCGAAAACACTGTTGCTTCTCCAGCCCTCAACCCTACGGTGGGAGGAGTAGCGTTTACCTCTACATTCACAAAAATAAAAAGCCACTTTAACCAGATCCGACACTTTGATGTAGGCACACTCAAGACGGCTGCGTCAAAGGAATAACACTGTTTTATTTAACTTTGTTTTCTGTCCCTGGGACGACTTGTACGTGGCAGCCAAACAGCTCATTGTCCAGTTACTGAAGACGGATCCCACTGAAAGAATGACCATTGGACAGTTCATGAACCATCCCTGGATCAGCGTAAGCGTGCACTTTTGTTTTTTTACGCCCTTTGTCCACCGGCCCCGTTTCTCTGCAACCTGCTCCTAGTATTTATCTACATTGTTTTTTTGTTATTTTCTTTTAACGACAGCAGTCCATGGTGGTCCCGCCAACTCCCCTCCACACATCTCGGGTGCTGACAGAGGACATAGAGCTGTGGGACGATGTGAAGGTGGGACTCGTGTAGCGCGTCACTCGCCGCGTCCTTTACTTTTCGGAGCGGCCACTTGGCGGCAGCAAAGCTCCTGATTTACAGTAACGGCAGAAACCATTGCAGGAGGAGATGACCAGCGCCCTGGCCACCATGCGTGTGGACTACGACCAGGTGAAGATCAAAGACCTGGACACCTCCAACAACGCCCTGCTCAACAAGAGACGCAAGCGGCCCGCGCCCGTGGCCGTGGGGTCCGAACGGCTGGGGGAAGAAGAAGGTGGAGGAGATGGAGGCGCGGCGGGAGGAGGCGGGGGAGGGCGAGTGAGGTTGTTAAAACCCCCGGAGAGGTTGTGAAGGGGATTGTCACACAGAGCATAGTCTGAAAATAACAGTATTTTGGCCTGTGTGGTTTACTTCTGTTTTTTATTTTTTATTTTTTTCTCTTCTCTCCTATCCACCACCAGCAGATAGCAGCCTTTATTATTGATTTGTATCGCCATGGTTTACATTTTTAAATAAACCTTTTTTTTTAAGTTTTATTATTGTGTCAAGTCTCCTTTGTACAAAATTAGTTGAGTAATTTGTTAGTTATTGAATAGAAATGGAAACGTATGTTTCAGGTCTAACTTAGTGTGGTGCGGGTTAGATTCGGGATTAGACATCTGGAACAGCGATTGCATCCATCTGCTGTCAAAAAGTAATGATTTAGTGCCTGAAGCAGTCAATCGGGGTTCTCTCCATTGCAAGTACAAAGGTGCTTTGTTTTGACTGGCTCTGGGAATTCATTTTATTTTAATGTTCCTATGATTTCTGAAGTATGTTTAGAGTCTGTATGGACTAATGTTCAAATATAAAAAAAAAAAAAAAAAAAAAAACTACAATAACTCAGGTCTAAGTTATTGTAGGTGGTCACTGCAAAACATTGTTTTAGATATTTTATCTTACATTTTTGAATATTTATTTGTAAATAATAAAGTATCTAAAAACTATTTTTATACTCGATAATGGGTGTCTGTTAGCTGTCTGTGAGATTAGATTACTGAGTTCAAGTTAAATACCGAACCACACGACGGTGTGTTACTGGCAGATGAAGTGTTTTTGGAGTGGTGGGATGATGTGATAGCGGGGTCCTGAGCCAGTGTTTAGTCTGGCTGAGCGCCCCCTTGTCATGAAAAGCTTTTCAAATCCCTGCCCTGCTCCGGAACAATAACACACGGGCAATGGGTCCCGAACGCCCCCTCCTCGGAAGGACCCCGTTCCCCGGGCTCTGCCCCGCCTGGTCCAGAGAGCATCGAAAAGGGCGTCGTTTCAGACGAGTTAGAGGAGGGGGACGCCCGGGGCCCCGACCTCCCCGATGTCATTGGACTGATGGCGTCAGCAGATTCCAGTGTCAGCGCCCGGGCACAACACACCGTGGTTGTGTGACTGGTTTGGCTGCGGCGGCCGGAGTCTCGAACCAGCCCGGACCGGTCTCAGTCGCCGACCCGACCTCCACAGGAGCCGCAGGCCGTTTTTCCATGTGGTACAGTCACACACTAGCTGCCCTCGTGTAACCCTCAATTCCTCCGACGCTAAATTCGGCTCGGTCCGTCTCCTGCCTTCATTAGATTAAAGGAACCGGACTTGGATGGGAAAGTCTGGACTTGAACCCGCGACGGCAGCATCTGAACCACCCCGCCGCCGGCACCGGCGCCTAGGACTCCAGGCACCCGGTGGTGACCTAAGGACCTAATCGTTTTCATAATGCCGACGACGTCGCCCACGCGGCATCCATTGCAGCTTGTCCTGGAAGGCGGACTCCTCCCTCCGTGGTCCCTTCCCTTGTCCAGGTTTCTTCCATGTCCTCCCAGAAGGAGCCTGGAGTCTAGAGGCCGGAGGAGGCTGTCGATCTCCATGTGAAACTGGGCGCGTGAAGGCCATGAGGCCGACTATATAAATAAACTTCACTTGTACGGGCCAGGGTTTCCCAAATGAGTTCCGCGGCCCCCTAGAGGCCCTTGAAGGAATGTGCAGAGGGTCTGCATTGAAATAATATTGAAAAAAAACATGCATTCATATATATTATAATATTTATCGCGTTGATATGTTAGATGCGGTTATTTGTAACAGTATGTTTGATATGTTCTTGTCATGTTTTCCCTGCACTCCACGCTGCTTGTTGTGATGCTTGTGTTGTCGGGGGGGGGCGTGCCCCGCGCTGCTCCGTGTTGTTGGCTCCGCTGGGCAGCGGCTCCAGCCTCCACTGCGCTCCATTCATTCCGGCGAGAGGCGTCGTCCCGCCCCGACGGAGACGGAAGAAACGCCGCTTCGAGAGGGGGGACGATGAGGGGCTCCTGCCGACCCCGACACACCGCGGACAGTACAGGTAGGTGGGGTGCGAGGGGAGGGGAGGCGAGGCGGCGCCGGCTGCGGGGCGGGGGGCGGCTCTGACGCGGGTTAGCGCACGGGGCGGGTGGAGTCAACGAGCCTGTCACGTAGGCACCCGCGCGTCCCGCCGAAAACAGGGGGCAAGTCGGAGGGTCTCGACGGGCACTGTGTGGTTTACCTGTGTGGTTCTACCTGTGTGGTTCTACCTGTGTGGTTCTACCTGTGGCCGCAGCTGTTGACTATGCGGGCGGTTAGCATAGCGCGGTGTTGTTTTCTACTTAGCATGGCAGCTGCTGGCCAAGCGGCCGGGCTAGCGACCACAAGTGACAGCGGCGACGGGTGTTTGGAAGGCGGAGAAAAAACAACAACCACCACCCCACGAAAATAAGTATCGTATCGGAAACGCGTGGGTACTGAAGTAGGGTACATTTAAATACCCGCCGCAGCCGCGAGCGATACCGACGAGAACAAACATCGCGGTGTTTTCCGACGAACGCCTCCATGTTGCGGGGGCAGTTCTTTGGCAGAACTCGCAGACATCACTCGCAGACATTTGCGAGCGAAATAAAATCGACGCGGTGACATAAAACAGGACCGCACGCTGCGCAAACACCCGCACGGGAGCGGGACGCGCGCATGCGGGAGGGGGGACGGCGGCCACGCTGCAAAACAAGCGCGATGGGGCGCGGGCGTCGCGGGCTGCAACACCAACGTGGGCTCGTCGACGTCGTCGGGGTCGTTTTTGTTGACGCGCGCTTCGAGCCGCGGCCGTGGCGCTGGGAGCGACGGGGGAACGTTTCTGGCACTTCCGGTTAGAAAAGTGGGCAGAAACCCAATTTTTGCAGGCGTCCTTGTTTGCAACGCAGCCGTCAACAAAGGTTTTTTTTTAAGTTTCCCCATGCACACAACACAGCTGACCATGACCGCAAAACAGCCTTGTTCAAGGTCGTAAGCAGGCCCGTTTACACCAACCTCCTCCACCCGCAGAGGACCCACTTCCGCACCTTGAGTACATTATTCATGTGGCGTGAAGAGCCAGGTGCGTTTCCTCCGGGTGCGAACACGGACTGGAAAGTGTTTGGCGCGGGTGACCTCTTTCTAGGTGGACGCCATTCCTTTGGTTTTGCTTTGCACCGCTGTGACAGCCGGGAGGTTGATGTAGGCTGCGTGCTGCACAAGTGGTTCGTTATGCATTTCGACTATTGGCCAATTTTCTTTAAAAATGTTTGGTGATGGTAGTTCCCCATTCAAGCTGTGGTCGAAGAGAGGCGTTGTAATATCTGGTGTAGCCGTGCTCGGCCTTCATACTGATCTAGAGATTTCCACACATTGTCCCACAGTCAAGGATAATACTATGTGCTGTATAATCCAATGACTAAGTCATCACGGGGCAGGAATAGACGGTTATGTAAGTTTATTAGTCAGGTAGCCTGGACGCTCTATACGCTGTGTTTCCATAACACTTCCCTTTTTGTTATTGAGAAAAACAAAGGAGACAGGTGACATGAAAACCCTTCCTGGGTTCGTGTGTACAAGCTGTTTGAATACACACAGAAAAAGATGCCGGAAAATCACATTCTCTCGTGATTACACTTGCATTGACGCAGGTGTAGGTCTATGGAGTCAATTCTTTATGTGATGATGTTGGACGTGATGTAATCACTGATCCAGCATAGGCAGGGATTCATTCCTGCCTGAGTTCCCCGGCCGTCGTGGGCCTGTGATCAGAGGCGGTAGTCTCTGTTTCTGGGAAGCAAGAAAATCCAGATGCAGGCACAGAGATTGTAAATCTGTCATTTATCGCTCCCTCTCTCTCTCTCTCTCTATTTCTCAAATGCTTTCTCCTCTCCTTTTGCACCCCCCCCCTTTGTTTTGGTGCATCTTTCTCCATTTCCCATCCCATAGATATGAAGCTTGTATTTGGTTCTGACTCGCTCTGCAGCTCCCCCCCTTGGCCGCTGCTGTATCTGGGTGAAAGTTCAGGCGCTTCCACGATCCCATTTAAGGCTCATATCGTGTGTGTGTGTGTGTGTGTGTGTGTGTGTGTGTGTGTGTGTGTGTGTGTGTGTGTGTGTGTGTGTGTGTGTGTGTGTGTGTGTGTGTGTGTGTGTGTTGGGCAGACTTGCATTGACCTTATTGGAATGTCGTGTATGGGAGCGGCTGTTTACGTGTTTGAGAGTCTCGTTTTTTGGGTTTGATTGCATAAGTTAATGATCTGTGGGATGGTGACATTTCAAAATCCAGATTCAGACAGGGCCGCCCGCCCCCTCATTCCCTTTCAACGCGCAGAACAAAGCCAGCTACAGACAACGGCTGCAATTTGTCAAATAATCAAACTCCCTTTATTTCAGTAGTGTATAAATGGTTTCATGCTTGAAGAACCAGGTGCGCTACTGAGGATATATTACACATCTTCTTCTTCTTCTTCTTTCTGCTGCTCCTGTTTGGAGTTGCAAAATGAATATAATATTCATCTTGCTTTGTCAAATAAAAAAGAAAGAAAATTATAGTTTAGCCTCAATCTGTTCCTTATAGGCCTACATGTGAGTTGTAAAACATAAAATTAGGGGCTTTGGCTCAAAAAAATAAAATAATTATTATAATAATAATAATAATAATAAAAGGTGAAAAAAATTTCACACTCTCTAATTGCTGTTGCTATGAGAATTTTGGGACACAAAAACTGGGTCATGGGGCAAAAAAAAAAGTTGAGAACCCCTCTCATGTGGACTGGACGTTTAGAGAGGAAATACCACCCAATGTATGTATGACACACTGTATGCAGGGATATAGATGAGATAGATGAGATAAAGATACTTTATTAATCCCCAAAGGGAAACTCCAGTGTTGCAGCAGCAATGACATACATGACGGAACACACATAATGTACAAAAACACGCATTTGTTTTTGAATCAATTACTGTGTGTGTGTGTGTGTGTGTGTATGGATGTGTATAAATATATATAATATATATATATATATATATATATATATATATATATATATATATATATATATATATATATATATATATATATGGATGTATATATGTATATGATTTATGTATATGATGTATAGCAACAATCTGCTGGAGTGCTTCTTCTTATTATCATCTTTGCTTATTTGAGCTCCATTAATTCCAGATGTGTTTATTTCAGTAGTGCTTGTTGACGGCTGCATCTAGTGTATAATATAGAACAGGGAGGACAGACAGGGAGGCCACTTCAAGAATGTCGGAACAGCTGCTGTAACCCTGGCATTCCGTAAAGCCTCACTATACTCCATCACACCATTTGGACAGAGCTCTTGCAGAACCAACCGGTCAGATGTAGCTCAGTGTGGAATCAGGCGTGGGGCAGGGAGGCTCAGACAGATAGCCAGTGGGGAAACTATGTGCAACAGTCGCCGAAACAGCCTGTTCCCGCCGATGGGAGGGCCAGCCTCTGCATAACGACTGACAAATAACTTCCCTTTATGCGAGTTGGTCAGCGCACGACACAGTATTAGAGGAGTTCCCTGTGCGTTACGTTGTCCTCCACATCGACGACTGTCAATGTGGGGGACATTGTCAGTGTAACAGCGCCTTCATTTTTTTGGACGCATTCGTTCATCGTTGTTGTCGGGCGCTAGTGCTGTACTGAGGACGTCACACGGCGTTTGGAACGGAAAACAAGGTCGTTTAAAAAAAAAAAAAAGCTGGGGGACAGTGTCACCTGGTGCGGAACCGCCGACACTGCACTGTGCGCCCTCACCCAGACACCGAGGACATAACTGTTTATACAGCTATTTTCAAGTCCTCTTGTGTATCTGCAAGAACTTGAATCAAGGGAAATCATTTGACCTATTATTTGATGAATTTGTCGGATTTGTTTTATGGTTAAACATTTATGAACACAGGCCCGTCCTTTACCGTCATACTGATTTCCATGAACCATATTGTCTAGAAAACAACCAACTTATAGAAAGATAAAAATCACCCCAAATAATGGACCCACATAACAGAAATAATCCCAATTAGATCAAAGTTGACCAAAGAACTACCCGTGGTACATGCCGTTACCTGCATGTACACCATATGGGCGCCGTTGCGTTCCTTTAGTCGTTATATATCCTCAAATTCCTTCATCACATAACTAGAAAACTGTGACAACTATTGTGAATAATCAAATTATTTTAGGGTTACGCAATCAAAACAAATGGGAGAAGGAAAAACAAGAACTGCTGGAAAGTCTGATTAATATTTATAGAAATGACACTGCACACTTTTAATAAGTGTTGCCAAGTCATCAAGCTTATGGTGTTTGGACTTTATTGTGAAGTAACTGTGTGAACTCTGTCAAATGCAGGGGGGGAGGAACTATTCACACTGTTTACTTACGCACAAGTACAAATACCCTCAGAGTACACAACTATGACTCCACTAAGTAGTTGATGCCCTGACAGGAGCCTGTGATCAAGTATCACGTGCTACAGTTGTTTTGTGCAGATGAGCGCTCGTGCACATCCTGAATAAAGTTTAACAAAAGAAATAGTTCAGGATACAAAGCTCCTTTTAAATATGTCAATATGATCAAACCATGTCAATCATGATTCAAACCTAAATAACTCAATGACAGTGACTGACGGGAATGTGGAGTCAAATGCAAAATGTCAAATGTGTTGTAGTGTTAGTTGTGTAGTGTTGTTGTCTTGTGTAGTACTAGTTGTGTAGTGTTAGTTGTGTCGTGTTGTGTAGTGTTGTGTAGTGTTAGTTGTGTAGTGTTAGTTGTGTAGTGTTGGCTGTGTAGTGTTAGTTGTGTAGTGTTAGTTGTGTAGTGTTGTGTAGTACTAGTTGTGTAGTGTTTGTTGTGTAGTGTTAGTTGTGTAGTGTTAGTTGTGTGGTGTTGTGTCGTGTTGTGTAGTGTTAGTTGTGTAGTGTTGTGTAGTGTTAGTTGTGTAGTGTTGTGTCGTGTTGTGTAGTGTTAGTTGTGTAGTGTTGTGTAGTGTTGGCTGTGTAGTGTTGTGTAGTGTTAGTTGTGTAGTGTTCTGTAGTACTAGTTGTGTAGTGTTTGTTGTGTAGTGTTTGTTGTGTAGTGTTAGTTGAATAGTGTTGTGTAGTATTAGTTGTGTAGTATTAGTTGTGTAGTGTAGTATTAGTTGTGTAGTATTAGTTGTGTAGTGTAGTATTAGTTGTGTAGTGTAGTACTAGTTGTGTAGTACTAGTTGTGTAGTGTAGTACTAGTTGTGTTGTGTAGTACTAGTAGTGTAGTACTAGTTGTGAGTACTAGTTGTGTAGTGTAGTACTAGTTGTGTAGTACTAGTTGTGTAGTGTAGTACTAGTAGTGTAGTACTAGTAGTGTAGTACTGGTTGTGTAGTACTAGTAGTGTAGTACTAGTAGCGTAGTACTAGTTGTGTAGTGTAGTACTAGTAGTGTAGTACTAGTTGTGTAGTACTAGTAGTGTAGTACTAGTAGAGTAGTGTAGTACTAGTAGTGCAGTACTAGTAGTGTAGTAATAGTTGTGTAGTACTAGTAGTGTAGTACTAGTTGTGTAGTACTAGTTGTGTAGTACTAGTAGTGTAGTGTAGTACTAGTAGTGTAGTACTAGTAGTGTAGTACTAGTTGTGTAGTACTAGTAGTGTAGTACTAGTTGTGTAGTACTAGTAGTGTAGTGTAGTACTAGTAGTGTAGTACTAGTAGTGTAGTACTAGTAGTTTAGTGTAGTACTAGTAGTGCAGTGCTAGTAGTGTAGTACTAGTTGTGTAGTACTTGTAGTGTAGTACTAGTTGTGTAGTACTAGTTGTGTAGTACTAGTAGTGTAGTGTAGGACTAGTAGTGTAGTACTAGTTGTTTAGTACTAGTAGTGTAGTACTAGTTGTGTAGTACTAGTTGTGTAGTACTAGTACTAGTAGTGTAGTACTAGCAGTGCAGTACTAGTAGTGCAGTTCTAGCAGTGCAGCACTAGTAGTGCAGTACTAGTAGTGTAGTACTAGTAGTGTAGTACTAGCTGTGTAGTACTAGTAGTGTAGTACTAGCTGTGTAGTGTTAGTAGTGTAGTACTAGCTGTGTAGTACTAGTAGTGTAGTACTAGTAGTGTAGTACTAGTAGTGCAGTACTAGCTGTGTAGTACTAGTAGTGTAGTACTAGCAGTGCAGTACTAGTAGTGTAGTACTAGCAGTGTAGTACTAGCAGTGCAGTACTAGTAGTGCAGTACTAGTAGTGTAGTACTAGCAGTGTAGTACTAGCAGTGTAGTACTAGTAGTGCAGTACTAGTAGTGTAGTACTAGTAGTGTAGTACTAGCAGTGTAGTACTAGTAGTGTAGTACTAGCAGTGCAGTACTAGTAGTGTAGTACTAGTAGTGTAGTACTAGTAGTGCAGTACTAGTAGTGTAGTACTAGTTGTGTAGTACTAGTTGTGTAGTACTAGTACTAGTAGTGTAGTACTAGTAGTGCAGTTCTAGCAGTGCAGCACTAGTAGTGCAGTACTAGTAGTGTAGTACTAGCTGTGTAGTACTAGCTGTGTAGTACTAGTAGTGTAGTACTAGCTGTGTAGTGTTAGTAGCGTAGTACTAGCTGTGTAGTACTAGCAGTGCAGCACTAGTAGTGTAGTACTAGTAGTGTAGTACTAGTAGTGCAGTACTAGCTGTGTAGTACTAGTAGTGTAGTACTAGCAGTGCAGTACTAGTAGTGTAGTACTAGCAGTGTAGTACTAGCAGTGCAGTACTAGTAGTGCAGTACTAGTAGTGCAGTACTAGTAGTGCAGTACTAGCTGTGTAGTACTAGTAGTGTAGTACTAGCTGTGTAGTACTAGCAGTGCAGTACTAGCAGTGCAGTACTAGCAGTGTAGTACTAGTAGTGTAGTACTAGCAGTGTAGTACTAGTAGTGCAGTACTAGCAGTGTAGTACTAGCAGTGTAGTACTAGTAGTGTAGTACTAGCAGTGTAGTACTAGTAGTGTAGTACTAGTAGTGCAGTACTAGTAGTGCAGTACTAGTAGTGTAGTACTAGCAGTGCAGTACTAGTAGTGCAGTACTAGCAGTGTAGTACTAGCAGTGCAGTACTAGCAGTGCAGTACTAGTAGTGTAGTACTAGTAGTGCAGTACTAGTAGTGTAGTACTAGCAGTGCAGTACTAGCAGTGTAGTACTAGCAGTGTAGTACTAGTAGTGCAGTACTAGTAGTGTAGTACTAGTAGTGTAGTACTAGCAATGTAGTACTAGTAGTGTAGTACTAGCAGTGCAGTACTAGTAGTGTAGTACTAGCAGTGCAGTACTAGTAGTGTAGTACTAGCAGTGTAGTACTAGTAGTGCAGTACTAGTAGTGTAGTACTAGCAGTGCAGTACTAGTAGTGTAGTACTAGCAGTGTAGTACTAGCAGTGCAGTACTAGCAGTGCAGTACTAGTAGTGTAGTACTAGCAGTGCAGTACTAGCAGTGTAGTACTAGTAGTGTAGTACTAGTAGTGTAGTACTAGCAGTGTAGTACTAGCAGTGCAGTACTAGTAGTGTAGTACTAGCAGTGCAGTACTAGCAGTGCAGTACTAGCAGTGTAGTACTAGTAGTGCAGTACTAGCAGTGTAGTACTAGCAGTGTAGTACTAGTAGTGTAGTACTAGCAGTGCAGTACTAGCAGTGCAGTACTAGCAGTGTAGTACTAGTAGTGTAGTACTAGCAGTGCAGTACTAGCAGTGCAGTACTAGTAGTGTAGTACTAGCAGTGTAGTACTAGCAGTGTAGTACTAGCAGTGTAGTACTAGCAGTGCAGTACTAGTAGTGTAGTACTAGCAGTGTAGTACTAGCAGTGTAGTACTAGCAGTGTAGTACTAGTAGTGCAGTACTAGTAGTGTAGTACTAGTAGTGTAGTACTAGCAGTGCAGTACTAGCAGTGCAGTACTAGCAGTGCAGTACTAGCAGTGTAGTACTAGCAGTGCAGTACTAGCAGTGCAGTACTAGTAGTGTAGTACTAGTAGTGTAGTACTAGCAGTGCAGTACTAGCAGTGTAGTACTAGTAGTGTAGTACTAGCAGTGCAGTACTAGCAGTGTAGTACTAGCAGTGCAGTACTAGCAGTGTAGTACTAGCAGTGTAGTACTAGCAGTGCAGTACTAGTAGTGTAGTACTAGCAGTGTAGTACTAGCAGTGCAGTACTAGCAGTGCAGTACTAGTAGTGTAGTACTAGCAGTGCAGTACTAGCAGTGTGGTACTAGCAGTGTAGTACTAGTAGTGTAGTACTAGCAGTGCAGTACTAGTAGTGTAGTACTAGCAGTGTAGTACTAGTAGTGTAGTACTAGCAGTGTAGTACTAGTAGTACTAGCAGTGTAGTACTAGTAGTGCAGTACTAGTAGTGTAGTACTAGCAGTGTAGTACTAGTAGTGTAGTACTAGCAGTGCAGTACTAGTAGTGTAGTACTAGCAGTGTAGTACTAGTAGTGCAGTACTAGTAGTGTAGTACTAGCAGTGTAGTACTAGTAGTGTAGTACTAGCAGTGCAGTACTAGCAGTGTAGTACTAGCAGTGTAGTACTAGTAGTGTAGTACTAGCAGTGTAGTACTAGCAGTGTAGTACTAGTAGTGTAGTACTAGCAGTGCAGTACTAGCAGTGTAGTACTAGCAGTGCAGTACTAGCAGTGTAGTACTAGTAGTGTAGTACTAGCAGTGTAGTACTAGCAGTGCAGTACTAGCAGTGCAGTACTAGTAGTGTAGTACTAGCAGTGTAGTACTAGCAGTGCAGTACTAGCAGTGTAGTACTAGTAGTGTAGTACTAGCAGTGCAGTACTAGTAGTGTAGTACTAGCAGTGTAGTACTAGCAGTGTAGTACTAGCAGTGCAGTACTAGCAGTGTAGTACTAGTAGTGTAGTACTAGTAGTGTAGTACTAGCAGTGTAGTACTAGCAGTGTAGTACTAGCAGTGCAGTACTAGTAGTGTAGTACTAGCAGTGTAGTACTAGCAGTGCAGTACTAGCAGTGTAGTACTAGTAGTGTAGTACTAGTAGTGTAGTACTAGCAGTGCAGTACTAGTAGTGTAGTACTAGCAGTGTAGTACTAGCAGTGCAGTACTAGCAGTGTAGTACTAGCAGTGTAGTACTAGCAGTGTAGTACTAGCGGCGCTGGGCTCCGTCAGGCCGCGGCTCGTGGGCGCGTGCTGCCGTCGCCCCGCTCGCCTCCAGCAGCACTTCCTCCAGCTCCCCGGCGCAGCCCTGTGATTGGCCAATCAGCCCGCTCTGCCTGATCCTCATTGGTCCACTTCCCGGACCCATCTATTGTCCACGAGTGCGGCACGTGAACACGCGCCGCTTGTTTTTCTTCTCCGCCTGAATATTTGGTGACGGATTGCTCTGCCATTACGGGAATGGAGAAGTATTAGCCGAAATATACAGAATACACAAAATGCACAATTCACTTATTACATTTCACTGCATATATGTATGAAAGTATGTATATGTATGTGACAAATAAAAATCTTGAGTCTTGAATCTTGAGATAATTTTTTTTTTAAATGCTTTGGCGGTGGCGGTACGGATTCTAGTATTGATTGTATATTTCTGTACATGACGAATAATCACTTTCAATTACAATGTTTCACAGCTGCAGGTGGGTCCTTTTAAAAACTCTTAAAATGTCTTGTCAATTCAGTTGCACAAACATTAGGCAGAGGCGTCCTTACACAGTCATATTTGAATGTAGGACGTTTAAATTTAACAAACAGTCTGGCGGATTAATTTATTTATTTTTTTGTATACGCACCTCCGCTCTGTGCCAAATATATAGTACGTGCAATACTCGTAGGCGTGCAAATACTTTATCAAATAAGAGAGATGGTTTACTTGAAAAGCAGTCAAGGTCTTCAAAAGTACAACATTTCTGATCGTAAGATGTTTGACTTTTAGTGATCGCGTCCATCGTGGATGAGAATCGACGTGACTCCGGGTGTTTCGTTCCCGACACGAGCGTCGTCGCGCATTCACCGCGAACGTCGCGGTATCGCCACCCGCCGGCAGTTCCCGTGCGCGTCTCTCCGCGCCGTTACGGTAATGAGATGCCGCCGCTCCTCAGCTGACGTGACGTCCATCCCAGCGCCGGGCACCGAGTCCCCGCAGCAGCGGCGCGGTAGCGGCCATAGCCCGGGAAGCACAGGGATCCACGGGGCTCCACGGGGCTCCACGGCGCCGCTCGGGATGGAGACGTATGCGTGCGAACTGACCCAGACCCCGCTGAGGAAAATCTGGATTCCGTGTAATAACGGGCTCCCAGGAAAGCACATTTCCCAGAAGAGAGGTGAGATGCGTGTCACCGGCAAGCGGCGTGGAGATGCGCCGGGGAGGCGGTGTTGCTGCGCCGGGGAGGCGGTGTTGCTGCGACGGGGAGGAGGTGGAGATGCGCCGGGGAGGGGGTCGAGATGCGCCGGGGAGGTGGTGGAGATGCGCCGGGGAGGCGGTGTTGCTGCGCCGGGGAGGCGGTGTTGCTGCGCCGGGGAGGCGGTGTTGCTGCGACGGGGAGGAGGTGGTGCTGCGACGGGGAGGGGGTGGAGATGCGCCGGGGAGGTGGTGTTGCTGCGCCGGGGAGGAGGTGGAGATGCGCCGGGGAGGTGGTGTTGCTGCGCCAGGGAGGAGGTTGAGATGCGCAGGTGTGGGGGTGGTGTTGCGCCGGGGAGGGGGTCGAGATGCGTCGGGGAAGGGGTCGAGATGCGCCGGGGAGGTGGTGTTGCTGCGCCGGGGAGGAGGTGGAGATGCGCCGGGGAGGTGGTGTTGCTGCGCCAGGGAGGAGGTTGAGATGCGCAGGTGTGGGGGTGGTGTTGCGCCGGGGAGGGGGTCGAGATGCGTCGGGGAAGGGGTCGAGATGCGCCGGGGAGGTGGTGTTGCTGCGACGGGGAGGAGGTCGAGATGCGCCGGGGAGCGGGTGGTGTTGCGCCGGGGAGGGGGTGGAGATGCTCGACAGACGCTCTTTTTTGTTTTTTTTGTTTTGTTTGTTGTTAAAGCACATGATCCGCTCATGCGACGATGGCATTTTGTGATGAATGGATGCGACGCGGGAGGTACTGTGGGCTTTTTTTTTTTTAGTCTGTGGAGAAAAGCGACCCGGTACTTGTCCGTCTTGCGGGGGATGTTGCATCATTTCAGCCCGTCTAGTCCGATTTATACAAGCGGCCAGTAGATGCATCATCCGTGGAACCCCTCAAACTATCACGACTGTAAGATCAATCTCGGGGTCAAGTACTGTGACCCTAAAAAGCTGAACTGAAGGCAAATCATTACCTGGACATTAGAGAAGTCGTTGGTCAGTATCTGTCTGTCTGTCTATTCAGGGAAACAACATTGAGAAATTGCGTTGTAGTGTGCCATGATTAAAACATTTAATAGATTAAAAAAAAAAAAAGAACAGTAATTAAAACATTTCCAAATATTTAAGACGGCACACCGTTAAAAAAAATAATAATAATGTGATCGGAGAAGAGAAAGCGTTTTCTGTAATAGGCGCAAAAAGGTAAATGGGTGTTGTACATCCGCAGACAGTCGTGACCCAGTGGTGTGATCTGCTCTCCTGCTGTGGAGGACGTCTGGGCTTCGGTCTTTGCTTATTTTTGTTCTGGTCGAACCGGGACACAGACACCCCAAACACTGAGTCCTGTCCCACAGGTGATGCATCGTGGCCTTGTCCTGGGCCTTGTGACGTACGGTTGGTACATTCCAACGTCGGCAGTCAAGACACCAGCATGCCGGGCGTGTAGAAATACACAGGTTGACTTATTTTGGGTAGAGTTTCGGCAGGTCCAGTTGAAACGGCCGCTCCGCTGCGGCTCTGTTGTGACGCACTCCCCTAAGAGGTCAGACCACTCAATTACAGCGTGATCTGAGGCGTTCAGTCGCCTCGCATCACTCACTGCTTAATTCGATTGTGCACTTCATCTCAATGAAAGCCATCTCCCCAATTAACACAGGGGCCTCTGCTATTGCTGTGAGAGCCATTTCCCCCTCGCTTTACATTCTTTGGTCTTAGTAATTCACCACTGTTAAGTGTAAGAAAACTTACATAACGATGGCGTCTATACTAATAGGAATTATTTGTAGCAACCAGTGGCAACGCAAAATAGACAGAAGTTGCTCACAGCGTGTAGTCACTTGTGAGAAGTCCAGCAGGGCAGCCGTGTGCTGGTTGAACCCAGATGGAGACTGTTGACGGGCATGTCTGCTGCAGCAGTCACTCCCTCTGAGTGAAGGGTGTGTCAATTCATCTCAACTCTCTCTCTCTCTCTCTCTCTCTCTCTCTCTCTCTCTCTCTCTCTCAGTATGCATGACCAACTGCCCGACCCTCATCGTGACCGTCGGACTACCGGCCAGAGGCAAGACCTACATCTCCAAGAAGCTAACGCGCTACCTTAACTGGATCGGTGTGCCAACCAAAGGTACAGGCTCCACTGGCGCACGCACACACACACACACACACACACACACACACACACACACACACACATACACACGCACGCGCGCTCAGATTTGTTTTTTTACATATTTCCCTCTGTGTTTAATATATACATGATGATAAAATGTAATTTAATTCTGCCACAATTTTCTTTTTCCAACAGAGTTTAACGTGGGCCAATACCGGAGAGAGTTTTTAAAGATCTACAAGTCCTTTGAGTTTTTCCGTCCAGACAATGAAGAAGGCCTGAAGATCAGGCGGTGAGTCGTCCCCTCTCAGGGTGAATCTGTCGGTTAAGTTTGATTTCCTGTGGATTGAAACCCCTGCCAGTAGTTGGGGGGGGGGGGAGTGCCTTTGTTTGAATACAAATTTTTAAAGAATTGTCGCTAGGCAGAATGGTGAACCCTAATAAATTCATAGTCTATTTGAACATTCTGTCCAAGGAGGTATGAAGCACGATTTCCCGCCGCCGCCAGCGAGCCCTGGCGCTGGTGGCAGGCGCACCACCAGAGGAGCAAAAGACGCACAAACATTGATAGTTGACGCGTTGCCGGGTAGATGCCGTGGTGATACCCTTCTGAAAGACCGGGCGACGTGCACAAACCGCCAGGGGAAACTGAAAGAACTACTATAAACATTAAACATAAGTCCCGAGGGAAGGATCTGTATAACTAGAGAAGAACAATACAATTCAAATAGAAAGAGTTCAGTGCATTTATATTTATTGTACATATGGAGGTGTTGCAATATTCCAAATCTTTGGACAGAGACAGAGCTGCCTCCTGCCATGAATTCGACGCCGTCTGGTTATTTGTGTGGTCGCCTGGAATTGCCTGAAGCGCACGGCGTGCAGTTCCGATAATTGGGAGGTGTTCACCCTCACGCCAAATCGCCCTGTGCGCCGCTGTCGTGAGCGCCGCGATCACGTCATTTATGGCGCGCGTACGAGACAAGGCTACGGCTGTGGCGACGACAAGCCAGCCCTGAGGCTCACCGTCGCCCTCTTCTGGCAGGAGGCAGAACAGTTTTACACCCTCAAGGACCTGGGTGAGAAATCCATTTGTCTCCGTAAAAAGGGCAGAGTCTGTGTTTTTGTTGACCTAATAATAATGTGACAACAGCTGCTTTAGCTGATGTGAACGTCTCCCCTCAACCCTGTTTTATACTGGGCTGTCTTTCAGCAGCGAGGGAACGTCAATATTGCAACGTTGGCACTGGAAAACGATGTAGTCGTAGTTAATTTTCCATTTTGAAAAAGCTTCTGATCACCTTGTCTACAATGTTGTTTGCATCATGCACAAATAACGCTGAATTCATTTTTCAAACTCAAACCAAATGAAATGCCCAATAACATTTGTTTAACAAGTCTGTCTGCAGAAATGTCAAATGGTGCCAATATTATCCCAGTCTGATCCGTCTCTGGAATTTATGGATAAAAGTATGTCTTGCCAGTTATAGCCTGTATTTCCCTTTTCCTTCCGCTTATTGTGAGAGACATGTCAATACCTTAATCCCATTTTTGGATTGAAATAACATCTTTCATCATCAACGTGCCAAATCATTGCATACCTTTGCAGCGAGAAGTGCAATCCGACTACACACATACTTTTAACAGATATGGATCTTTTACAGGCGATGGCCAACATATGAAGCTAAGACTCAGTCAACCAGAAAGCTTAGTGCCGATCGGCTGATTCACTGGATGTGGTTTGATTGACCGTCCGTTCATTTCCCTGTGCGTGTTGTCGTGTACAGTCAGTGTGCGCTCGCAGCACTGAACGACGTCCGCCAGTACCTGAGCATGGAAGGGGGGCAGGTGGCGGTGAGTGGCGTCAGCTCCCTCCCTGAGCACACCTGACATTTATTATTTCTTTTTTTTTTCTTTTTAAATCACCGAAGCGGGCGATTGTACGCTCACGTTTTAATCTCTGTCCGTCCGCCTCAGGTGTTTGACGCCACCAACACCACCAGAGAGAGAAGAGGAACCATCGTCAAGTTTGCCGAGCAGAACGGGTTCAAGGTGGGCCGACCGGGGCGGGGCCTGGGTGAAGTCGGCGCCCGCCACGGAGCAGGCGCCGCTCGCTCTAACAACGCGTCTCTGTCTCTCCAGGTGTTTTTCGTGGAGTCCGTCTGTGAGGACCCGGACGTCATTGCACAGAACATAGTCGTAAGCACCGTGCCTCCTCGCCCGTGTCACGTCAAATGGTATGAAATGTATATATTAAACATGCATGCTCGCACACGTTCCCTTAAAAAAATGTTTTGCAGCAAGTCAAGTTGGGAAGCCCCGATTACATAGACTGCAATACAGAGGAAGCCGTGGAGGACTTCATGAAGAGAATCAAGTGCTATGAGACGTCCTACCAGCCTCTGGATGAGGTGCTGGACAGGTGAGCCTCCACGCGCGTCCATTGTGCTCGGCGCAAGGCGTCCTCACTGCCGTACAGTTGGGAAATGAACCCTGCCCCCTCCCAGGGACGTGTCCTACATAAAGGTCATGGACGTGGGTCGACGCTACCTGGTGAATCGGGTTCTGGACCACATCCAGAGCCGGATCGTCTACTACCTGATGAACATACACATCACGCCGCGCTCCATCTACCTGTGTCGCCACGGAGAGAGCGACCTGAACACCACCGGACACATCGGAGGAGACTCTGCACTTTCTGCCAGGGGCAAGGAGGTGTGTAGGTGTGTGTGTGTGTGTGTGTGCGCGTGCACGTGTGCGTTCCTTTTTCAGTCTTGTCCTGATCCAGCACTTGTCCTTCAAACAACTGTGCGGAACAAGACCACAAGCAGTTAATACAGCTCCAACATTATTGCCTTTTTTTTTTTTTACATTTTTTTCATCCACAATACTGAACCGATCTGGATCAAACTTGAAAGACGTCATGTCAGAACTGCCTCGAATACACATTTTTATTCATCTTGTCTGTGAGTGTGGTGGACCCATGAAATCTACACACCGCTGACGTCAACCACAGGAATAGTATTAACCGCGGCCTCTCATTTCTCCCAGTTCGCCAAGTGTCTGAAGAAATTCATCCAGGATCAGAACATTAAAGACCTGAAGGTGTGGACCAGCCAGATGAGGAGGACCATCCAGACGGCAGAGATCCTGGCGGTGCCGTATGAGCAGTGGAAGACTCTCAACGAGATCGATGCCGTACGGCTCTTTTTCTTTTCTGTTTTTTCAATCTACCAAAGTGGATATTGCGGCTTTATGATATTTTCTGTCTTTAAATTGTCGCCTTGTTTCCTCTACCTCAGGGTGTGTGTGAGGAAATGATGTATGAGGAGATCCAAGAGCATTTCCCCATGGAGTTCGCACTGAGGGATCAAGACAAATACCGCTACCGTTACCCCAAAGGAGAGGTGGGGATGTGGTGCTGCCTGGTTGTTTGTTACCTTGTTTTCATTTCCTGTAGCTTGTTTCTGATGTTCTGACCTCCGCCCCCGCAGTCGTACGAGGACCTGGTGCAGCGTCTGGAGCCCGTCATCATGGAGCTGGAGCGGCAGGAGAACGTGCTGGTGATCTGCCACCAGGCCGTCATGCGCTGCCTGCTGGCGTACTTCCTGGACAAGAGTGCAGGTACTAAGACTGCTACTACTACTAATAATAATAATAATAATAATGACATCAACAAACAAAAGAAAGGGATGGCTCCTCCAGAGGTTCTTAGAACTTCCTGCGGTACGAAAAACAGCCTCTGTGACGATCGTAGTTTTCGGGATTTTATGAAACACAGCACGAGTTCCAGTTTGGGTTGTCTGTCTTAGCGTCGCAAACGCAAAGCACTCCACAATGCACAGGTCGCTGGATGCGAGTGAGTTCCGAGGGACGAAGCTGGTTCTGGTATGACTTCAGATGAGGATGTCACAAAGCGCCCCACTCCTCAAACTAATCAAGTTGTGCCAACGTTCTTCTGCTTGCGGTAAATTTGGAGCCGTTTTTCACCAATTTCTGCTCCAAATGTACGTCGATGTTGATCAAACTCGAACATCAAGACGTCTCAAACGTGTCTCTGCGTGCTGCGGTTTCTGTGTTTCCGATGCTTTTAGGATGAAAAATACCAAGAAGATTAATAACGATAAAAATCAGAGCGAAAACAATAGGAGCTGGACCCGTAAATATAGCTGCAGGCAGCAATACGTGGCGTCCAGGGCAGTCGGGCCCTTGTTAAATTGGGACCCTAGAAGTTGATTCATTTCTGGCCTGGTGAGGTCAGTGCCACTGCGTGTAGGGTTTCCACCTCCAATGTGGAACAATAAGGGACACCTTGCCAGCGGCCCCACGCCCGGGGGGACACATCGAGTGGGCGCCTGGGGGCCCTTGACGCCTCAATTTCAAAGTGCTCTGCTGCTCTCAACATGAATGTGAAGGAAATAAAGAGTCAATAAGAGTGAAGCACAGCTGAGTCAGTTATATTAAGGATTAAAACATCAGATCATAGACGTTGGCAAAACGTTTGCTCTGTCAAAATAAACTATTTGGAAGAAGCGAGAAGCCGTTGATAAAGTGGGAAATAGCAAATGACCCGGTAGACACAGAGACCACTGTGGTGGACGACTGAACAGTACATTTACTTGTCAAAAGAATAATTTTGTTTTTTACTGATCAGAACAACTGCTCCAACACATTGAAATAAAGATCAACCTGGGAAACGTGGAGAGGAGATAATTGCTCATGAATCGAGGTCATGTGCTGGTTCAACGTACATGAAAGTCATCTTAACCTTGGGTCCAACGCCTTTCAGGAAGGCTGGGGAGGCCTGGCCTTTGAAAGAGCAATTTCCACCAAGGGGGTTATTGGTGAAATTCCTCTCACAAGTGTCAACTCATGAAACTCTTTTGGTTTGATTATTTCTGGTGCCATTCCAAGCAGGTGAAAACCG
>NC_137192.1:32966235-32998735 GCF_960531495.2 Zeus faber | reverse complement strand
CAAGGGGGAGAGACACGTGAGGACTCAGACATGAAACCTTGTTGTTCTTTCTGCAACCGTCTTCATCCTGTAACACGACGTTTTAAACAAGGAATAAAGACAAAAAGACAAGCGCATGATAGAATGTATTTATTTATCACAGCTGTGATATTTCTTTTCATTTCCAATAGGGACTACTCTGTGTACTAAGACAAGAAACCTTTGCACCATTACATCGGCCTTATGATTTAAGGTCTGACATAACAAAAAGTTTAATGTGCATATATTTTTATATTTATAAAAAAAGAAGATTAAGTTATCGGAAATGAATCCTTGTATCCCTGTGCTCAACAACATTGATCAGTTATTGGTTTATAATACAAAAAAAAACAAAAAAACAAAAAACAGACCTGCCCTGATTTTATTTTCCGCTGCGAAGGCAGAAATGAAGAGGCAGTGAAGATTCATTATGTACAAGCACCAACGTTTTTAAGCACAGGAGACCGAGATCAGGGGCGACAACCCGTGGACCACATACATCTTTACTTCTTCTTCTTTTTCCCGCACTGGGCGCGGCCGATGAGCTCGTCTCCCGCGGCGCCGCCCTGGGATCCAGCGTCTCAGAACTGAAAGAGTTAAAAACCAAGCGACGTCAGAACCACAGACTTGGAGCAGGGAGATAAACCGTCCACGAGGACCTGGAGCTCTTGTCCTGATCGTGGGGAAACGCTGGTTTTAGCCGTTACTTTAAATGGCCGCGCTGATTTCTTCAATAAAGGAAAAATGTTGCAAGTGTCGTGAAATTGTTTGTTTTGATTTTTTTATTTATTTTTTTTACTCCGTTTCTGTTTAAGTGGATTTCAGTTGTTCGGCGCTTTGAGAAAACGAATGACACGGCATTCCTCGGCCATTTTCTGTTCCCGAAAAACAACACATTTAGTTAAATGTTCTCAATTGGACAGAATAATGACGCCCTGTCATACACGAGTGTGAATTATATTAAATATTAAAATATAACGTTAAAAAGTAGTTTCGTTTCAAGATCGTTTGGCCGAACCAACGTTTCTACATCTAATGAAGTGGATCCAGTTTCTCCATCTTGTGCCGACGCCCACAGGACGTTCCCTCCAAACGCAGTCTGTCGTCATCCGAGACGAAACACACGATCCCGACTGATTATGGGGATTTGATTGACATTTCATCCGGATCGTTCCCGACGCAAAGTACAAGATGTGCAGAGTTGCACATGCACCGTTGTCTCAGTACAAACGGTTTTGACGGCTGTGCCCGGCTCGCTCCAACGTCCCAGAACTAAAAAGAACGGTGACCGGGAGTGAATTTATTCACCTGATCTTCAATGTGAACTGTGGAAATGTTAAACAGGAGCCAGTAAAACCCATTAGATCTGAAAACATCTGCATTTTGTTTTAGCACCAGAGCTGATGACGCGTTTGAATTTAAATGACTCATTTTACAAATGCAGAAAAATAGATATTTGAATTGAACCTGAGTTTTGAAACAGCTGAATGAAAACCTCATATTAAAAAGTGTTATTCTAGGTTTTACACCATACAATCAATGTTAAATTCTGTTAAATATTAAAGTAAGACTGCGAATAAAAAATTAAAAAAAACACGAATCAAAACTCACATTTTTCAGGAACTCTTCGGCAACAATTCGGGCCCTGGCGTTGACGGACAGCTTCATCTCGCTGATTTCCTTGTCGATTTCTTCCATGAAATGAATGACAAAGTCGACCAACTTGTGCTTGTACATCTGCTCTGTGTGGAAGTTGGTGATGAGGAAGCTGATGTCGTAGCCCTGGAAAGACCATCCACCAAAAGACAAGACGACGTTTGGTTAAAAACCAGTCACCATCAAGTGCAAATGGGACGGCGTCTGGTGAAAAGGGAACCAGTCGGCAACCAGTCGAAACGACACAAAAGTATATTTTTTTTAACGTCTTGTTTTTTTAGTTTAAATGCTGAAGAACACACTCAACATTACAAACAACAGTTTTACGATCTCAATACTTGTAGTTTGTCACCAAATAAACTTGTTCTTCTTCTTTGTGCCTCAGCCCGGGGGCGCGGTTATCTATTTGCATCTTTGCCTTCGCCGGCTGTTGTTCCAGAGTTTCGTTTGAAATCCATCCCATAAACAAAATGCAACACGGCGTCATTGCAAACACGTGCTTGTTTTTTTCCACCAATGATGAATGAAAGTTCCGCGCGTTGCGCAAGTTGGCTCTTTTTCTCTTCCAATCTCTCAACCTTTCCTCAAAACAGGAGTTTTGGGGCTTCTCGCCCGTGGTTGAAGTGGGAACAGCGGCTCCTCCGGCGCTCGTACGGCTCCTCCGACGCACACGTGCACATCACGGCCGTCCCTCTGTATTCCGTGTGATGTCAAGTCAGAATTTCAAACCGTTTTGATTAGAACAAGGTTTGAATTCACCCGGACTACACCAGATCTTCGTATGGTAAAAAAAAAATAAAAAATAAAAATATATATATATATATTTCAATAACAGTGTTGTGCCGCAACGCACCAGAGCACACGAAGAAGAAGAAGAAGAAGTGATGTCACTTCCTGAGCAATGTTATTTACAAAACAACAACAACAGATAAAACAACGGAAGCAGGAAATGTCACTTCTGTGTGACAAGGTTAAATCTCTGTGTTGTTATGGGTCAGGGGGAGACGGCGGAGGAAGCTCTCATTTTTATGGTGGCGCCCAGAAAACACCGACTCCCAGAATGCACCGGTGATCACGCTCTGAGCAGTGCCACCTTCTCAAAACCATCATTGTTATCAAGTACGGAAATGGCAACGTTTACAAGTTACAGAGCAATAGAGGGGGTCATGCTTCTATAGTGAGCATCAACCTAGAATGAAAAGAAATAAACTTAAAATTAAAAGGATTAGCTGGAAAAATCTCTCGAACTTGAATTATGCATTGTCCAATGTTTTTTTTATAAATCAATGATTTAAATAAATATTAAAAGAAAATACATCCATAAGATATATATGGAGAGCATCATAGATTTATCACTTTTTATACTCCACACACTTTAAAACCACCGGCAATGACGCCGACGTCGTCCAGCGTTCCCTCCCGACCCCTGCCTCTGAGCATTTTCTCTGCTGGAGGGGTTGAGGTGCACCGACGTTCACGTAAGTATATCTTATCCAAACATCCTCACGTTTCAAAGTATGACACACCATTTGAAAGCTTACAATCTGCACTTTTATAACTGGAAAAAAAGGCCGCAGACCGTGGCCATCGAGACCCAAAGCACCCACGTCGCTGTCACAATGTGTGTAATATTGTCCATTTCCTCATACCTCAACTGGTTTCCTCCTCAAGATGAAGAAATTCTCCGCTCTCATCATCATAAAGCGCATGAATTTATGGCACAGAATCTTTTCAATCTCATCTGCCTTGAAGTAAAAAAAAAAAGAAATACATATTATACAATTATACACACACACATAAATAAGACAAGCAATTAAGAGTTGTTATATGATTGCAATCTTTATAAAATCATTACATTCCTTTCACCCAAATGTCGAGAGGAATTTTAAACTAATGTTGAAATGAATTAGGAAGGAAACTAGTTGACTATAATGAACAAATTTGTATGTTCCTTATGTTCAATGTCAATAGATTCTTCTTCATAAGCGACGTATTCATTATTGTTTGTTAATTAAACATAATAAAATTGTTATTCACAATTATCTGTATGACAACTCATGGACCAGTAAGAAGGCTCAACGTGCCCCGTGAGCACCAACCTGCTTGACAGCGATGCTGACGCGGACAGAGTTGATGGAGCCCTCGATCAGAACCTTCTCCCTGTCATTGCGGCTGATGATCACCGGCTGGAGAAGCAGCTCCTTGCTACTCCTGGAGGGGAACACACACAGTGGAAAAAATTCGAGAACACTGCCAATGTTTTTGATCCAAGGGTCATTGGGGCAATACAAAATTGAATTCTATATAATCCTTAATGTCATTGCCATCTACTATTTTAAGTGTCTGTGGCAGACGAGGGGGCGTGGCTAAGCAAAGGGCCGCAGGTGGCGGCGCTGGCTGTACCAGGCCTTATCAGCCCCGTTATCGCTGAGGGGCCGGACTCGGCCGGAGGAGTCTTCTTATGTGTTGTTTTGTTTCGCGTGCTGCCGGACGCTGGGCTCGGGCTGCAAAATGAGCAGGTCCACCCGAGTGTCATGTTCACGTCGGAGCCAATTGGAGCCAGAATCGATTAAAACCTGTGTCTATTGCAGGGTCATTTCACCCGGGTTCTTCCTTTCCACTGAGGACAAGAGCCACCCCTCGTAATTACTTTACAACTTCAACGACAAAACCAGGGGGAATATCACAGGTTTTCAATTATGATGTTTTTTCAAGGGTCTATTTTCCAAGGTATTCCAGTACTTCAATTTCTAAGGATGACATTCAAGCACTTCAAGGACCTGGTAAGAACCCTGCAGGTCACTGTATTTCGTTGTATGAACCCAGATGGTGAGTTGACGCATCGCGTCCGACCATGACAGAGCGACTCACCGTACTTCCACCTCGGGCTTGTTGTGGCGCTCCACTACTTGGGAGGAGAAGTTCTCCAGGCAGAGCGCGGCCTGCAGGGTGGCACGCACAGCGTTGAGGTACGGACGCAAGGTCGCCGTCTGAGAGGAAAGAGAAGGATTCTTGTGACGTCAGAGAATGTAAAAAAGGCCGGTACTATTGACCTGTACCGGACCTGTATTTAAGGTTGGTCCTGATAAGATGCTTTGATTTGCCCCAAGCGGATGAAGAATTTCATGGGTCCAAGTCACTACCACCGCTGGTAGTTTGCTTTTGTAACGGTGGTCATTCGGTGAAGAACCGACGGACGGCGACGCAATTTTTACCTTTTTATTTTTATTTTACAGAAGGCCCGGAACCAGAAGACAACACACAAAATGTCTTCATAGAATGTTGTGGTGTTGGTACTTTACAGGCTACTGCATTAAAATATACCCCCCAAGTAATGTCTTTCGCCTCAAACAAAATACAGTACAGGGAGACTTCTACTACGCACATACTGTACCTCTGTCTCATGGCAACCACAAACCACAATTCTAAAGAGGCTCCATTAGAAATAATACAAGCTTAGACCGCCCAACTCTGGCAAAGCTCACACATAATCAAACTACATTTTTAACTGTTACACCTGTTTCATCACAGCCTAATAAAGTCAGTAGGTTGCTGTGATGCACTACACTTGTCACTACCCCAAAATATCCCTCACACTAAAAGCTCAGCTCACGATGTGACGCAGAAGGTAACTGTGGCAACACAGCAACCATGACAAAGTAACCTTGACTTCCTGCGTGTGTATCTGAACTTGACGCCAGGCGTGACTATTTGTTTGACAATGGCATCTGAACCTCAACCCAAATAAAATACTGAGTCACCATCCGACCACCACTTGAGATCAATACAGGGAATAATCAAATAGTGAAAAGCTATGTCACCACTACTTGTCTTGACAAGTGATTTACAAAGCCAGCGATTGAGCTTTAGTTGTGTTTTATGCTGTAATTGCCTTCAACCACAAATTACAAACTTATGTGATACCCTCTGACTCATATTTTGAGTCAGATGGTGATTCAATACCCTGAATAAATACTGTAGCTCGCAAGAAAATCCCACATTGAATAAGATCAGCGTTTCTCGACGTGGGGTCCCCTGCGAAAGGATTCACAGTCCAGCGTCACTGTGTCATTAACAGGACGTTTGCACCATTTCAGGGGGTGTGAACGTAATAACTGTTTTGTTTTAAGAGGATCAACAACAAACCCACAGAGCACAGGGGGTCAACACACAACCCCCCTTTTGTACAGGAACAGTCTCTATAATATCCCGCACCGTGATGCGACTTCATTCGACAACAGGGCAGTGCCAGTGTAGAAACAGGCAGGTGGTGTTCATTCACGGCGCATCGACCGCTCCTGCCGTGACGTCTGCATCTTTATTCAGACGTCAGCGGTTCGGACGCGTCTCCGCGTCCCCGGCCGGAGGACGCGGCCGTGACGTCACCAGCCGCCGTCTCCTTCCTCCGCCGTCAACCGGCTTCCCTGCCCCGCGGAACGGTTGAAACACATCGTCACAACGCTGGTCGGCCGCTGTGGTGACACCGAGAGCTCGGCGCGACGTCGGCGAGGTTTACGAGCCACTACCCGCTGTTTATCCGTCGTTTCTCTGGGCGACGGACCGCTCGCTAACGTTAGCCGGCAAGCTAGCCACACCGAGACGTTTCAAACGACGCCAACGCTCCGAGGACCGGACAAGGAGGCGGCGCCTGGTGCGCGAAGCTCGCAGGCGACGGTTCGCCGGGAGCCGGCGAAACAGCCGCTTGTCGCCCCCTGGCCGGGGAGCCGCGCCGGGGGGGGGCGTTAAGTGAGGAGCCTCACCATGTCTGGACGCGGAGCGGGCGGCTCGAGGCGGAAGTGGAGCGCCCGAGCCGTTCCGCGGGAAACCGGAAGTAAGCGCCGCGCCGCCGCCGAGGCCACGGAAAGGAGCGCGTGGAGGGACGTCCCGGAGCGCGGGGTCACCGGGGGGACGCCGCTGGCTCCCCGCGTGAAACCAACATCTCCAGGTTAAGGCATGAAAGTCGATCTGGCCGCATGACTCGTTGCCACTTAGATCATTGTTTTTAACGAGTGTGGACAAGCTGAGCTCGAGGAATTAAGTGATAAACGTTGTTCACAAAACGGGAACCGAGCGAGCGACTCCAAACAATGCAACACTTGATATATTCAAGAATTTTATTATTTGACATCGATTTTTTTTTTCCCCCAACAACATCATCATTGGCATTGCTGTGATTTTTTTTTTTCTTCCAGGAAAAGGTTGATTATAATGGCAAAATCGATTGCTTGGATGAAATGAAACAATGTCCACTGTTGTTCAATCCATCGCTTTCTCACCTGTACCATGTATACGCAATCTGTTAAAAAGTAATAAAGTACTTAGCCAACCTGAGCTACAAGCGTAGAGATGACAGCAATAACAAAGATGGAGGACAGTAGACAGGTGTATGCTGTGTTGGTGACAGTGTAATTCCATAGCAGTGAATGATTCCTGATGGACAGAATACATACAGCAGTAATAGTAGCAGTACATGTATTATTACGTAAAGGCAAATAGTATTAATATCTCAAATCTATTCATGTTTTATTGGCATTATCTAGGTAGAAATATTTCTATGACCTCCACCCATCTACACGCAGGCGTCAAGGGGCGGAGCAAAAGAATCAGCCAGGTGTTGAACAGATTCTCTATGGAATTTGATGCGAAATACATAAGGAGATGTCATTAATCTTACCATAACGGTGCAATGGCAGACATTGCCCAAATCAGCCGTCCCTATATATATATATAATCAGCGTTTAAAGGCAACAAAAAAAAAAAAAAAACATTAAAAAAAGTGCAAAGACAAAGATGTGTTTCAGAGTGGCTTTCGAAATTACTTCACCAGCCAAATGGTATACATACATACATACACACATATTATATATATATATATATCGATATAGATATATATATATATAGATATAGATATAGATATAGTTTATCATTATTGTTTTTAGGCAAACAGGCCATAGAAAGCAAACACTTTCAAGGAACAGGAAAGGGGAAAGGAGAATAATATAATTGTGACTTTGACCGTAGCCAACATCATTCAACATAACAGTGTCAGCCCGTACGTCCAGAGCTCCCACTGTCCCTCTGGACAAGGCTCCACGCAGCCCCTTCACCGTGAGGGACCAGGGCCAGAGTCAGGCAGCACGGGGGAACTGTGAGGTTCTAAAGGGTGTCATTCACCCCACACACAATATTTGGGCACCGGATTTGTCAGCACATTTATGACAGAGTATTCTAGTGTGACGTGAGCACTACGTGTGGGGATACATCCATGAATGTGCAGCATACTGAGTGGCGGCTCTCGATGACATGGACAGTGGCATAAAAGAGGAAGACCAGCGGGGAAATCCTTTCCCCAGGAGGGTGACGCGGGGACGGGTTTGTTTTTCCGGACAGCCAGAGAAAAGGTGGTCCGAGTCGCCCTTCAGCAGCTGCAGCTCTCCGCCGACGGCTTCGCCCTGTCATTCCTGTCCAGTTTGATCGGCTCCGGGAATTCGTTGTACAGCTCCACCTCCGTCTCCTGCGGGGGGCGACCGCAAGAAACCATGGTTAACGGTAACCCCGGAGACACGGCCCGCGCCGCCGCCCTCCTTCACCACCTACCTGTTTGAGGGCGTTGCGTGCGATCGTCTGGAATGCCTGTTCAACGTTGATGGCTTCTTTGGCGCTGGTCTCAAAGTATGGGATGTTGTTCTTGCTTTGACACCACGCCTGAGCCCTTTTGGTTGTTACCTGTGTCCACAGAAAGAAAGAATTAAACACAACACAAGGGTATTTTCATCAGGTTTGGCAGTAGTAGTCAACATGGCAATCAATCAAAGAAGGCACAGTAGAATAGGCAGTAATATTTATTCAATTAGATAGGTTTCTCTTTACCTCTGATTGGATAATCTTTTTTTTTTTTTTTTATATGTATGAAAAAGCTTTTTTTTAGGAAAACCAACTGACCACCTAGGTTCTGAAAATTTCTGTTACACCAAGATTTAGAATAATATTGCGATCAACAATTTGTTGAGTTGTTCTCATTTTCATTAGCTTGTGTATTCCCTTGGTTTGTTATAAATAAAATCTGATAGATCATGAAATCTGTCACTAAGATTAAAAAAATAAACAGGAAAACCAGGAACCCAACAACATTTTGTTGTCAACATGGTATCAGCTCTGGTATTATGTTCTCAAGATAAAACCAGTAGAGCCATGACGCATATTAGTCATTCATACTTACTTGTCTATTCTCCAAGTCGATCTTGTTGCCTAGTACCACGAAGGGGAAGTTCTCGGGGTCCCGGGGACTGGCTTGGATCAGAAACTCGTCCCTCCAGCTGTCCAGAGTCTTGAAGGTGTTTGGGGCGGTCACATCGAACACCAGCACGCAGCAGTCGGCGCCGCGGTAGAAGGCGACACCCAGGGACTGGAACCGCTCCTGGCCGGCGGTGTCCCAGATCTGGCCGTGAGTCGGGAAGAGAGAAAGGAGAGGATGACACCACGAACACTCCCGTTCTCAATCTGACTCCCGGCACAAAGTGAGTCAGGCAGTGTTTGGGAATGGTTGGCGAGCCATGCTAACAACCAACCGGGCCTTTCAGAAAATAAGTAAAGATAGTGCAGTAAATCTGAAATTTGACTCTGTATGTTTCCCTCCATCCATCCACCTATCCATCTCACCACGCCATTGTCTTAATCTCTACTATTTAAAGCTGACTTATGCAAGATTCTTGATGTACAATATATGTAGTATAATAAAACTAGCCTTGATACATATTGTGCCATGCTGTATACATGAGCTCCAAGACACTGTGTTAAGTGTTTGTTGATGATACCTCGTTTCTGACCAATTCAACGATAAAACAGTAGTTGCATGTTTTGTTTGTCTTCCTATGTCTAAGGTCAACAAAGATCCATGTGAGAAGGACTGCACGGCTTAGCCTTCAAACATAGGCATGACACATAGTACAAGGCTGATTTAGATACAAGATCATGTTTCATATTCCAAGCTTTTCTTTGACATATTTAAAAAAACATATATATACACATATATATATATTTGAGTTGCACAGCACCTGCATTGTAACGAGTCGGTCATCCACCATCACCTCCTTGGTCAAGAAGTCTGCTCCTATTGTGGCTTTGTATTGGTTACTGAACTTCTTATTTACATACTGGTTCATCAGGGAGGTCTTGCCAACACTATCAAAGAGATTGACGGAAGCAGACGGTTGGTACAAGACCAATCAAAACTGAAGGCGTCATCAGGTGACAGACTGACGACGCCTATATACTATATACTTCGAGAATTATACTTACAGAATTACAGACTTGTTCATTTTAATAATAACAAAAACAAAATAGTAAAGCCAATATTTAAGAACATTTCTTCATGAGTTTTAGTTGAAAGCATTGAATGTATGAATGTTTGTAATTTATAAAGTGAATTTTAATGTGTAGTTCAATGTTTGAGTGAAAATTCTAGCCGTCCTTCACATTGTATTTATAAAGTATAAAGTGGAAGACGTGACGTGGGAGAAGTTCAAAGTACTTTGAAATAGCTTAATCTCAGAAAGGAAAAAATGTTCATGCCCAAAAAAGTTTTTTTTGTTGTTTTTTTTAGTTATTACTTGTATAAATTCTCCTGCCGTGCATGGTAGCAAAGTAAATGTGGGTATTCCACTCACCCAGAGTCACCCAGGATGATGACTTTCAGAAGCACTTTCTTCCTGGATGTCATTTTGCCAATGCTGTAGAAAGAAAAAATGACAAACTCAAGAATGTTAAGCATTCACAGGAGAGTCTGCAATCTTGCTCGTCCGTTTATTAATTAAGGGTTCTCACCCAATTTCAAGAAATGCAACTAATTTGGAAAATACTGATATGCGTACACCCCTCCCCATACAAACATTAGCCTACAAATATACTGCCCTAGACTGCTCAAGTTTGAACTCCATTCATCGCAGTCATGTGCTTTTGAAGCGGTCAGTCAAATCACGCGGAACACATCATTCCTTCTCTCTGCTGTACGCACACAGGAAATAAGCATGAGGGCTTCGGGGTTTCACTATGTCGGTCACAGCCATTTGCACAAGAGCCGTTTCTTTAAACGTGACAAACTAGCACCCCCCCCCTACTAAGCTTCTAGCTAAGTTACTCTTAAAGACAGGATACAGCAAATATAGTCCACTTTTTATTCAGTTGTGGTTGTGTAAGAGGGTCAGCAAAGGATGATGCAATGTAATTGATGCCAATCAAACGCCAGAACATTTGGTATCGCTTATATTAGATCTTGAAATACAGAAAACATTTCATGACACAATAATTCGTTTGGAAAATGCCTTATACCAAGGACAATAAGGGACTCATAGGCTGCAACAATCACATCAAGAAAAATAAACTATGGTTTGGATCCCTCTTTGTGGGTGGGCACGTTGGAAGCAATATACCAAAATGTTCTTTATCTATTTTATATGTACAGACTGGTTTATCTCTGGCATGTCAACCGCCAGACATGCAGCTATTGACTGTGTTAATAATGGAAAAAACGAGTTATTCATGGTCAAAGTGGTGCAACGTCAAGTTATGCTTAACTGTAATATTTCTAGACTGAACTTAATAAAATGCAGCAATAACACTTTAGCTTCAATGGTATGTTTTTGAGGTAAGTATTTTGTCAGAACAGAACACATATGCTCTAGACAGGTCACCATTTGTATTTCCTGGAGTCACGAATGATTAATCAAAGCCTCAAGTCAGGATCAACATAGAAACATGAAGCCTTTTAAAAACCCTACTACTAATACTGTTTTCACACCAAAATACGCCCGGGGTCAGTCCGCTAAAAATAGGCTAAAAATAGGCTAAAAATAAACACCTTTCCCGCTGCCAGGAGGAATTAAATTTTTTCCCTGGTTTGTCACGTTCGACGCCATGAACACATTGGGAAAGGGGCATGTCATGGTGCCAGTGTGATTGGGAATAAACAGTAGTGGAGACAGCAACTTAAACAAACAACGACATAAAACTGTAAAGCTTGGGGGAAAAAAAAGTATTTCGAGCCCTTCAAAAGAAACGGATCGTTCATGAACGACCCAACACTACAGTAGAAGCAGCATGGAGGTGGGCACCTGCGCAAGGATACTACATGCTAACTTCTGATTTTGGAATCTAATTGGGACTTGAAATGATTGAATGATACACGGTTATTCCTGTCTATTAACGCGCCAACAGCCGGAATTTCAATGCGTGCATCGCGCAGGTAAAGGGGCTAAAATAAGCTGGGTGACCAGGGTGTCCTGTTCACATTAGAGTTGATCAGAGGTGGAGCCAATTAAAGCCCGGGTCTATTGAAGGGTCATTTGACCCAGGTTCTTCCTTTCCCACTGGTGACCAATGCCGGATGTTAACGGGTGTTGCCGGGTTTGGGGTGCAGTGGGAAAGGGGTCTATGTCCACCCAAAAGAATGTCTTCACTAGATTTGAAGAGCTGCTAAAGTACACGGACAAGGGTCATTTATTCGACTTCAGGAAGAACTCCAGCAGCCACTCTGCTGTGAAGCTCCAAGAATCCATCTGAAGTACAAAAAAAAAAGAAAAGCTGCTCTCAGGGTAGAATTTATGTAGGTTGGCTGATTCACTTTCATAAAGAGTTTTACATGACAATGATAGATATATTTATATATCATGATTTCTTGTAGATTTAAAACCCAATGTTTAAATAATCTAAACCAGTTGAACTGTGTCGTAATTTAAGTAATAATGTTGGACTACACTTCTATTGTTTTTACTAAAAATTCAAGCATTATATTTTCACATGAAAGATGTTGGCTCATAACTTTAACATTAATTAGGCCTATAAATTTGATTTTCTATCTTTTCTTTATAATACCCCTGAAAGATGATGAATAGTAATATTCAATTATGACTCACCGATAGATTTAGGCATAGGCATAGCTCAGGCTATTAACACCTGACAGTGCAACTTCTCTTTCTATACAGATTTTATATAGATTCACTAAGACCAACTGTGATCTTGTGTCCTCTTAAACTCTAGTTTAACTAATGAGAACTTAAAATGTAGATCTTTTTGTGTATACTAGATGTGTGGACTTAACATATTTCTCGTCCCACATGATAATGAGTCATGCTTGGATTACCATCTCCCAGGAAGTTTGTGGGGAAAAAAGCCAAATAAATAAATCCTCGCCAGCCATATGTCAACCAGATATACATTTTTTCCCCCTCTGTACCGGCAAGAATAACTCTTGATTTGTCTGTCATTTACAAATATTTCTTGTGACTGTTGCAATGAGAAATTGCAACTAATTTAAGGAAATGAATTGAGGAAATGAAGAAATTAAAATACAGGAAAGTTACAAGTTTGGAAGACTGATTGGCATTGCTTTTGGCAGACGTCTGAGTTTCAGTTCTTAAAACGAGAACAGAAAACTCAATTGTTTCCAGTAATTTACGAATTTGAAATTGTAGGTGATAGCTGTGACTGGTCACATCTCATTTGCATTTACGCAACAACTCAGAAGCATCTTTCTACCAAATATAGAATAGGTTTCCCAAGTTAGCACGTTGCGCAATCCCTCTCTATCCATGTCGCAGGAAAACATTCCCTGTTATGCTCTCAGGTCGACAAAAGAGCATCAGAGCCACAACGACAAACAGAATTTGAAGAAAGAAACTGCAAATCAACTCCTCGCAAAAAGGGAAAAGAGAAAAGAGGAAGCATATTATAAAGTTAAGAAAAGCCATATTGGGGGGTGACAAACAGTTAATAAGTCATGACACCACAATGGAATATTTCATTACTGTAGAGCCAGTTTTGAAAAGTGTTTAATTTTGCCGGGCAGAGCCACCAGGGATCATTAAAGTGTTATGTAAGGCTGTAGATTTAGAAGTACTCATGTCATGGAATGATGGTAAGAAAACCACAAAGCAGAAACACATGAGACATGGGTAAAATCCATCCTAGTCGTAAAACCTCAAGAAACAAAATGTCTATTCGTTGTCTTTGAGGCCGGGTTTACCGACAGGGATATTCTGACCTATGTGGATAGATATGAAAATAGAAAATGGCAATGACATAAAGAAATGGAAATCACCCAAAATAAATAAAATGCGTCAATATATAAGAAACTTTAAATTGAAATTACAATAAACCCCAATCCACACTGTCGAAAACATTGTGCACATTTGCGAATGTAATAAAAATCTGTTAATATATGATGTGTATCAAGGTGATGAGTAAAATGTTATAACACGATATATACTGTAGGGATATGTTATAGTGTAGTTAGTGTCTGTAATCGGTATGGTGTGTCTTTATCAAGTCTAATCGGTTAGAATTCGTGGTAATGGTGGTGAGAGTTTATTCTCAATGGTGTAAAATGTTGTAATCGACCTACGCAGGCTTCACATTTTTTGATGGGATCCACCAGAACCCAAGCTAACCCAGAGGCCGTGATTTTAACCGGCCAGTTTCTCGAAGACGGCACCGAGGGCGGCAGCATGAAATTGGGTTAGGTTCGAGTTCAGCAAACAATAAAATCCAATTACACTGGTGCTGTATCGAGAACTTACTTAGAACTTGTACGAGGCAGGAAGGAGGGCGTCTGGCCGCGGGTCGCTCTGAATGCTAACTAGCTAGCTTGGTGGCTAACGCCGTGTACCGTAGCTAACGCTAGCTCGCTGGCATTTAACTCGTTAGCTACGGTTATCTGACAACGTCTCGCCTCCGCTCTTCGGAAAAGATAATGTTCCTGTTTTTATGGATGCCTGGAAATAAGCTCTCACGTCGAGTCAACGATTGCCCGGGAAATGTGTGAAAATGTGTCACTTTGTTGGAGCTGGTGTGCGGTGAACTGAGTGTGTTACCTCGGCGCTCTCCCTCTTCCCCTTTCACTTCTTCCTCGAAAACAATCCTTGCGTGATGACGTCAGACGCAGACAACCCAGCAAGGCCCGCCCACTCTGCCCTCTCCCCATGGTGCCAGGATGTCAGCGGCGCAGATGTGCGTTAATCTGTCTGTCTGTCTGCCTGTCTGTCTGACCGTCTGTCTCTCTGTCTGTCTGTTTGCCCGTCTGTCTGTCTGTCTGTCTGTCTGTCTGTCTGTCTGTTCACCCGTCTGTCTGTTCACCCGTCTGTCTGTCTGCCTGTCTGTCTGTCTGTCTGTTCACCCGTCCGTCTGTCTGTCTGTCTGTCTGCCTGTCTGTCTGTCTGTCTGTCTGTCTATCCTTGAAAACAATGCGTGCGTGATGACATCAGACGCAACCAAACCAGCATGCTTCGCCCATTCTGCCCAATACCATGGATACCAGGATATCAACAATAGTTGCATATCTGTCTGTCTTCTGTCTGTCTGGCCGTCCGTCCGTCTGTCTGTCTGTCTGTCTGTCTGTCTGTCTAAACATTTATCCAAATTGATATCTGCATGATTGCCTGGCATTGAAACAGTTCTTCTAGATCTTGACAGGATTGTTGTAAAATCAAACGTAAAACAATGACCACTAGGGGACAGCGTCGTATCAAATGGCACAAGTCATTTGACATGTATATGGAGCAGGATTACACTGAGGGAATGGGAAATCCAACCATCAAATCAATTATCTATCTATCCATCTATCTATCATCTATCTATCTATCTATCTATCTATCTATCTATCTATCTATCTATCTATCTATCTATCTATCTATCTATCTATCTATCTATCTATCTATCTATCTATCTATCTATCTATCTATCTGTATATCTAACTTTTGATCTATTGGCATGTATGAAACACACATGCACTGGTGAGTGGGTTCCTGTGAAGATTGTGTGAGTGTGTGTGTGTGTGTGTGTGTGTGTGTGTGTGTGTGTGTGTGTGTGTGCTTGCGTGCATGTGTGTGTGTGTGTGTGTGTGTGTGTGTGTGTGTGTGTGTGCAGGCTTGTGTGTGTGTGTGTGTGTGTGTGTGTGTGTGTGTGTGTGTGAATGTGGTGCGCTGAACATCCATTTCTGTGTTTGTGTTCCCAGTTAGGTGGAGTGTGTGTGTCCATGGACTCCTGGCGACTGGGATGACTCTGGTGTTTAGAGAGGAATTCCTGGCTTTTCACACCTATTGAGCGTCCAGGCTTTATGACCTGTTGGGAACTCGGTTTGTAAATACAAACACTTCTGTACAAAAGAGCCGGTGGACAAAATGGACACAGTATTTGAGGAGATGGCAGGCTTGGCACTTGCAGACACATACCTGCAGTGTTGTCTTTCCTACAAGCATTGATATGTATGCACATTATCAAAAAGTGACAAACAAATGTGTGTGTGGGGGGGGGGGGGCGGGCGCCGGGGTCCCTCCAATCCTGTCTGTATATTTCTATTTGTATTTGTGAGCATGTGTGTGGGAGTTGGTGTGTGACTTTTAGGGAAAGAGATGAGTCAAAGAATTTCACAAAATGTGTGTGTGTCTATGCATGTGTGTTTCTGTGTGTGTGTGTGCGTGCGTGTGTGCATGTGTGTGTGTGTGTGTCTTTGTATCAGGGGGTGGGTGCATTAGTGCGTGTCAGACAGCAAAGAGTGCCGCAGTTATCTAGGAATCTGAGACAAAGCAGCCTCACTGACAGAGAGAGGGAAAGAAAGAGGGGTAACAGAGAGAGAGAGAGAGAGAGATGGAGTTCGGAAAGAAGGAAAGAAGAAGATGAATTGATGAGCAAAAGAAGAGCATAAAGCCTGCTGTGGCAACAATAGTCAGATGTAAACAATAAGGAAAGATCATCATTAACAGTGGATCAGTGTGTAGTTATCTATAGCCAGGAGAAGGAACACACCTGGTGCTGTAGAGCAGCGCATATAGATTGGAAACTAGCGGACAGAGAAGAGTTTGTCTAGAATCATCCTCAACCACACCAGCAGACACACACACTGCCCAATTCACAAGAGGAGCACAAGGTGGAGCCTCGATTCCGTGGGAACCAGCATCAGGACCTCAGGAAAAGTGCACTTTTCGCCAAAGATTGATCTTCGTCTCCTCATGATTCCCCGCGGCCCTGCTGGAATGCTCCCACTGCTGTCGGTGCTGGTGGGAGTCCTCTCCCACGCCTGCCCACACCCTCCCTGCAGGGACAGCCTGGTGGCAACGCCACAGGTACAGCCTGGAATCCCCACCTGTAGGGGTCAAGCTGGGACGACGGGCTGCAGAACCGTGGTCTCCCTCCCAGCCATCTCAGAATCCCCTTGGAGGGTGGAGCACAGGACGGATGTCCTGCAGCCCAAGGTTCCCCCTGTTCAGCCCAAGGTGAGCGACATCTATCATAAGGGTGGGGCTGCAGTCCGTGTCCTGTTGGTCTCGTAATGTTGGGAATAGATTTAGCTCAGATGACTTGGGGTCACACCTGGTCGTGACTCTACGGGCGATCTTTGAGGAAAGCCAAGATCATGTAAAAATGATCTTCTGTTCTATGACAGTGTACCAGCGGATGATGTAACAGGTCTCCGCCATGGACGTTAAGGCAACGTGCTGTGCAGCCATCGGGCGGTTTGCTCCGATCTCTTGGGATTTCGGTTACTCTAAACTTGGAAGTCTCGCCTAACAAACAACGGCACAGGGCACACAATCAAAGCAAAGAAGAGGTAAATTTAGAGCTGTTTTAAAATGCCGCCCATCATACGCCTGTAATGAGCTCATGCGGCAACAGGTGGGCAGGAGACATTAATACAATGGATGATGTAAGTGTAAGTGACCCAATGAGCCGTTTTTGTTTTTTTTGTGTCTGTGGATTGGCGTATGTGAGGCGCTGTGATGACTGAACATACACTTGTGCCACTTACTGATCAACTTATGGACCAAAGCATTTAATAGAACATTAAAAAAAAAAAAAAGTTGATTTTTTTCATAACGCGTTAGTGGTTTATGCCACTGCAGACGGGGGACGCCACAGAGCGCTTGGTGCAGCTGCAGCGCTGCATGCGCTCTTTACAGGGGACGTCGGGCCCCCAGAGACCGGTGGAGCAGGAGAAAGACTCGCTGAGGGCCATCCTGGCACTAATGGCAGCTGTGCTGACAGAGTGTGACCTCCACTGCCACAGCCAGGCTCTCAGGGCGATGGCCAAGCGATTGGGTGAGTAGCATATCAATCCATCCCCCATAGGAATACACACACATAACACACAAGCATGCACGCACACACACACACACACACACACACACACACACAGTAAACACAAACACAACACAACACAGCCCTTCGGGTTGGACCCCTAATTAAGCCTGCCAAGTGTCGGTCAGAGGTGAGTGCATAGGAATGTAAGTGCTCTGAGGTGGATTGGAAAAGCTTTCAGTTCACACTAGTGCACGCACGCACACACGCAGACACACACACACACACACACACACACACACACACACACACACACACACACACACACACACACACACACACACACACACACACACACACACACACACACACACGGTGAGGCACACACCTCGAGAGGTGCAGACCTTTATGAGGAGCAATTACACAAAATGATCTGACTCCGAAGCATCTCAGAAGACTGCCGTCATTTGAAGCCCCCCGGTGTGTCGTGTCCTTAATGCAACGTTGTTTTTGTCCTGGTACAAAGAGGGCGCTGCGGTGGGGAGAGAGGGGGAGAAGGATCTGCTGCTGCTGCTGAAGAGCATCACCCACTATCCACCTACAGGTGAGGGGGACTGAGAGAAATCAATGTGTTTGATTTATAATTTTTTTTTCCATGTATGATTGGTTCGTCCAAGCAGTTCCTACGTTGGATAAGTACGAGCTGTGTGTGGTTTGCAGTTGCTCCGCTGACGAGGATCCACCCGCAAGACTGTGCAGAGATATATAAGTTGGGGATCGTAGAGAACGGGATCTACACCATCCAGCCCGTCCTGAATCAACCAGCCATGGAGGTATATCGCACGATGTACTGATGAGAGCTTCAATGTTCAGGCTGTCTCACTGATGACCTGAGAAAATATTCCAAAAATATAAACACGCACAATAAAGAATCACACGTGACAGAACATAGACGCACTAGATAACAACAATCAGCGCAAATTTTATCACCACTGAGAGCACAGATGGCTCAGGGGTCATTTGCAGGCATTTAGATGAGATTAGGAAGATGAATGAGAGGCGCTGGGAGATATCATTTTGGACATATAAACATCCTATACAGAAACAACCATACCCCAAATCCCCCTCCTCGTTCTCTTTGAGAGCTGTGAAGCATCTGTCACCCGCTCATCTACGCAGGCTAAATGTGACATGGAGACGACGGGCGGCGGATGGACCGTGTTCCAGAGTCGGCAGGACGGCTCGGTGGATTTCAACCGGACGTGGCGGGACTACAGGGAGGGCTTCGGCTCCCTTCAGGGAGAGCACTGGCTGGGGAACGCGGCGCTGCACGCCCTCACCTCGTCCGGGCAGCACCAGCTCCGCATTGAGCTGGAGGACTGGCATCAGCAGAGGCGCCACGCCATCTACAGCAGCTTCAAAGTGGCCCCCGAGGCACAAAGGTCGGTGGAAGAGCTCGTGGGGCTCATGAACCTCTGATGATAAGGTCCGTAAGCGGGTCGCTTCGGCTGGGTTCACACGTGTGTATGTTCCCTTTGCGCGGGGTCAGATGTTGCAAACGAGCCGTATGAACATTCCCGAACTTCACCGCTTTGTCCGTCTCTCCCAGGTACCGCCTCACGGTGCGGGAGTACTCGGGCGATGCGGGCAACGCCTTGAGCTACAGCAAGCGCTACAACCACGACGGCAGAGCCTTCAGCACCAGCGACCGAGACCACGACCGCTACACCACCGGCAGCTGTGCGCAGTACTACGGCGCGGGCTGGTGGTTCGACGCCTGCCTGGCGGCCAACCTGAACGGACGCTACTACCGCGGGCGCTACAGCGGCCTGACCAACGGTATCTACTGGGGAACCTGGTACATCCTGACGGACGGGCACTCCGGAGAGCGCTACTCCTTCAAGACCGTGGAGATGAAGACGAGGCCTCGGAACATCGCCGGGCGTGTGTAGAAATGACAGGGAATGACGAATATGAAAAGCCCTGAAGAAAAAAAAGCAAAATTACTGATTAAATGGAAATTACCCTTCATTTGCTTAATAAGTCATTCTCTGGGCATCACTCTTTTGTGAGAAGCTTTCACAGAAAGACAGACAGATAGATAGACAGACAGCTAAACAGATAGATAGACAGATAGATAGAAAGACAGGCAGACAGACAAGCAGACAGGCAGACAGACAGACAGACAGACAGACAGACAGACAGACAGTAGTGACGTACTAAATGCAAAAACAAAACAGGTAAAAAATAAAAAAAAAGCTTAAATGTTGATGTTTTTATGGACCTTCATTATCCTTGTGTTCAACTGAGCAGGAGCTCCTATGCAGATACAATTTTTGTGCACTTTTTCCTTTGAGTTGAAAAGGTACAAACAACATTTTGGCCAGATGATATCATGAAAATAAATATTCATTATTTTACATGTCAACACTTGTCCTCTTGTTTTATCTGACCCGCTCACCATGAAGGAGCCCAGCGACAAGTGTGTCCTGCGACGGACGCACGGTAGGAGTCATGACCCTCGTATGGGAGCTGTGGCGTAGGTTTACTTCATGATCTCCACCTCTCGAGAGGTTAAACCCAATCGCCTCGGCTCGTATTGACTCGCGGATGTATTTCCCATGACGTGCCACATTTCTTCGACATAGCTTTCCGCTCCTGAAGCTCAGGGCTCCTGTTAGCCAGCAGAGAGGTGAAGAGGCGGCTGGAAAAGTTACCTTGACACCCCGTCGCCCCTGCCGCTCCGCCATACCACTCACGCTGCCGGTGCTGAGATGACGGCTGTTTTTTTTAATCGCTCCCTTTCGCCCGCAGGCAGCGCTTGATGTGGGGCCAGATCGGCGGCCGAACTCTTTGATATCGTGGTTTTTACACGCGGCGGAGAAAAGCACCGTTTTTGGTAAAGACTTCTTTCTCTGTTACCTGCCATCTCGCCTCTCTCATACTTTTCCCAAAACCGCACGCACACGAATGATGTGCAATGGGCGTCTTGTCCTCAGACCCTCTCATCGGACGCGCACACACACGCACGCACGCACGCACGTACACACACGCACACACACACTGATCCTGGCTTGTTTTCTGGAGTTGGCGTCTCTCACCCTGGTTTGTGGAGCTTTTCCTGGAGTTTCGAGCTTGTGTGCGGTTGTGCACAGGTGTGTGTGAGCCTAGTCCTGTGTGTGTGTGTGTGTGTGTGTGTGTGGATGGTGGGGATGGACCCTGAGGGTATGTATACATGGCTGTGCCCATTTTAGCAGCGTTCACAATGAGCTGCCAGTCCCTCCAACAGGCACAGGTTCTAATAATAGCAGTGAGAGGGCACGGCGAGTGCACGGCGGGGCTCTGATCCACACAGACAGCATGCAGACTCCAGACCAGCTACCATATTTCACTCATCCTGGACACACACGCAAACACACACACGGCACACACTATTCTGGTGAAGAACAAATTTACACTCTGCCCCCTGGTGGCTCTCTAGATGACTTTACTGCCATGTCGGGAGAACCAGCAGAGTCCACGGCCTTGTGTGGTCAATCCGGAATGTGACCCCAGATAGAGGTCACTTAAAAAACGTCCAAAAACATTCGGGGGAAAATGGAAGATGAAAGGATCGCCCTCAAAACGATCTCCACACCTGAAATAATGGGAGCAAAAGTAAAAAGAAAGGGAAAGTCCGTCGATGTGGTAAAACCGCGGCACGAAATCAACATTCTCCAGGCGTAACAATCCCTCTCCCATCAGTCCTTCGCAACTGCCCAGAGCGAGCGCTGTCGTGAACATTTTCGTCGCTCTCGTCCAATCCTCAGAGCTCGGCTCTCACCCGTTTATCAATCCCCGTTCGTTCCGATCACTTTTGTTGTCCTCTCCTCGCTTTTCTCCATCCATCAGTCTCTTTTGACAAGGGAGGAACAAGGGCCCAGGGGTTGTGTCACCACAGTATCCTGGCACGGTGTCTGTAGTGGGGTGATAGGGCAGGCGCTGGAGGGTGTGCGGGCGCCGGCGGGCTCTGTTGGGCCCCGGGCCGGAAACCCAAGCTGGGCGAGCGGTTAGGCAACGCGCCTCTCTGCGGGCCCTCACAGCCCCCGGAGGGAAGCTCCCACGTGACCTGTGTCATTTCAAACTGTGCTGCGACAGCGCGTCGCATCACTGTTAATAGAATAAAAGATGATGTCACCTACAATAAGCGCCGTGATCCACTCATATCATGACCCAAGCGCCGGATCTGTCACAGATATGTCGTTATTTAAGGCAATCGCATTAAATGGTGTCGCCACGGCACACCAACGAGTAGAACGACAAGGCTTGGTCTTGAGGAGACGGACTGTGAGGCTACGTCTGCCGTTTTGCGTCTGTGTGGACCATGACAGGACGACCAGCCTCTTATAACCAGAAAAATAATATTTTTCCAACGTACTGTATCGAAAAAGCCAATAGAAAACTATACACTATCGCTCTTCATTTTCACGTCAGCCTCCTAAAAGAGATGTTACACATTAAATAGGAGTCATTCATCCCTGCAAACAGCAGGTGGCTCTGCTGCTCAGTCCGTGGAAAGCCCTGGAAAACCAGTTTCTCTGCGCCTCGCTCCTCACTTCATCTGCCCCACAAGAAGGGCTTGAAATCCAATGCAGCCTCAGACTCGGGGTGCAAAGCTTAATGTGCTCCATCCCGGGGATCTGCGTGAAAGCAAACCCAGAGTCGCTTTGTATTTGTGCCTAAACAAGCTGGTAGGACGATAGCCATGGAATGATAATCCTGCAGTTTATTATCATTGTTGTTATTCTATTATCTAAAGGTGGAAAGTGAGCTTACCTCCAGCCACTTCTCAACCATGAATAATACGTAGGATGCACGTGTTAAACCCACTTGAAGTTTTAGTGTAATAACTTTCCAAAAATAAAGAATGCAATGTCCCTTTTCAGCACTGGGGGTGCTATATTGGTGGTTCAGGGCCTAAGGAGGCCAATAATTGAGGTAATCACTTTGCCTTTCACATTTTATTCTCAAAGGTAAAGAACATTTACTCATAATGAAAACTGAAATAAAGGCCTGACAGTGAGAGGAGTAAAAGGGAAGTAGAACCAGTGAAAATGTTATCACATGCAGCGTGAAGCCAATGGAAACGTGCGAGGGCTTGAAGGGGATGGGGGGGTGGGGGGGGGGGGTGCTCGAGCGGGTGAGGCTGAAAAGGTGTGCGAGCAACAGGCCGTTGGAGCCTCCCAGACCACAGGGCCACTGCTTGCAGAAACCCAGAGCGAGGCCGCATTCCGTTTGAAACCGGAATTCACCAGAACAAGTGTATCCTGATGTGGTGAGGAGATGGGGCAGCCAGGGGGGGCGGGGAGGAAGGGAGGGAAAGCACAGGGGGCGCCACACAGAAGAGTTTCACTCTATGTCTCCCACCATGGCGAGGGCCACAGAGCGAGGGAGAGGGATGGATTGTGGCGGTCGTCGTTTGGTTCCGCGCCGCGCAGGCTCACTGCCGGGTCGCGGGGGCGCTTGGCCTCGTCGACAACGCCGAAGGGACGTTGTGCCGATTTCAGCTTTCTGAAAACAAAAACGGAGAACAAACGAGAAGGAGTGAGGAAGGATCGTAGCGCGTCCGGTCACTGATCCCGGCTTGATGCACGGGGCTGCACTTGAAAGGTCACTTTGACTGTCAATCTGTTATTTACTGTCAGCAACAACCCCTGCAAGGGAGGGCCTTATACCCACGGCGTGGATTCAGGAGTCCCGCTGCTTTCGTGTATTTTGCAGAATGCGCTCGGCACCTTTAGGAAGCCCCTTCTCTGGGAATTGCGACGGGGAACCGAGTTAAATGAATGGATAGGTGAGAAGCGGTGCAATAGAATAAAAAAGAATGGTGTGGAATTTGAAGAGGGGGCATTCCGTGAATGAACGTGGTACCTGGTACTTTGTAGCACCTCTTCATCAGGCCTGGGAGGAGAGCCCATCGACCACTAGAGGTCAGCGCTTCCATTACATTACAGCCCCGTCTTCTCGCCCCGTCCAGTCCTTCCTGAGGAGCTACACAAGAAGTGCACAAAGCTTCTTTAAGCCTCCGTTATTTTCATATTTGCAGCCTGCGAGGGTATGCACATGCTCCTGCCAGTGTGTGTGTGTGTGTGTGTGTGTGTGTGTGTGTGTGTGTGTGTGTGTGTGTGTGTGTGTGTGTGTGTGTGTGAGGATGGACTGAGGTTAACTACTGTATGAGGGATGTGGTGAGGCAACCCACTCATCAACTTGATTCTCCATTCTCTGCATCTCTGGATCTCCCTCTCTCTCTCTCCCTCTCTCTCTCTCTCCTCTTTTTAACACCTGCTAGGGGGTGGGGGTGGGGGTGGGGGCTTGCGGTGGTTTATACACATGCATGTGCACTGTGTCCTCCAAAAGACACTGTGTGGTTATGTTTTGTGTTTGCATGTCACTGTGTGTGTGTGTGTGTGTGTGTGTGTGTGTGTGCGTGCGCGCGCGTGCGTGTGTGTGTGTGTGTGTGTGTGTGTGATGCTGTTGTTCGCTCCCTCTCTTTTTCTCTGACTGGCAGGGTGTGTTAGCTCCTGCGAATCAGCTTAAGGCTTGTACACAGGAAGAGCAAAGTCAATGCGTCTCAGAGGATCAGCGACAGAAGGAGCTGATACATGCAAACGCAGGCGCGCCTGTACGTGCAGCCGCGCCACAAGCACGGGCACAGCGACTGCGCGGGCGCACGTGCACACGGGCAGGACGGGAGAAAAATAAAGTAAAATAAAAATTGAACTACATCGTGAGTAGCAAACTGTTTTTCGGGAGAGGGCACTTGCCATTTGTGATTGAATGCGCTTGGTACCTTCCAGGTCAGGCAGTTTCTTCCACTGATATATTATGTGCATAAATAAAAGCACCGTCTGACTGGTGAATAAAAGAAAGAGAGAGAGCGAGGGAGAGAGAGAGAGCGAGAGAGCGACAAGGAGACTTATGCTGTGTCTGTATTTATCTATTGTGTATTTATATATGGTTTAAAAAGTAGAAAGGGGATTTATTTATGTCTTATTATGGCCGGTTGGGCACATTCCCACATGAAGTTCCTGTGTGTGTGTGTGTGTGTTTCCTTTACTCCAAATATTTGTAACGCACATATCTCATGTTTCTCTCCCTACAGTGCTCTCTCTGTCTCCCCACTGGAACGGCAAAGAAGCTGTATATTTTTGTGACACGTTTTGGAGTCCCGCGTTTACGCTTTGTTGTCATGGTAACTCCAGAAGCCGGTCATCTCTCATTAGGACGGTGGCGCTTTTTCGGTCATAATTCACGCGTGTAAGAGGAACGAGATCTGTCGTCGCAAGGGTCCCCTCGTCTTTGGGGGAAGGCCGGATAAGAGTTCTCATCTGCCGAGTTCATGGAAATGCACAGAAGGGAAGGGAAGATGATTTTGGGATTCCGTGGAACAGGAGACTGACACCAAACAGACTTTGACTGACGGGTTGTCACGGTGACGAGGCGGCGTAAACGCTAACTTCCTGCTTCGCTGCCGGCAGGAAGTGAAGTGGTGTGAACTCATGACCTCTGTTGATTTAGTAAACCCACCTCAATGCCAGAGAGGCTCTGAATTGAATAAAAGATACGCGTACTTTCTGAAAATAAAATCTCACTTTGAACACGGACCTGATTTTTGGATATCTACCATGCCGATTACACGGCAAAAATAGGACTGCAACATATTTGTACAGTTCTCCAATTGGCGGCCGTGGTTTTCTAACGCGCAATATATGTGCCTGGAAACTGTGGAGCAGCAGGGTCGTCAAAGAGCTTTCTGTAATGGAGTAAATATCACTCCCATCTCTCTCCTGTGAACCCGGACCCACTCAGAACGTATTATCTGTATTTCATGGGACGTGGTGTTTTACTTACGGCGTCGATAGCGGCGTGGGATTGTTCCCCCGCGCTGGAGACGGAGGCGGGGCGCGGGACGCGTCGTCAGACTCCGCACTAGGTGTCACCATCCGCCCGGTTATTGGGGAATTAGTGCCGGGCCTTTTGGCGGGCGTCGGTGCGTGGAATTGGAGGCCGATCAATGGCTTGGAAAGAACACGTTTGTGCGCGCCACGGTTGGGGTGTGATAATGTTTACCTTTTGTCTTTGAAAGACTTAATTGCATCAGTGGTGTAAATCACATTAGTCGAGCCGAGGCGGCGCACGGGGCCCGCGCCGCGGCCGCGTCCCTCAAAGGATGCAATCAGAGGTCATTAGCCTGGTGCAAGGCCCGGGGAGTGGGAGGGGAGACGGGACAGCGGGCTGCCGTGTTGTTTTGGGTGACTTTGGATTTGACCTTTTCGGGGAGGGAGAACTAATCCTCGACTATAATAGACTCTGACAAAGATATGGAAAATGACTGCGCTGTTATCGCCGTTGCCCTGGAGACCATCAGCAGCACCCAGGGCCCGCGGAGCCGCCGAGTTATTAACCAGCGACTTTGTATATATTGGAAAAATACCTTTTTTTTTTTTTTTTTGTCATAACGTGTCACTCACACACACACACACACACACACACACACACACACACACACACACACACACACACACACACACACAGCCTCGTAGATAATGGGTTAGCGCGCGGATAAAAAGCCGCTCTTCACTCCCTCAGTGGACACGCTCTGCGTTTCTTCAGAACCTTGACGGAGGAACGGAGGCTAGTAAACAAATGGAGGCCTATAGTAAACATATGGAGGCCTATAGTAAACATATGGAGGCCTATAGTAAACATATGGAGGCCTATAGTAAACAAATGGAGGCCTATAGTAAACATATGGAGGCCTATAGTAAACATATGGAGGCCTATAGCAAACATATGGAGGCCTATAGTAAACAAATGGAGGCCTATAGTAAACATATGGAGGCCTATAGTAAACATATGGAGGCCTATAGTAAACATATGGAGGCCTATAGTAAACATATGGAGGCCTATAGTAAACAAATGGAGGCCTATAGTAAACATATGGAGGCCTATAGTAAACATATGGAGGCCTAGAGTAAACGAGTGGAGGCCTACAGAAAACAAATGGAGGCCTATAGAAAACAAATGGAGGCCTTTAGAAAACAAATGGAATCCTATAGTAAACAAATGGAGGCCTTTAGAAAACAAATGGAGGCCTATAGAAAAAAAAACCACGAGGAAGGAAATCGTGGGCGAATTTCAAATGTTATATTCGTGGTTGTTCCTGAAAAAAATAACAATATAAAATGATTTTAAAAAAATTAGGTTTTTTTGGCCCAATTTTGTTCATTCACGGTTTTTTTTCCATTGGGCGTAGGTGTGTATTCTGTGTAGACTATATATTAGATTATTTTTATTTTTTATTATAAAGTTTAAACTGCCAGTCGTTAACCATTAAACCAAATCAATTTAGACTAACTGGATTAATCGAATGTCCCACCGTGCTAATTAGCCTATAGTTGTGTATAACTCAAATGATGTCACGCCATTTCTTATTCCCAAATAATGCCACGCCATTTCTATATTTTCAAATAGCTTAAAACGTTATTCAAAAATCATTTTCTCCGTTCTGCAGGGTTGCCAGTGTCTGCGTCGCCGTTATCACGTGAAATCCAGCATGAAAGAAATAAGCTGCGTTACACCGCAACAAAGCGCCAGGATCTCAGATCGCTGTTAGATAACCTGGGAAATAAGCTGTATTTATGTCCCAAATGTGTCCGGTGCACACTTTGCACATGCAGAACATTCAACTTGTAAATAAGCACCCAGCCCCCCTCCCAGTCTCCCGGTCCTATCTATCACTCAGAGATCTCGTTCAGTAAATGATGCATTCCCTGCATTGGATGTATTTGTTGTGCGAGTTTGAAAAGGCGGCGATAATCTGGGAGAGGGAGATAAGAAATGCCATTTATTCTGCGGCACTTTGGAGCCTATTTCCCGGGCCGATCAAGCCCATTCTCCCGACACCTCCAGCAGCTCGCTGATAACGATTAGGCTATTTATTATCTGCACAAAGAACAAAGATTAGGCGGCACCGATGAAAAATTACCCCGGGATGGGTTATAATCAGGGGGACCCGAGGATCCTGCGAGCGATGGATTTCTCTCTCCTTCCCCCCTCCGACTCGCTCTCTCTCTCTTTCTTTCTTTCCCTCTTTCTCCCCTTCTCTCTCCCTTTCTTTCCCTCTTTCTCTCTCCCCCCTCTCTCTCCCTCTTTCTCTCTCACCCCCCCTCTCTCCCTCTTTCTCTCTCACCCCCCCCTCTCTCCCTCTTTCTCTCTCACCCCCCCCTCTCCCTCTTTCTCTCTCCCCCCTCTCTCTCCCTCTTTCTCTCTCACCCCCCCCCTCTCTCTCCCTCTTTCTCTCTCACCCCCCCCCTCTCTTTCTCATTGTCCCACTCACGTGCATGCACGCGCAAACCGTGTCAGGAGCAAAAACACTGCTACGGATAGAATTACTAAATTATTTGGATGTTCACCACGACCGCTGATAATGTTCTACTCTTACATAATACTAATGATACTAATAAAACATAGTAATACTTATAATAATAATACTAATAATACTAATAATAATGATAATAATAATAATAATAATAATAATGATGATCACCATAATAATAATAATACTAATAATAATAATACTAATAATAATACCACTTATACTTCTAATAATAATAATACTACTACTACTAATAATAATAATAATAATAATAATAATAATAACAATAATAATAATAATGATAACAACAACAACAATAATTGTAATAATAATAATAATAAAAACAACAACAACAACAATAACAAAAAATAAAAAAATAATAATAATAATAATAATAATAATAGTAAGAATAATAAGAATAAGAATGATAAGAATAAGAATAAGAATAATGATAAGGACAACGGTATAATTACAGTAATAGCATGAAGGCGAGTCCGTCGTTTTTGTGATTCTTATATTTTTTGTGACTTTTATGTTGTTTACCATTTGACGTTTCAATCAGCTTAATCCACGTTCACCGTCTGAACTCCTGCTATTCAAGGCGCTGAATGAGGCTGTAAGACGCCCTGTGTCTGCTGGAGCGGTGGAGAAAGGAGCAGCGAGGGCGGATTGAATTAATGTGAAATAGTAAAATAGTAAAACACGCGTGGATGTTCTCCGCTGATAAGCGCGTATCGCGTGCGCATCTCGCGCGCCTTTCTTTCCGCTGCGCGCGAGATCAGAAGGGCTCGCGCGCACGGCACCCCCCCCCCCCCTCCATTATCATGCTGATGAGCTGTGACGGGGCCAGCGCAATATTATCTTACTGCTGTTCCAACGGTAACATTTGTTTTATACGTGCATTACTTTAAATTCAAAGTTGAAAATATCATTGTTGTCGAGATGGAACCTTGGAGGCTCACGTTCTCCTGTCTTTCTTTTATCATTATTGACCATTGTTTCTATTTATATTGCTGTCTATCTATCTATCTGTCTATCTATCTATCTATCTATCTATCTATCTATCTATCTATCTATCTATCTATCTATCTGTCTATCTATCTATCTATCTATCTATCTATCTGTCTATCTGTCTATCTATCTATCTGTCTATCTATCTATCTATCCATCCATCCATCTATCCATCCATCCATCCATCCATCCGTCTGTCTGTCTGTCTGTCTGTCTGTCTGTCTGTCTGTCTGTCTGTCTGTCTATCTATCTATCTATCTATCTATCTATCTATCTATCTATCTATCTATCTATCTATCTATCTATCTGTCTGTCTATCTATCTATATATCTATCTGGCTGTCTGTCTGTTGTAATGCTATGAATGTGTGTTCATAGCAAATTGGAAAGAGAACAAGGACAAGATCCTTGGAGCCGAGATTAGAGTCGAAATGAATTGAGATGAACAAAAAAAAAATAATAGGACTCCAGTCAAATAGATGTTTTTTCAGCAGAAATTCAAACACATTCATCACGAGACACGACACCTGTTCGCGCAAGAAGACAATTAAGGCCAAGGAATGGAACCAATAACACCAGCTACTGCGCTGCTGCTTGGTTTTGATTTTTTCATTAGGATGAATTAACGTCAGACGTTTGTTCGAACGCTGATCGCGTGCTCTTGTCGCTCCCTTTCGGGCGGAACAAGGCACGCCATTCATCAAAACACGTCTCTACTACCTGAGCCAAAATGGGCCTATAGGCCTCTGGATCCGGGGTTGTCCAAAAATAACGAGCGGAAAGATAAATTGGATGTAGTGCCAATAAATAGAAGGAATGTGGTGCCGCCCGCATGGCCCCTGCAGCTGCTGCTGCTGCTGCTGCTGCTGCTGCTGCTGCTGCTGCTGCTGCTGCTGCTGCTGCTGCTGAGCCGCAAGGTTCATGACGTCACTTCGAAGTCCAAAACAAAACAAGGCGCGTGGCTTCTGACAACCCTGCAGGTCGTGACCGGTGCGAATTGTGGTCTATTTTCCTTATAGATTAAATAAATGATTGAAAAACCTCTTTATAATAAATGAGTAGTTCTAATTCACTGTCGTTAAATAACTATCAATTCACCAAGGACTCTATGGGTGAATTTCCACCAATTTCTAATTGAGATTTTACCACTCCATTACAAAGCCAGAACCGTCACCAAAACGGGGACACATGTGGCTTCAACGTTATATGATACGCAACAATGCCAACTCAAACACCTGATCCTAAAAATTAAAGGAAATGACGTAATCTACTCAAATGTGAAGAGAAATTCATTTTTTTAATTTTAATTCAGGACATGTTAACGAGCCAATCATTTTTGTATCTATCTAATCCAATTTAATTTAATGTAATATGAACGCATAGACCCGGTTTTACATAGGTGTGACTGAACGTTGTTTGTTCTTTAACGGAAACGTCAAAAGCCCATCGAGAGCTTGAGATAAATATCAATTACAGTCTTATTTTGATCTGTGCTCTGTTCGTTCTGGGGTTTATTCGGATCCAGTGTTCCTCCATCTCTCGCTCTCTCTCCCTCCCTCTCTCTCTCTCTGACCCTGGTGTTATAATAAGTAATTCCCTGCTCGTAGGACTGTGCCGCTCTCCACCAAGACGCGCTGACGTCAGGAAGCGGCGGCAGGCAGGCGGCAGCGCTGCCCGGTCAGGGAGGCAGGCCACCCCTACACCACCCCCACCACCCCCACCACCCCCACCACCCCCCAGTTACTGCCTGGCACTCATCGGGAGAGAGACTGAGAAAGGAGGGGGGTATCATCCATAACTTCCCTGATGTGATTCAATGAACCACGTTTGTTCCCAATTATACATATAAAAAACAAACTCAAGTTATACAGTGCGACCGCAGTGCAGTTGCATCATCTTTTGCATCACATCTGTTGTTTTTTTTTGTTGTTTTTTTTTTTTTAATCATAATGCGCAAAAGCCTTGTCACTGCTCGACCAAATCCATTCGTTTACTGCCCATACAGTAAGTGGCTGTGGCGCTTGAGCAACATCGTTTGAGTCAGTCATCTGAATATTTTGTTCATAGTCTACCACGTTCTTTAATGTCAAGACACGCGTGTGACGCCAATTCCAGAAAAAAAAAACTCTAGGGAAATAACTTTGTGGCCTCTTTACATTCCGCACGCTGTGAAAGCGAGGCAGGACTGGAATGAAACACTCTGAGAAAAAGGGCGTGGCACACCCAGAGTTCAACACTGGCACATCGGTTCACTCGGTATTTGTGTCAAGATGCTCCAACCACCGGTGAACTTTGCGTGGGGTGGGGTGGGGTGGGGTGGGGGGGTAGCTGCGCAACGCGCAGGAAGGGGGGGGTGTAGCAACCAGCAGGTTGGATGACCGAGGCGGTGCTCCATTGGCTGATCGTGATCCTGAGCTCCCGCCCAGACTCCACCCTACCAGCATGACACCCCTGGAGCCCGAGCTGCCAGTCACACCAGTTAGCGCTACCGCCGCCTGCACGCAGCCAGCCTCCCAGACGGAGAGATCCACGCGGATACTGTGCTCCAACCTCCCAAAACCCGACTTCTGCACGAGGGGAAGGGGAGCGACGTCTTCGTGGAGAGGCGCAGCGACCGAACCCCGTGGACAGAACACACACCCACCTGCACACACGCGCGCACGGTAGAGTACGTTTAACCTCTGCTTTCGTGGACGCGGCGGGTCCGCTTATTAAACGTGCAAAATGACGTCTTTCCGGGATAAATGGGCGGGGGTGGATTAGTTTATTTGTGAGTTGAAGTTGCGAGGCGATGTTGAAAGGGTGTCTTAATGTAGACAATTAAAATGTGGCGTGTGGGTGGTTTGTTAATGGTCTCGGGTTGCACCTCCCTTTGCACCACTTGGACATCTGGATTGTGCACGCTCCACCCGATGTTACGGCAGAGCGCAAATTATCCTTCTCAAATATCAATATCAATATCAACATCACGCATTTGCTTCTTGCAGGTTTCCACGACTCGGATGTTGTGTTCCACGATACGACGAAACGCCTTTGGATTGCGAATGGACGCAAGTTTCAAGCCGGAGGAAAGTGAACGCTAGTTTCCCAGAGAGTGGACTTTTATTCTAGGACTTTGTAAAAACAGCGGGGGGTGGTAAAAGAAAAACAAGAAGAAGAAAAAGGGATAGCCCCCCTCCCCCCCGGTCCTCTCATCGGACCCCCTCCCCGTCCGCGCAGAGATGGATGTAGCGGCGGACCAGCCCCGGTGGATGCACCACCACGCCGTGCTCAACGGGCAGCACCCGGACTCGCACCACGCGGGCCTGGCGCACAACTACATGGAGCCCGCCAC
>NC_137192.1:32938735-32961235 GCF_960531495.2 Zeus faber | reverse complement strand
ATAGCAACTGTCGAGTAAAAAAAAATAATAATAATAATTAAAAAAAAAAATAATAATAATAATTACAATAATAACAATACTAATTAATAATGAAACAATAAAATAATAATAATAATAATAATAATAATAATAAAAATAAGTGCTGTGAAAATGGTTATTGGTTATGGAAATTTTGTTGGATTTATTGGAAAAGCCTTGACGTGGTAAAACGAATTGACCAGCTTTTAGGGAACGAGTTGAAACCTGCGTGTTTCTACAGCAGATGAACAAAAAATAGGCCTATGATAATAATAATTATATTAATACTACTACTACTACTACTACTGCTGCTACTACGACTACTACTAATAATAATAATAATAATAATAATCAGTAATGACGCAACAGCGCGCAGGTTTCAGACTTCCAAGGGTCCGCATGCACGACATTTATGTCACTTTTAGTTGAAGGCGACATCTCTTTGGACAAGAGTCCAGAAAATATATGAGAAAAATACTCGGATACCCCCCCCCATAATGGTTGACAAAAGCAACCCGCACAACATCAATATTTAATTAAATATGAGGAAGAAATTAACTTACTAGATTTGGCCATAAATGTTTCCGACACTGATTAAAAAATAATTGGGCCAGCAAAATCATTACTCAAATTTGTAAAATCTATTGCTCTCAACTTGAAATGTAGAAAATGAGATGCACATTTTAAGAGGAGAAAACCTAAAATATGTAGGTTTAATTATTATTTTTTTTTAAATTCAATTTAATCCAATACACTTAATTGTTAAATTGTGTAATTAACAATGAAGTTGTATTTTAATTGTGTTGATTGGTGTTCCCCCTCAGTCTGCAGCCAGGCGTGCAGGCACCTGTTGTGCAAACTGCCAGACCACCACCACCACGCTGTGGCGGCGCAACGCCAACGGAGACCCGGTGTGCAACGCGTGCGGCCTCTACTACAAGTTGCACAATGTAAGTGTTCCAGTGCATGTGCAAAACCGCCATGCAGGCCGCATAGATTGTAGTTTGCATCGATTGGAGTTTTGCTTTTCTTTGTTTTATTTGCACTATGGGAGATGTAATAATCCCCTTGAGAACCACAGGGGTGGGACGGTGGTGAAGGGCCAAGAAGGGCATTGAGGGAAGATCTATTTTCATGTCCTTAATTCCTGTTAAGGGCTCAATTAAATCAAGAGTATATAGAATAGGGGTAGGATAAAATAGTGTTTCCATTTTCTGCTCCTTTTCTGATGTGCCAAGATATTTCTAAATGCTATGAAAATTGTATTTTCAATGGTTATTTCTTGTGTGTCTTATCTATTATTTCTTACATATCTGGGAAAAAAAACAATCGACAACCAACCAATCAATCAACCAATCAATCAATCAACCAGTTAACCAACCAACCAACCAATCAATCAACCAACCAACCAATCAACCAACCAACCAACAATCAATTAATCAAGAAATAACCAATCAATCAACCAACCAATCAATCAATCGATCAATCAGTCAATCAATATATATTAATATCCAAATAGCAGTTATTGCACATTATGGGAAAAATAAATCATGATGACATAATGACATCTAATAATGTCTGATTACATGGTTATATAGTGTGTTTTTCCCAAATACTCACTCACTCACTCACTCAGTCTCTCTCCTTGCTCATCCAGGTGAACCGACCTCTGACCATGAAGAAGGAGGGAATACAGACACGCAACCGCAAGATGTCCAACAAGTCCAAGAAGAACAAGCGGGGCGGCGACAGCTACGAGGAGCTGTCCAAGTGCATGCACGACAAGAACTCTCCCTTCAGCGCCGCCTCGTTCGCCGGACACATGTCCATGGGCCACCTGCCCCCCTTCAGCCACGCCGGACACATGCTTCCCACGCCCACCCCCATACACCCCTCCTTCGGGCACCCACACCACTCCAACATGGTCACGGCCATGGGCTGAGGCCTGAGGCCTGGGGAGGGATAGCACGGCAGCGTAACCATAGTGATAATGGGCGAATTAAGACAGCGTTACTATCTCAACAGGGCCGAGGGTCTGACGTCTTACTAGAGATCAATATGTACAATGTGGAGGACGCTCAGCGGGCGCGGTCCTATCCCGACTGCCGTGCTGTGTTAAGAGGACGCCAAGGGCATGGTGCGGAGCAGAATGTATTCTGGTTGGAAGGAAGGGAGGCCCTATTTACTCCTCACATCTAGGTACCTACTTTAATTGGGAAATACAGTATAATATTCCAACTCCCCAATCTACCTGCAGTGGTATGTGCCGAAAAGATTTGTAGTAACTGTGAATATTGTAAATTTTTTTAGATAAAAGGGGATGGTGCAGACTTTGGCAAAGACAGTGCTTATCCCCTTCTTAACATTTTATGAAAAATATGCTGGATTTCTGCTCATGGACTATTTTAAGGAAAATGGAAAAAAAAAAGCAAAACATTTTTTTCTAAATATTAATTTGATGCTGTTTAATATAATTATTGTTATTATAATATTGTTATTGTTATTCAGATAATTTATTTTCACTGCCTTTTTCTTCTATTAAATCACCCGAAACAAATTAAAGATACTGTTATCCCAATTATGAATATATTTTTAGCTGAAGCGCCTTCTCTGAGCTGTTTAACATTCATACTCATAAGAAATAAAATGTTCAACTTCATTATGTCATCTTCTCTTGCTGCTCAGTATTTACTATGTGCTTTCTATTCAAGTTTTTACTGTGAGATCAGAAGCAGCATGGACATCATAGACGGTCAAGCTTAAAATGACTCTTTAACCTCCCCACTCTGTCATACCATTATGAAATCAGGAAACACCGCCTTCATATCTCACAGAGCGTCACTTAAAAACACTTTCCTGATGCAGAACATTATTTTTTTTATTTCTACACTGCCTTGTTCAGTCGTTGTAAATTCAAACCTACTATATAAAAAAAAAAAAAATAAATGAACACGTTTTCTTATTTATACATCCACTTGTTTGTTCCTCAGAACTATTATTACCCCTGTGGTTACCCTTGAGATGTATTATCATAAAGTTGCTTTTTTCTGCACCCTTATTTCAGTGTTTCCACTTAGAGCTATGAATGGACAATTAGTTCATAGACGCTTTTGAGTGTCGGTCATGTTGTGTCAGTCATCTCCAAAATCCATGTCCCCGACGCCGGGGATTTTACCATAGTGATTATATGGAGAACATCAATAGATCTTTACCACCAACTCTTCTCATTTTAGAGGAGGGGGGACAAAATGGCATCAGTTTAACCATGGAGCCAAACTTTGTGTCAGTGCCTCTGTTTCCGCTTCACGTCACAGCTCTTCATGTACTCTCCTGCTCGTCTGCCAGAAATAGGAAACATAATCTTGCTTTGTGACCTGTAAAAAAAACAAAAGAAAAACACACACACAGCGTCAGAGCTGACAATCTGGTTGCCATTGCATAATGTTGATAATAAAGAATTCATGTACATTCAAACAGTGGTTATCCTGCACCTTATTCGTCTTCTGCTTATTTGTTCCACCTCATTCTCCCCCGGGGAAGCGCGGTACAAGCCCAAACGGTGATCACCAATGTGTCAAATATGTGAACAATAGAAGCGGGACATTGGTGTCAAAGGAATAATACGACTAGCAAAATAAACACCGCTCATACAATTCAGCCGGTCTCGGGCAAAGGGGAGGGTTGTTTTTTTTTGTTTTTTTTTCAAATGGCAGGGGTGGGGGTTATTGTGCAACGATATTCGATTATGACCTCATACCATTATTAAGTGCACGGCATCATTGTATCTGAGCTACCACTGTGTGGAAATACTTTGGGCCCGTTGACCTAATCTGGCACTTTCTAATAAACAAATTACTACACCGAGCATCTCAGCTTAGTGTTGTTGACAGAATTTGAGCAGCCCAAGCCCATTATTTACAACAGTTACCTAACCAGCCACATCTGCTCATTGGATAACGCTTATGAAATGAGTTTTCTCCCTGACAACCAATGTAATGATGCAATGGAGTAATGATGCCGGCCAAGAAATCTGGTACCAGAATGACTATTGCCATCATTTCATTCTGTTTATTTCTTGAGATAGCTCTGTGTGGATGGGAGCTTACTAAGAGTTTGTAGACCTTCCGAATGTGTCTGCAAAAGGATCCCTGAAGTGGCGCTGAAGCCTTTTTTTTTTTTTTTTTTTTTAGCAATTGCAATTCGAAAGCTGTGACACAGTATTGAAAATGAGGAAGCGCGGTGACAGAGGTCGTGACGAAAGCCAGAACGCCAGGTGGATTACGCGGCTCTCGGGGGGCTGCCGCCGTAGGTTTTTCGTCGGGGCGGCAGCCAGCGTGGGCCTGAGCCAAGTGCCTCAGCCGCCCTGCTTTCCAGAGCTCCTTGACCTCTCACCCTGGCAGCACTTACCCCATCAGTTACACCGGGCCTCCCATAGAGCGCACTGACATCTTTACGTAGCCTTTTAAAATGTCCGACTGGAAAATATGACACAAGGGAGGGAGACATTTTACCATAAAAGCCGATATGAGAAGCGTCCCGGGTGGCGCGCCGTGAGGTGGATCGAGGGAAGATTTGCGAGGGGAAATCATCTGATACGGAAGTTGGGTTCCCGGGATTTGTTTGGGGATCCTAAATCAGCCGCCATGCAGAGTTCGCCGCCCCCCCTCCCCAACACGCGTCCCCGCTGAGACCATTTGTTTTTCCACCAAACTCAATTAATGGCATCAAAAGCCAGGGCAGATTGAACTTCAGAGCGGAAAGATGGAATAGGAGCAGCGATTAAAGGAGATAAAAAGGAGAAAGGCTCTGCTCAGTTTCCCCCTCTTTTGTTACACTCCCGAAAAAAGAGAAGGAGGAAAATAATCCCGCCCGCCATCTTCTCGGATCCTGGGGGGGGGTTTTTTGGGTTGTTTTTTTTTGCAGGATCATATAAATACAAGAGCGGTCCCGCAGGTTCTCGGAGCTAGAACCGTACACCACACCTCCTGCATGACGAGAACCGGCTGGAACGCCTTGAAGAAGCTTGGGAATGAAAAGGTTGAGCGCGTCGCCTGACATCGCCAGCCGCGCGACCAACGCACGATAATAACGAGCGTCCGGGTTGCAGACAGGTGAGGCGGCGCGTGAACCCCCCCCCCCCGGAGACGCCGAACACCAGGGAGCGGAGTCGAGACCGCACGCGCTCTCCCGGGCCCCCCTTCCCCGCGGGAATGGGAGACGACGTGCGCTGAGACGACGTGCGCGCTCGGCGTTCCCGCCCGGGATGCGGCGACGGACCCCCGGCTGGGGGGGGGGGGTCCGGGCACAAGAGGGTCAGGTCTCCGCCCCCCCCCCCGAGAGGGGAGAGAAAGAAGAGAAGAACGGCAGGTCAGAAGGAGAGAAATAAAGAATAAAGAATAAAGAACAGAATATAGAGTGGAATATGGGATGTCGATGCCCCCCGGAGATGTAAGGACGCGCCCACGTCAAAATGTCACGTGGCGTACGTGCGGACGCGGCGCAGCGCTCCTCCGTCGAGGACCTTTTAGAGTGAAAAAGACCAACCCCAAAAAAAACAACGTAAAAAAACAAAAATTTGAAGGTCAACGTCAGTACAGCCACGATGACACAGGCTCGTACGTGGCCTCCGCACACCAAGAACAACACAGGGTGGGAACTATGGCAAGAAGACACCTATGAGAATCTGTTAAGTCCAACGGGATCCAACCTGGCACAGAGGGAGAGAGAGAGAGAGAGAGAGAGGAAGAGAGAGAGAGGGGAAGAGGGAGATGGAGTGAGAGAGAGAGAGAGAGAGGGAGGAAGAGGGAGAGAGAGAGAGAGGAAGAGGGAGAGGAAGAGAGAGAGAGAAAGAGAGAGAGAGGGGAGGAGGAAGGGAGAGGTAGAGGGAGGGAGAGACAGAGAGAAAAAGAGAGAGAGGAAGAGAGAGAGAGAGAGAGAGAGAGAGAGGGGAAGAGGGAGAGGGAGGGAGAGAGCGAGAGAGAGTGAAAGAGAGAGAGAGAGGAGGAGGAGGGAGAGCGAGGGAGAAAAGAAGGCAGACGTTACTGACTGACTGAGCTGCGACGGTGGAAGCGACGCAACCTGCCGCCACACAGAGCTGTCTCCCTGAAAAGTGGGACAACCTCCCGCCGCCCCCGTTGGCAGCCGGGGACGAGTCCCTTTCAAAGCTCTTTCTTCCCCTGTCTGAGGCGGACAAATTCATCCCTCTTGTCTCCGGACAATCGGCCCCTTTCTTCTGACTGCTGCTCCAATGAAAAGGAAGGAAGGGCACAAAAAAAGACAGTGAGAGATAGAGAAAGTGAGAAAGTGAGCGATGGAGAAAGTGTTACACATAGAACGACAGACAGACAGACAGACAGATAGATAGACAGATAGACAGATAGATAGATAGATAGATAGATAGATAGATAGATAGATAGATAGATAGATAGATAGATACACAGACAGACAGACAGACAGACAGACAGACAGATAGATAGATAGATAGATAGATAGATAGATAGATAGATAGATAGATAGATAGATAGATAGATACACAGACAGACAGACAGACAGACAGACAGACAGACAGACAGATAGATAGATAGATAGATAGATAGATAGATAGATAGATAGATACACAGACAGACAGACAGACAGACAGACAGATAGATAGATAGATAGATAGATAGATAGATAGATAGATAGATAGATAGATACACAGACAGACAGACAGACAGACAGACAGATAGATAGATAGATAGATAGATAGATAGATAGATAGATAGATAGATAGATAGATAGATAGATAGATAGATAGATAGATAGATAGACAGACAGACAGACAGATAGACAGACAGACAGATAGACAGACAGATAGACAGACAGACAGAGAGAGACGGGGAGAGGGAAATACAGGTCCCCCAAAGAAGCGGGCGCGAGGCTAACATTCTGTGTGTTAGGGCCCCTGGGACTGGGCGTCTGGGCCCCGCTATCCTATGACACGGCCGACAAAAGGCCCAGGGCTGAGCCCTCCGGAAATGTGAGAGGGGGAGGGGTATCTAGGACGCCGGGGTGGAGGAGGAAGGAGCGAGGGGCGGAGAGGAGGTAGATCCAGCCTGACCTATAAATGCCGCCCGTGCCGTTCATGTGATGACTGGGTTGGCGAGACGTTTCTCAAGCACAGTGACCAAATGACGACAAATTAAAACGTTTGAACAGTCGTGGCAGCCGATTAGCAGCGGCAGCGTGAAGATTTTTGGGTGGTTTAGCATCGCGGTGAAAAACAAGGCTGTGGCATCAGAATACAGAACTCTGCGTGAACGAATCACCGCGACGAGATATGACCCTGAGTTACAATGTCAATAACACAATGTCAATTTTGTCCAAGGGATAATTTGGAGGAGCCTGTGCCTCCGTCCTGAGGAAGAGAAGGTAAAATTCCTCCCCAAAAAATATATATTGCGAAATGGCCTAAAATTCCGCATGATTATCATCTCAGGTGGTTCCTCCGTATCTCCCGGCACTTCTTTGTACCTGGTGTTCGGGCCCTTAGACCAAACACGGGCCCTGATCTCAGTCATAACTGCAGACGCCGGGCCTGCTCGGGCCTGTCTGCAGCCGCCGTAGAGCCGGTCAGATGGCTGCAGATAACTCTGGATTCCGCCGCCCCGGCGTTATGTCTACTTCCTCACCACCCTACAGCCCCCCCGCCCCTGCCCCCCCCGCCCCCCCCCCCCCCACCGTCCTTTTCCTCACCTCCGTTTTACCCTCGTCCGCTGCTCCTCAGGGGCATCCACCCACAACGCTCAGGGACGCACAGGAATGAGGCGTGTTATACAACAGCGGCGGCGATGCAAACCAAGAGACACAAGCACACACACACACACACACACACACACACACACACACACACACACACGCACAGACACACACACACACACACACACACACACACACACACAGTTAGACAACAAAGCACTCAGGTACTCAGGTAAAGCACTCAGATCTCCCTGTGATTGTGTTTTGTGTTGGTGGAGCCCAGACAGATAGCTGGTATCTGACACAGATCCAGCGCCTCCGTCTGCTTCATCTCATCAGGGGATTGAACGATTTTATTTCAATAAACATACTATCACGCCATCGCTCAGGAGGGACTTCTCTCTTGACCCCACAGCCTCCCGCCGCCATTTCTGGACGTAACAATGACGCGGGAGGCACACGCAACTTTCTCCGGTGTCATTAATTACCTGCTCTCCTTTGTTATAATAACTGAAGTCACCTCCCCTATTCCCTCTCTCAATCTGAAACACGAGGTCCACGAATCTACAGAGCGGAGATATTTATCTGGAGGTTTTATTCAACGGAGGCCTTTTCCAGTGACAAGGTGCCGACCAAGCTCCCATGCAGGACGTACGCCAGCTCAGGGTCTACGCCAGGTGAAGGGAGAAGGCAGATCATCCAAGATTTGCCAAAAATGGAGCCACTTTTCATCTATCTCAGTCCGTCTCGGTCGGCGGTCCGGAACGCAAAGGTCGCGGACCAAAAGCAATGTCCACGAGTTCCAAATGCCAGGAAAAAAACCTCATCAAATACATCATCATCATCATCATCGTCATCATCAAGAATTATGCAGCAAAATGGCATGCACGTGCTACTTATAGGTACCAGCATACTTTGGCATGTGAGTGAAAACAACGTTTGCCGCCGTCTTGCCCTCGCCATGCATTGTGGGATACTCCTGCCAGTATAGTGTCCAGTGTGAGATTTTACCAGATATACCTTGTCAAAATACCTTGTACTTTCAAACACTATCTGAGCAAACTTCATCTGGAGCTTAACATTTGCATACTTATTTGGGGTGCCGTATAGTGTAGTATAGTGTGCTGGTTATGCCATGGATGCCACCCTCTCCTGGCACCTCAGCTCTGGAGTCGGTGGGAACAGACGCCTCCTTCTCCTGATCTTGTCAAATGCCTTTGTTTTACAGAGCAACTGACACGCCATTCTCCATAACACACGCACGACCCCAGTTTCCACAGGGAGACATGCACGCAGCAAACACACTGGTCGGGCATCGTTTTCACACCGACAAGCGGGGCAGGGCGGGGTGGGGCGGGGGAAATAGGGCCGGAGGAAACTGGAGACACGGATGTGAGCAGGGAGAGAAAAATCAGGGGCGAAGGAGGGACGGAAAAAGGAGCGGCAGACGTGGGTCGGTCCAACGCGAGGCTTGGGAGACAGGCCTCTGCCAGAGAACAGTGCACGCACACACGCACGCACGCACGCACGCACGCACGCACGCACGCACGCACGCACGCACGCACGCACACACACACACACACACACACACACACACACACACACATAGCATACTGATGCACGCACCAGCCCACTTTTCCCAGCCACCCCTCCGTTACCGTTTCAGCAGGGCCTCCACCACCTTCCTCACGTCTTGGATTTCACTGCTATTGTTGTGGCACTGCAAGCCGCTGTTGCGTTGTCCTCTACGGAGCCGCGCACATTCGCATTCAGCCTGTATTGTGTGGAGTGCAGGAAAAAAAGGACCTGCGCTCAGAACCCACTGGAGCCAATAAATTACAGTCACAGTTCCAGGAGATTTTAAACAATGTTCTCAGCTGAACATGCGACACAACCCCCCCACCCCCCCACCCCCCCCCCCCCCATCACTCTATAATAAATTGCACTAATATCTCAGATCTATCAGTACACTTTTCTTAAGTGACACAGTACCACATTATAAATACGATTACATTAATTAATACGATTACATTCCCAGCAAGAATGCAAAGATCGGGCACACACCACCTCTGCACACACAAACCCCCAAAACTGTTGGTATGGATGAACATTCATAAAATAGAGAGCAGCGGCACCCTCGGAGCAAGAAACAGCTCCACCACCTCCAGTGACCGAGACCGACAACAACAACAGCAACAACAAATCCATCGATCGGAAGAAGGGTTTTAGAGAAAAGAGCGTGGCCGTTTTCTGATGGATTTCTGGGACTTGTAGCGCAATCCACCTGACACAGACCATCGAACGGAATTGACACTTTAATGAATGGAAGGTTGATGGATGTGTGTTTTAACACCACTGTTCATATGTTTTCAATGCAGGATTCTCCAGCCACAAGCAATGATATAGATTTGGCGCACTCTGGTACGAACGCACGCACGCACGCACGTTAAAGGTTTACTGGTATGACACGGCAAATCATTTGGAACTTTGCTGGTGCTTTAGAGTAAAACCTTACAGTGATATCGTATGACAACAATGAATGACAGATGGAAGGTGTGAACGCACCTTACAAGAGCTCAGCGTTGAAGATGAAAGAAAGGACGAAAAGATCCGAAAAAATCCCCCACACACACAATGCACATCACAGGGTGAGGAGGAGATGCTTCCCCGAAGTGAACGGCGTTAAAGTAGCTTTAACCCGTCGGTAGAAATAAAGAGATAAAGAGCACTTTCCCCCATCCGCCGTTCTCTTCAGTGACTAAAGCTCTTTCAGTTTGCTCGCCATTTAACTTCCCCTTCGGCCTTTTTTCTCTCCCGACCTGCCGATGACGGCCGGGGGAGATAGCATCCGAGGGGCCGCCGCCGCCGCTGCGCCCGCCGCACCACCAGCGGCGCGGGGTGAGAGGGCGCGGGCCGGACACCGGCACCGAGCACAATGTGACCACTGTGCAGCTGTCAGAGCCGAGTCCGGGGCTCAATGTGGGGCCCGGTGTTGCCAATTACATAGGCCTCCGCCGGGACGGTCTGACCTTAACCGTCGCCGCCAGCGGACGCGCTGCACTGACACCTCATCCTGGGACGGTAGTTTGGACAACACACAGGGCGTGAGACGTACCGCATTTATACACCCGAGAGCGTAATCGTCTACTGTGCACGGCGTGAGGACACCCAAATGTCTTCTCTCGACCGCGTCCTTTGTGGAACAAACGCGATCAAACCGCTCATTTGCGGTACACCCTCATATTGTGCTTTTTATTGTCATTTAAGAAAACGCTTCCTTCACGGAACAGTGCCGGAGGCGTGGAGCAGAATAGCACTCGGATTGCTGTGACAAAGCGGCACGGAGCTGGGAGCACAATCGCGGTGGATTGAGTGACACCGCAGGGTTACTAGTCCACGGTCTGAAACCCAGCCCGGTCGCCTGCCCCTCTCTGCTACAGAGCCGTGCTCCACTTCCAGCGCTTCAGCTCCACTGTAATCAAGTGTTAGCGTGTCACTTTACACACAGATCACTGCTTATATTTGCTTTTACTTACCTTTGTTTTATTTGCCTTTATTTTACTTGCCTTTATTTGCCTTTATTTTATTTGCCTTTATTTTATTGGCCTTTATATTATTTGCCTTTATTTTATTTGCTTTTACTTGCCTTTGTTTTATTTGCCTTTATTTTACTTGCCTTTATTTGCCTTTATTTTATTTGCCTTTATTTTATTGGCCTTTATATTATTTGCCTTTATTTTATTTGCTTTTACTTGCCTTTGTTTTATTTGCCTTTATTTTACTTGCCTTTATTTGCCTTTATTTTATTTGCCTTTATTTTATTGGCCTTTATATTATTTGCCTTTATTTTATTTGCTTTTACTTGCCTTTGTTTTATTTTCCTTTATTTTATTTGCCTTTATTTGCCTTTATTTTATTTGCCTTTATTTGCCTTTATTTGCCTTTATTGAGCTATGAAGCTAGCAAAGGTAACTTGTTGTTTGGATAAATCTATCTTGTTCAATAAGGCGCGGCGTGGTTGTTGTCTTGTTAAGACAGCTGGAATTTAAAATGTTTTTGTATCTACTGTAAATGTGTCTGCGTGCATGTGAACATGCATGTGGTCCAGTGCAAGCATGTTATTGCATCTGTGTCTGTATGTCGATGAGGATAAGTTTACTAAATATAAGACTAAATATCTATTCACCTGCCATGCTCCATTTAGATAGAACCATGCTCACGCTTGCGCACGCACGCACGCACGCACGCACACACACACACACACACACACACACACACACACACACACACACATACACATACACATACGCGCACTCACCTACATGCGGCTGCAGGGTGTATGGCGGTAACATTGTTCCGCCAATTTCTATAACAGGAAGCAGTGCTGGAGTCAGCCCACACACTGAGAATGCTGGGATGCTGGAGGCCCTGGGGTGCTGGTGGGAGAGAGCACAAACGTAAGAGGAAGCTGGTTTCTCAACACATGTTGAACACTCAGGTTTATGAAACAACCACGCAAGGTCCTGAGCTGAGATGTAAGTCAGCACAACGGGGGCTTTAGGAATCTTCTGGGGTGGAGGGGTGGGGGGCGGGGGGCGGGGGGGCCACGGCTGACAGAGGGCACACGTCCTCTATTTATGCAAGAGTGAAAGTCTTCCAGCGGGTCCACGTTTGCCCATAGTGGCCCTCCTCGCGCCCAGCCTAATCCCTTAATGAGCGACCACTGAGAGGGAGAGTCAACAAAGAGAGGGAGAGAGAGAGAGAGAGATGGGAGTGAGAAAAGGAGAGTGAGAGAGAGAGAGAGACACCAAAAAAGAGTGATGACATTGAGGAGAAAAGAAGAGGGAAGAAGAGTTTGTACATCAGCCTCCATGAGTGTGTGTGCGTGTGCGTGCGTGCGTGCGTGTGTGTGTGCGTGCCAGTGTTTGCGTTGCTCAGATTAACCCTCTATTGTGAATGGAGAAGGAGTGTGGCGGATCATGTAACGGGAGTCAGACTGAATCTGGCGCCTACGCGCATCTCAGGGGTCAAACAGGGGTCGTCGTGTGGCTACTGTGCCCACTGCCGCACGCACACACACACACACACACACACACACACACACACACACACACACACACACACACACACACACACACACACACAGGATAAAAATACACTAATGGACACAATTGCCCTATTTATGAACACATGGTTATACGATCAATTTACTGAACAAAGTTAATTTTCACATGACCTTTCACCGGGACACATGTCACTCATTTAACATAACATACACACCAACTAATATTCATGTATGTAGTAATTACAACTTACATGTGTTTTAACACACCCACTCCTCCCCCTCGCACACACGCACGCACGCACGCACGCACGCACGCACGCACGCACGCACGCACGCACACACACACACACACACACACACACACACACACACACACACACACACACACACACACACACACACACACACACACACACACACACACACACACAGACTTTCTCAGTAGTAGCTCTCCATTCCCTTTCTTACTAATTTCCTTCTCTCCTCTTTCCTTCCTGCAGCAGGTCATGTAACGTGAGTCTCCCATGATCGTCTCTTTCTGCATAATACAGGCAGCCATTAGTGACATCAAATCAGTTCGGGCCAGGGGAGCAGGGGATGAGGGGGGCTGGAGTAACAGTAAGGAAAGAGTGCAATGGAGGGAAAAACAGACAAATCTTTTCTACAGATAGCACAAGGGAGAAATTATTAAGACACACATGCCATGTGTCATACATATGTACAAACACACACACACGCACACACGCACACACACAAGCAAAGAAGTAGGGTTAGAAGTAGATCTGGTTTCACTATGTTTTCATGTTCCATCTCCATTACAGTAATGTGCCAGGGCCATTTAACTAATGCACAAAAGCACTATGATACCCACAATAAGTCGCATTACACAATGAATTAGAGGAAGAGAGGCAGAGTGGGCCTCTGAAAATTTTAAACAGTGCCTAGGCCTCCCTCTCCTTCTCCCTCTCCCTCTCTCTCTCTCTCCCTTTCTTTCTTCCCATCTCTCTCTCTCTCTCTCTCTCTCTCTCTCTCTCGCTCCCTCACTCCCTGACTCACTCGCACACAGTGAAATGACTAACTTCATTACCCTATCCATTCCTCTTAGTGAGCGGAGCAAAATGAAACCCAATTACCACACCAGAGCCAAATTAAAAGCTTTTCCTCTCAATGGTTGCAATCTGTCTCCTGACAAATGAACAGTGGCACACTTCCACTCTGTTAATACCAGCATGCTAACCTCCCTCCATTGAAACTGCTTCATTCATGCCACCACACTTACTTTTCAAGTAGCATCCAAGCAACAGCTTTGACACCAGTAGCATGTCATGCCTATTTTACATTAATATCAATCAACACAATTAACACAAAGCTTACAATGCTCATTTGTTACTTAATTGGTGTAAAGTAATCATTTTATAAAACCTCCCCTACCCTTCAACACCTTTATGAATAATTTGCTTTTTATTTTTTCCATGTGCCCCAACCTATGGTGGCTGGGCCCACCCAGGGTCAATACGGACCTAATGCATGGCTGACCTCGCCACTCCATCCAGCCACCAAGGCCCGTCGCAGCATTTTAACGTGACGGCTTCAGTGGCCAAAGACACCACCGCAAATCACAAGGGAGACACAGAGAACCAGATCAACCAGAACAACTTCCAAGACACCCAGGAAACAAAACTTTAACACGCCATACCTATACGTTTTCCATGACGTTCTCAGCAACATTGTCACCCCCGTCCTTTAGGCCCTGGTACAGGCCTCCGTCGCATTACTCCTCAGGGCAAGAGCCCAACGTGTTTTCCATCGTTTTCCCATCAGACGCTCCACATGTCACACCTAGGTAAAAAAAAAACCACATTGTAAATTTGCACGTATATCTTCCAGTCATAGTTCCTCAAAATGGAATTCACCATAGTTTGTCTGAGCACAAGGTTACTGTCATAGTGACAGAGGTTACTGTAAGACTGCAAGACCTGCCTGTAATGTCCAGCCGAATCAGCATGTTTGCATCTTTCCAACTGTAATTGCATTTAGTAATTAATATTGGTGTGTATCTGTTGGAGATCAGATGTTTTGGGCGGTGGAGGGCCCTGGCAAATCTAATGATGTGGCCCCTTAACTGATGGCGCAGGCTCTCAGACAGCAAGGTTATCAGACTGTGTCCCTTCTCACGGCCACTTAATGGAGATCGCAAGAGATTGCAGCACACAAATTCCCTATTACCATTACATTCTGGTTCCTTTTTCTCCCCTCCTGTATTTTTACCTTGTACGGGAGGTTTCTGACTGGCTAAGAGGATTAAGCCAAGTACGTTTGTGATCTGTGATATTTTTGTTCTGGGAACAAAAGAGGAACCAGCTCAAAGTAAGTTAAAGAACTCCAGTCGTTCAGTTGTTATTGGGAGCGCAACACAAACAGCTTGTGACAAGGTCCGTGATGAGATTCCATCGGCTTTGTCTGATTGAATTACAATAACGTCGATGCTTGAAAACAATCAATGACAGTGTATAGTGTGTGTGTGCGCGCCCCTATAGATTGTATGTGGTGTGGCCTAAAAGGCGTAGTTATCACGTGGAGTTGCATTGGGGCAAGGGCAAAGTGCACACAATTTAAACGTCTTTATCATCCGTGAGTCCCAGGAGACTGGGTTTGGATTGACAACGGATCACAAGGGCAATGAATGCAGGTACAAATGGCATTACTCTCCCGGGCCCCCCGCTGGTCCCAACTTCTGTCTGTCCATTCTAATCCAGTCAGAAACAAACTTAACAGATCCTGGGAAGGGCACGGCAAGGGGACCCATCTCAGCCACGTTATTACTGCAGGCATTTTACACGCCACCACCGCGATAGATCACTTTCTCCTTCACTACGCTCGGGGAACATGCCAAAGTTCAATGAAAAAGTGACACAACCCATATGTATGTATTTTCAGCACGACTTGATCAACCCTTAGGTTTGCATTGTCTGGCGACGCTGACCGTCACGGTGCCCTTACTTTTTCTCTTTCCCGACCCTGATGGCTATTTGTTCACTTGGGAATCACTTGCAACCACAGTCCATAAAATCTGCCGCACGGTACGACCCACTTTACTGAACGGTGCAGTGTGCACGGCAGAAGACAAGTTTAAATTCTAGCAGTAGCACAAGGCTCTGTTAATCTCAGCCCAAAAGGACCTTGTAAACGGGCTATAATATATAATCAATGTGGACAGCAAAACGATGCTGCATGAGAAATGCCGCCTATTGCGGGCAGAGGGCAAAGATTTACTTTAAGTGCACTGGGCTGACGTACACGTCTTATACCTAATTGGAGACAAACAGGAGGGTAGGATGTGGAGAACAGAGCTGTAAATGATGTGAAGGTGACGACGAAGACGATGATTGGGGGTAAGGAGTCGGGAGAGAACCCCCGAATGAAGCCGCGTCCCGTATGAGGCCAGAGGCGCGACGAGGCGCTCGGAAAGGAGGTGCGCGATAATGCGCATGACGTGACCGCTCCTCTTTGTGCGCGCGTATCGGGAAGGCGGTTGTCTCATACGGTTTCGCGGCGGCTGTCATGTGAGTGGCCACTGAGCCCCTTGTTGGAGAGAGTATCTCGGTGGGGAGCGCCGAACAACTGAGCCCGCTTCCTCCGCAGAAGCCGCGTTTATACCGTCGCACCATGTGCTCTTTGCACGGTGTTAAAGCAGAAGAAGCTGATTAAAAATGGTGGATCCTCCACATTTTTCAGTGTTGAAGGGAGGTGAATTATATCCGCAACACGTGCGCAGATAGGCAATGTGAGCAACGTGCACGCAGGCGCAAGTTCTGTTATACATCCAGTTTACATTTTCTCTTGTACTTTAACGGAGATGTCTGCGGGCGTTTCGCGGGCAAAACACAGAACGCAACTCAGCGGCAACTAGCGCTACGTCGGGACACCGAGGCACTCAACGTTTTCGTTAAAGTGCGTGCGGGACGGGGCAGGGGCGTGCACCCTGCCGCTGTGACTTACAGCCACCTCCGCGGGAGGACCGGACGGCTGGAGGAGGAGAGGAGGATTGATGGTGCACGGACAGAGAGGAGAAAGGAGATGAAAGGCGGCTGTATTTTATCTCAATTTAGAGTCGCTCGCTACACAGGGGGATCAGACGCCAGCGGAGGTCCAAGTCTTATATGGAGCCGCGGGCTCCTCGGCGGGCCGTAACCCTAACTCCCCCGCCCTCCGACGCTCCTTCTTTCTGTCCCCCTGTTCATCCTAACCTTCCCTCTCTGTGAGATAAGCACTGTGAGTAATCCCCTGCCTTCTCCTCTGTTACTTCCATCTCTCTCTCCTCTCTTCTCTCCGTCTTGCTTTCTACATTATCTCTCTCTCTCTCTCTCTCTCTCTCTCTCTCTCTCTCTCTCTCTTGTTCCCTCCATCGCAGATCATCCACAGGAGATCTTCAGTGTGACCGGCACATCCAAACTCTGCACACCCTTCCACTGTCCCCTCAGTAGAGGACCCTCCGTAGTGATGCTGCACGTGTGAAATGCCAACATGAAACCTTGAACCGCTGCAGTGTTTTCCACCAGGGAGCCACTTAAAAAGAGAAGTCGCCCCCCTTGTCTTTTACTCTGACCCTGGCTTATACTTCAGGATGCGGAGCGGTGAAATGTCTGCCACTCAGGGAGTAGGAAGTGTAGATAGAGGGTGTGTGAGTAAAATCATTTTTATAATTGGGAAAAAATTGGCCCCAGTTGAGAATTATTCAGAGTCATTATTATTCAGCCGCACACTTTCGGCCTGGCTCCCGCTGTGCCGCCCTTCTGCGGCGGCGGGTGGCGGGTGGCGGAGTCGTGGAGCGGCTGTCTCTGGGCGTGGGCGGGACTCAGTCCGACACCCCGGCCCCGGGAGGGTTGATGTCTGATGCCTGTGTCGAGCGTACTCGGCCGTGCGCGCTCGGGGCTCACGGCTGGGTGGGGCCCGCGGCTGGGCATGGCAGCCCGGCCGGCGGTTCTGGCCGTCCTGGCGGGGTGTCGGTCTGTTGGTCCATCAACACACAGGTGGACTCTTTGCACACACGCAGACAGGCACGCACACACACAGGCAGCCAGCATCTGCATGGAATGCACCCCTGAATGCACCTTCCTGATGATGTCTTTCTCCTTCCCTCTCCTTCATTGATGTTATTATCACAGGAAGAGGCCGTCGTTTACGTCGACTTAATTATCTCTTCACTATGTTTATGTTTTGTCAAGTTCATATCATTGTCTGTTTCTATCTTTAATCTGTCTCGCCCATGGTGATTCGCCCCCCTTGGAGCAGTAATGATGATTAGCTGTTAATAGATCAAAACTCACAGAGATTGTTTTCAAAAGACGGGGGGGGGGGGGGGGGGGGGGGGTCAATTGTACTGTAACAGCAATGCTTGGCTCTTGTCACCCCCCAGGTCATCCAAAGGACAGAGTAATTGTAAGCGGGCTGAGGGTGTCCACCTGCAGGTTAACCCCAAATACCCTGTGTTGTACGTATGCGCTGACAGAGCAGGTGAAACAAATAATGAATTATTCACAACCAGGGTTGCTTTTTTTTTTTATCCATCACTGCTTAGTTTCATTCAGTATATGCCACAGCATGACGGGTGAATTTATTTTTTAACGACTCATTAAAATGCTCAGATTTCACGTGGCTGATTGTTGGTTTTTATGATGTTTAAATGCTATCCTTTCAAATGCAACCTAAGTCCTGAACCTCCCCGCGTACATCATCGGTGGATTTTATCAGGCCGGGGTAAAAGTCCTGGTGGGGGCCGGATGTTCCACTTAACTTCCAGCAGAGATGTTTGATAAAAGACTCCTCGCAAGGTAATAATAAAAAAAAAAACATTATACATGACATTTTAACAACCTCATTTGTTGGAGGAACAGGTTGTAAAGTTTTCATTGGGTTCCTTTTTTTAGATTTTAGCCAAGATTAAAAGAGCCTTTGACTCAAATGTCTTCTGGGCGAAAATACCTTTATTGTGCAGTAATATGAAAAGATAACAGTACTGATCAGGTACCTAAGTAGTATTAAGAATACATTACTTTGCTTTAATGTACAGCTGCACTAAGATTATCAAAATGTTTTTTGTTTGCTTTTTGGCGCCCAGAGAGTTAATCAACGTTGAACATCTCAGTGCAACATTTGGGATTTTCTGAACAACATGTTTTCAGGACTAATATTTATATTTATTTCACCATTTCAAACGTCCAGCCTAGCCGAGCTGCTTTTGATTAGGAGTTGAAACGGGTCGTGTTTGGTCGGCTGCACACCGTGTGAGGCAGATCCTTCCCGCCCACGCGGCACTTAACACTTGACCCCTCACTCGGCGGGACCCACCACGCGCAGCACGTACCGCCGTGATCCCCACAGAGTCAGGTAAAACAGCGGCAGGCAGAACGGGGGAGAAAAGGCACACGATAAAGGCACAGATATCTCTCTTTTTAACACCTCTGATATTCAATCGGGGCCCCCGCTGTCATTATCACAGGACGGTAATTATGACGGCGGTAATCTGCCGCGGATCACGCCTTTCCTTTGTGTCGCCAGGGGCGGACACGGCCAACTCCGGCTCACCGCCGGTTAAAGACGTTCAGAATCAAATCATAAATTGGCCTCGTGTTGGAGAACACTCATCGGAGGGGGAATAAAAGATCCTTGTACTCACTCTCTCTCTCCCTCTCCCTCTCTCTCTCTCTCTCTCTCTCTTCTTATTCTCTCGTCTTTGTCGAGTGTCAGCTCAGCCCTATTCATGGAGCCGCCACCTCCACGCACTCTTGTCAGTGTGACGGAGTAACAAGCTGTCAATACAAATGAAATCAGAGAAAGGGAAAGCAATTACAATCTGCTTTTAATCCCTCTCAGTTCCAAAAAGTCAAAGATTTGCTCACCTTACCTTGTGCGTGCGCGCGTGCGTGTGTGTGTGTGTGTGTCCTAAAAAGCGAGACAGGGATAAGGTCTCTCTTTCAGGATAACATGTCTAGTTAATCTAATCTCTCGCTCTCCCTTAAATCTCCATTCAAACCGAGGCCCAGAAAGAGTGCTTCTATGATGGACCACAATTCGTTAAGGTGAAGTTAAAGACGGCCAAACGCGGGAGAGAGAGAGAGATTTGTTGGGGTGCGGTGAGTGTGTGTGTGTGTGTGTGTGTGTGTGTGTGTGTGTGTGTGTGTTGGGGGGGGGGGGGGGGGGGGGGCTGAGGGAGGAAGGCGGGGCACTGGCCGGGCAGTGAGGGTTAGGTTGTAGATTAGTTTCTACCTATTCCCCACCTTCATCCGGAGGAATTAGATAGGGAGAAGGGGAAGAAGGCTGATAGTTTTAACTGTCAGAACGGAGTGCTGATAAGAAGCAGAGAGAGAGGCTGGGTGCAGGGGATGGGAGGGAGAAGTTAATTACCTGAGCAGAGGGCATGGAGAGAGAGATGATTGGAACGAGAGAGGGAGGGGGGGGGGGGGAGAAAGAGATATGGTACATGGCTGCAGTCCAGATCCTCTGATGCATACTGAAACAGATTTGGTGTGGGTGCTGGGAGGCTAAGGGGGGGGGGGCTGTAGTAATGTTTAAATAGACTCACGGTTCCTTTCAAGATGTTCTGCAACGTGGGGATATTTAAGAGAAATCATCGGGATCAGGTAAAGGTGAGGCTCTCCACCAACACAGAGGGACAGACCGGCGGCTCCCGGGGGCAAATGGTAGCTAGGGTAGTAATGGTAATAATCGTAATGGTAATAGGTAATGGTAGTTAAGCCGTACAATAAGATGTTAATGAAAAATAAATGCACCATGTGTGCTTAAAAATACTCTTTGCGAATTTATCAGCCGCTAAATGAACAGCCTGAGCTCCCACAGACTGCGCCTGGCAAAGCAGAAGGGCTCCCACCGGACACAGAGTGGAACTGAGCGATGGATGGATAGGAGGATGGACGGAGGGATGGAGGGAATTAAAGCATATGAGAGGAAAAGGAAACGCACAGTCCCCATTAATAGGGCAAACTTCAGAGCCAAATTACACAGGCGCCGCTGAGATAGGGATCAGAGTGAAGCTGTGCACCCAAGGTCTGTTAACACAGCACTCAGTGCATTTACATCACCATCATTACCGTCCTTATCATTTGCATCGTTCAGGGCTGCACACCAAGGAACCGCCAGCCCATATAAAGCCTATAATGGACGATATAGGTTCACAATGTGAAAGGTGAGCTTTTGGTCTGGTCCAAAGCTTTCTCACATAGAGTGGGGAGGGGTGTGGGGAGGGGGAGGGGGGAGTAACTTGAAGTTAACATGTTAAAATGACGGCTCCCTTCTCCTCTTCTGTATGGAGGAAGCGGCGGAGCCCTGGACCTATGTGATTGGTCCCTGCAGACCAGCCCTGCGGCTCATTCGCTGACTGGACCCTAATTTTGTTAAGGGTGCGGGTTGCTTCCTGTGCTGGCTAAACATATCTGTGTAAATGAGGTTTGGGATGCCTGAGGGTAGTGGATCGGGGGGGTGGTGGGGGCGGAGGGGTTGGCCGGGCTCCTAGTAATGGAGCCACAGCACAGAGCACCATAGGCGGACGGGATAGCGGAGAAGGACAGGAACATAGAATGAGTGGGGGCTAACGTAATGGAGGTTAAGGAGCGGGGGGTTGTGGGGGAGTGGGATAATACAAGTGCATCAAACCTGCATTAGCTTTCATTAACAGGCCTGGTTTCAGTTACTACTCTTAAATTTTCAGACGTCAAACAAAGTTGACCCAGCGCGCTAAGAGCCGTGTTCTCGGTGACCCCAGGGTCGTGACCGGCCTAATGTCCCTGGAAAAGCAGAACAAAAACAAACAAGCCGCAGACCTCACGGGCAAAAAGCGCCCCGACTCAAAGGGGACATCACAATGGGCCGTGCCCTCACGCTCAGAGGCTCTCAATAAAACTTTCAATCATGTCGGGGCGCTGCGTTTAAAAACCTTATTTCGGTTGCTCTCAAGGTAATATTTCAAACTCTTTGAGGTGTGCTCGGGAGGTTTTGAGGTATTGTTCTAAGCAGGCTGTGTGGAACGAAGGAAGAGAGACGGCGACATGGGGAGAATTAAGGGTGTGTTTGCCGGGGTGGTAAAAAAAAAGTTATTTATTTATTTATTTAAATAAGAGGGAAAAACATTAAAAAAAAAAAAAAAAAAAGGCTGTGTCTGTAATTTCATTGCCACAATAATATTTCAATCTTTTATAGCATGTGCATAGATGTATAAAAGAAGGTCATGCCTTGCTGAGATTTTAGAATGAGCTACTGCTCACCCTGCTCATTTGTATTGAGATATTTGATCAGAGTAGGATTCAACGGTCCAACCGCACTAAATAAACAACCTACTTCTCCCTCCTTGACTCAGGGCTGCCAGTTGAGTTTTGTTTATTTCATTCTGAAGCATTTGTTTGATTACTTTTAGGTCATGCCTTGTGTGGCTGTGAAGAGGGTATTTGGCTTCAGAGAGCACCCCTAGAGTGGATGACAGACAGTGTTTTACCCCAGCCTGTTTTGTGTTTGCTAATAGAGAGTGATCGCATCACTCTCCGTCGTCTAAGAGTCTTGATGGCAGAGGCAACTCTACCCCACGGTGCACTCCAAATCCAATTACAGCCAAACAGTGACAGTTAGTGGCCGAGGAGCCAGGTACCCCCAACCCTCGCCCCCCTGGGGCC
>NC_137192.1:32933735-32936235 GCF_960531495.2 Zeus faber | reverse complement strand
TGCGTTTGGCGTTTGTAGGTGTCCACTGAAACTGCGGCAACTGGTGCCTGTATCTGCATATTCTAATAACAACACAAGCAGACTGAGGCAACAGTTGATTGCTCGCCCCGTTTGAGGGGCCGTATCCCGGGGCTGTCGATCATAGATGTGGCTGTCTGTCCACCCTGGTCCAATAGCACCGTGAGCAATGAGCAGTGTAGCGTTTCAGCTGTTAACAGAGTGGAGGGATCAGTCGTGAGAGGTGGGGCCGGGAGCGTGGAGGGAGCAGGGGCTCATGAATGGGGCTCATTCTCCCCGGGCAGACTTCAAACAGGCCTGCATCAGTCAGCCAGGTGGAGCACCGGTGGCCGACCATGACCGTCGGGCGGCAGGCCCAAAGGTTTTCAGATGCGGCGAGCATGCCCTCTCACCAGCAGACTGACTGACACGCCGGGCAGGAATGAGCCAAACTGCGCCGCGGTCAAAACGCACACATGCACACACGAGCACACACACAATTCGAAGAGCCTTCTCCCCGAGGGTCCTCTCGGATCCTGGCACCCGTCGCCGGTTAGGAATGCCGCAGCCAGGCTTGGAACACGGTCAGGCCTATGGTAATGTACATGCTCAGTCAAACAGACACAGACACAACTGTACAAATGTGCACAAACACAAATACAGACGTAGACATATACTGCAAAAAAACAAAAAAGGAAAAGTGTAACCACACACACAAACGCACACCCATTTGCAGATCTCTGAGCTCTGAGCGTTCTAGCCCCCATTTCCTATATAAAACTCTTTATCTCCCCCCATGCTTTTGCCTCCTCTAGGCGCCGGCACATACAACAGCGATCCATCAACTCTGTCTCTGGTTGCCTTCAAGCCACGCATGCATGGTAACCCTGCCATGGAATATATAGTGGAAAAAATAGCAACAATTACCTTGTTCTCCTAAATTACTGTTAAAAATTGAATACTTTGTTTTCAACCCATGGACAACATTTCCCACTGCAGGATATCATTTCTAAGTGATTTAAAATACAACTAGTTTAAAGGTTGACTTACAATAACAGTCGCACAGTCATACACGCACGGAAAGCCCTCCTTCGAACCACAGTCAAAGGCTGGGTGCTTTGTTCAACCAACTACCATCACTTATGAGCCACTTATTAGTCTGTTTTGTTTGAGATTTTGGCATTTCTTTGATATAAAGTTGCATGGTCTTTAATTACATGTGAATGTAATTACTTCGTCTCAACAGACGCCTTTCTGTGATATGATGAAATGCTGTATTGTCATCGACATCTAAACAAAGTTGCTGGAAAAGTCCTCAAAACTCCCTCCTTCATTGTCGCGGTGGAGAGGAAATCACCAGACGGCCGATTGTTTGGGAAGCAAGAATTGTGTCGTGTGGTTTCACTGCATTTCATTCCTGTGTGATCACAAAAAGCGACCGGCGGAAAATGTTTAAAATCCCGAGAGGAAACGACCAGTTTACTTGTCACCTGTCTACTTCATCACATCAGAAAAAAAGGCACGCATTAGGTTGAGGTAATGATACAAATATGTCATTAAAGACCATTAAAGACTGTCCGTCATAACACCTCCTTTATCTGCACAGTCTAACCAAACACAGTCTGATGAAGGACAAATAAATAGTTGAGTCGCAACCAGTCGGGAGCGATCGCGTGGCAGAGGGGCTCCTTACTCCATCGGGGACGCTGGGGGCCCCGCGGCTCGGCGGAGAGCAGCTCCGCCGCTCTGACCCGGTTGGCAGAGCGGAGACGCGGCGCTGGCACAATGGCCGGGCCCCTCAGTGGGCTCGGCTTTGTGTTTGCGCTGCAATTATGCGCTCTCTCATCCACCCTTACCACCCCTGCGACCCCTGGGCGAGGGTCAGAATTCAAGACGTCCTGTCCGACGCGCACAATGGAGCTCCATTCACGGGGGGCCGGAGAGAGAAGCAGGAGAGAGGGAGAGGGGGAGAGAGAGAGAGAGTGAGAGAGAGAGAGAGAGAGAGAGAGAGAGAGAGAGAGAGAGAGAGAGAGAGGGAGAGGGAGAGGGAGAGAAAGAGAGAGCGAAAGAGAGAGAGGGGGAGAAGAAGAACGTCCTCTCAGACGTACGAACAGAGCACAGCGGCACCCTATCTCTCCATCTCTCCATCATTTCCCCCCGCCTGTCTGAGCAGGGCTGGCCCCTCAGCATCCGCCCACATCCGTCTAGCCCAAGACCCTCCGACCCCCCCCCCCCCCCCACCCACCCCACCCCACCCCAACCTCCCAACCCCACCCCAACCCCAACCCCCAGTCTGCCGCTCAGTCAAACAAACCCACTGAGCCCACATCCCTCTGCTAGACACAACCAGATTGCTCCTCAAAGCAGGAACTACTGCACGGGCCAAACACGCTTCCCGGTGCACTCCTGCCTCGCCAAACCTGCAATCCATCCCATTGTGAATGGCGGACGGCTGGAAAGGCATCCGCGTGTCGCTGGCCGTCCCCTGCGCAGGTCTCACCCA
>NC_137192.1:32918735-32928735 GCF_960531495.2 Zeus faber | reverse complement strand
CTCTAATCCCTACGATGGGAGACCACCTCTGGCCTCCCTCTCCAGCTCAGATCTCATTTCAGTTCCAGGACTCCAGGACCCCCCCCACCCCCCCCCACCCCCCCCCACCCCCACCCCCCTCTGGCCGATTTGGAGAATTATTCAAATTAAGGAGAAACTTTCGCCGATAAAGGCCCTCAGATGTTCTTTCAAGGTCCTTTGAAGGTTGCAGATGTAAGAGGGATTCCTCCAGAGTCGGCCCCTCATTAAGAATGATAATTGCGATCTGCATGGTTTTGATATACCCTATTAAACTAATGGTCTGAAATGGTTACTGGGGGAAAATCGAGGAGGAATCTTCCGCGGTTTGAAGTGACTCCGCTCTCACGTCTCGCGGCCGACGTTGCCGTCCTTTCCTCGCCGCCGCGATGTGAAAAGCCGCAGATGTTGACAAGCGGTGGAGCTCAAAAAGGGAGGCGGGGGGGAGAAAAGTCGACGGAGATACGGTTAGGGTTTGGTCTGGAAAATGACACCTTATGTGATAATTATTGTCAGTTTTTTTTTTTTGTTGTTTTTTTTTGTCCACAAAATGGAACTCCAACACAACCCCCCCCACCCCCCCCCCCCCCCCCCAGCCAGAACACCGGACCCGCCTCCCGACCTGAACGCAGGCTGCTGCTCTGACTTCCTCCCCTAGGACGCTCGCCCTCGCAGCACCACCACGTTGAAACGGCCGGCGGAGAGAAAAGACTCTCCCGGCTGGAGGGCTCAGCACAGTCTCTGGGGACTGGTGGTGGACCTTTCCCCTGTGGTGCAAAGGAGGAAAACTAAGATGGACGCAAGTCGCCCAAAAGCGGTAGAGGTTGACCACTGCCCAGCTGCAGTGTGGATGGAGGACAAACAACAGTGATCCACCATCAATTCTACGGGCGTGAACCAGGATCAGCAGCAATAACAATGACTTTCTAAAAAATAAAAATGTTACGTTTCACTCCATTTGGGCTTTTTGCTCCTCATTTTGATGAAGTAAACAAATAAACAGACTGGTGTTTATTTGCACATCACGGTTACACTTTGCTATCTCTATGTCTGTACAATATACAAACAACTGCATGTGTGTGTGTGAACGCACAACATCGACACACACACACACACACACACACACACACACACACACCCACACACACACACACACACACACACACACACACACACACACACTAGTGACTTCCCCGGCAAAGCACTGTAGATTGCTACTACCCCCTAGAGGTTTACATTTTATTACATTAAATCACAAACAAGTGAGGAGGGGCAGATTTTGAAATAAACATTTAAATATTATGATTTAAGGTTGAACACATGAAGAACAAAACAAAAGTGAAGATGATGACAATTTGGCTGAACGGTGTGCTGAATTCAGGAAACACATTATGTCATGTTAATATTTCACGCTACATATTACCTGTAGTAATAAGGCGGACGCTTAAATACACATAATATCAACTTAAAATAACAACAATCCCACTATGCTTTTTTTTAAATCTGAAGTCATTTTTACGAGTTGCCTGGACACCGGGACGCTCATCACACCCTCAACATCAGCACCAATTCAAAGATTCAAGCACAGATTTAGAGCACTCTTAAGAACATAACGTACCCCAACGTTGAGAATTTACCACGTAGCAGCAGTGTGTGCACGTGTTAGGATTGAACTGCACTATCAGAGTGTTATCAGGCTATTCATGGCCCATTACAGCTCTGCTTTATGACCTCCCAATCAGAGCTGGGCTCGCAGATAACAGCCAATCAGAGCTGAGCCGGCAGATAACGGCCAATCAGAGAAATGATAAGGACATCAGTCCAAGCACTGCAGGTGATGAGCTATGACCGGCTGTGGAAGCATGCAAACCACATGTAAATACAAACACACACACACACACACACACACACACACACACACACACACACACACACACACACACACACACACACACACACACACACACAAAGGGAGAGAAAGAAAGAATCTTTCCTGTGTAGCTATTATTTCAACTGCGCAATACTATGGATTATGTTGAGATTATTTTTCTTAATATTTACTTTAAATCTTCTTAACACAACCGATGCTGTTTGCTTGTTTTTTTTTTTTGTTGGTTTATGAAGACAAAGCTGACTCAGGTAGTTTTTGATAAGCTTCCTAATCTCTCCGGCTGAGGTTGGATCACGGTTTATTTAATGCTTCCAGTCTAATTGATCTTTTTTATTCTTTCCTATCAGTGGATTTTATCAACAGGGACATTCTAAATGCTGTTTTTATGTTGCATGGTAATTGAACATTTTGTAGAACAGGATTTAATCCCTCGCCACTTGTTCTATTTCTTCACATATATTTTAACTTCTTTGAATGTTAGGACGGATCTCAGTAAGTTGTCTTGCCCTCAGGGACTGAATTCATGCTTTTTAAAATTTTGTTATTATGTGCAATTATCCTATGGTCTGTCGCTTTAATGCGTTTTTGGACTCTTACCAACAGCCATGACCTATTTCTTAGGCAGGCCCAGCAGACTTAATGAAAGAATGCTGAATGTGCATCACTCAAACTCTGCATATTTCCAACATTTTCCCCTTAACGCTGGACTACATCCCACCTTCCACTCAACCCGCAAAAAAATCCCTCCTCCCCAACCGAGACAAGCATACAGTTTACTGTATACACAGGCTGTATCATCCTGGCCTCATCAAGATTGTCTATGTTGAATAACATTTTAGACCAAATTCCCATATGCCATAATTTATCAAATCTGGTACATTTTATATGGCACCTCCTCGCGCGGTACAAACCTGCAGAGAAGCCCGTTTTGGTTAGAAAAGCAGCTTGAGTGACATGTTGAATTATCCTAAACCGAAACACCCGAACACACACACGCACACACACGCATACTGGCAAATCCACATCCTTCCAAAGTCCAGTGTTAGACAGGCCAGTGTCAGCTACTGATAGAATTTGTCCAGTTTGCTATGAATACAGTGATACTGCTCCGCTTGCCATTAAGACTATTAGGACTATTGTTGCTTCCAAAACGGCGTATGACACACTACATGTGCATACTATCGTCCAGAATACTTCACTATAAGAGTAAAACAACGATGGCTCCTCGGACATACTACGCTGCAATACAGTTGCTCCACTTCCTTTCAGCACGATGAGGACTCTGCATATTACAACATTTCCCTGGATATAGTATGTCCTCCTGGTACTTTTCACACACTATTTAATGCACACTATAATTTCAGACATGCTTAAAAAAAACTCGGCTCCAACGACCAAGTAGTTTAATGGTATGAAATTCCAGCGCCGGCTCATGTCTCGGGGAGATGTTTACTGTTTACAAATGCTTCACACAGTTCGCCGGGTCCTCCCCCACGAAACGTCTGATTTTTTGGCTCACGGGAACTTTACTCAAAACAGGAGAGGAAGGAATGGACGGAGGGGTTGAAGGGTGACAACAGACTGAAGTAAAAGAGAAAAAAAAAACCCGTCCTCCGGGGCACCAGCGGGCTCGACCAGAAAGAGGGGGAAAGCCAGAGAGATCGCAGGGAGCAATTACAACAGAGTTCTGGAATGATGGAGGTGATAGCGCGAGTGCTGGGGCTAATAGAATGTTGGCACTGATCGTCCACCTCCCCCGACCCCACCCCCGCCACCGCCGGCGGAATAGACGCCAAGCTTTTCAAAGGGTTCCTCCATGGGTCAACCAGAGGTCAAGTACAGGAAGGGGCCGGGAAACTCAAGACACAATCGTAGGTCCCGATCTAATGGGGAACCTTTTACAGTTTTGTTGTTCTTGGTTCTCTTTTCCTTGATGGTTAATTCCTCCGCGTCTGTCGCGGCGCAGATGGGGTCTCCGGATGGGTCGGGGTTTCCACGCAAAAGGAAGCGAGCGGGGCCGCGCGTCGGGTCCGCATCTGGGTCGTTTTTAAAATGCATGCGAGACGGTCGGGATGGAAATGGGGTTAAAGCGGCGACGAAACAAAAAAAAAAAAAAGAAAGAAACCCCGACTTTGATCGCCCGCACGCGTGAATGGAGACACCCCGGCAGCTCTCTGCCAATCGGCTGTTCCTGACGGGACGCTCCGGCGGTTGCCGCGGCGACGTCCGCCTTCCTTGCGTACGTACGTGTATGTGCGCTCTGACCGCTCACCTCCCACTCACCCATCCCTCTGGTGGGAGTCCATTTCCCTTTTCTGGTCCATAAATAAATAAAGGGGCACAGCGCCCCAGGACGGACGAGGAGGAGGAGGAGAGGGAGAGGGAGTGTTAAAGAGAGCAATGAGAGTGGTAGAGCGGACCGAGGGAGGTGAAACGAGGAGGCGCCACTAATTGTTTCCCATCGCGGGGAAGTTAAGTCCTGACGGAGCATCCCCCCCCCCTCAAATCTGTCCCAGACATAAGAGGGAGGCCTCAATCAAACACATGAACCGCACAACGTGACCCGGTGGGGTTCGGCAGGAAAAGGAGGGGAGGAGGGGGAGGAGGGGGGAGTGTGAACTGATTGAATCCTACGAATAATCATACGCTGAACCCCCCCCCCCGCGCGGGTCACAGGGTCGCCCGATGAGCCGGAGCTTTTCAGCAAGACTGTTTGTAAAAGCCCCTTCCAGGTACTAGGTTCAATTCATATCAAGTCATTTGCTCATTAAGGTGTGTGCACGTGCGTGCGCGTGCGCGCTTGTGTTTCAGTTAATGTTAGGAACGGGACATTTCCTGAAAGAGAAAAGGTTAATTGAGTTTTTGTTGTTTACTCGGAACAATCTATATGCCCAGCGAGTGAACGCCTAGCAGGAAGGTGAAAGGGGGGGGGGGGGATTTGGGGTAAACGTGCGCGCGTTTGTCTTCAAGGGATCACGCGCTCGTCTCCGCTCCCTCCCTCGCCCCCCTCCGTTGTGTATAGAGAAGAATAATAGCTTAAAGCATCAAAAATAATTAAGCTCCCAAATTTATTCATCTAATTTAAAATGGCCGTGCGCTCAGGAACATTGTGTGAAGGAAAAAAGGGGGTTCCATTAAGCTAATTCTAGCTGTAAGTGGTGTTTACTCTAATATCTCTGCTATAGTGATACCAGTCAAGGCAGCAGCAGTAGCAACAACAACAACAACAACAACAAAAAAAACCTTCGGCCGTCAATCATCCGCCTCCCACCAGCGATGCCGCTATCTCAGAGGACAGCAGGAAATCAAAGAACCCAGCCCAAAAGCAGGGGAATCTATGTCGACATGAAGGCTATAGCCCGCGCCGCCCGGCGTCTAATGGGAAAATCCCCACCCCCTCGCAGACGACTCCCGACGCGGCGTCGCCGGCCGTGCGGGGCTGCGGTTCAAGAAAAAGAGCGACACCATGGGAGCGGTTTCCGTGACGACTTGAACCCGCCGGTGGGAGCGGATCCCCGACGGCAAAGACAGGTAGCGCAGCCACGCGCAGGATCTTTTCAATTCGCCCCCATTTGCACGGGGTCCGCTGCGACCGCGTTCATAAAAAAATTTATGAAAAAAAAACCCCACAAAGGTTTCCCTCGGACCCTTCCCCCCCTTTTCTTCCCGGCGGGACTCGCCCCAAACGCAAGGTTTACTTCATCCAGGCGGGTTAATGAAAGCGCTGAGACGGACGGCGCGGAGCGGCGTGGCGACGGTACGCGGGGGCCCCTTCCGCCTCGGGAAGCCCCCCACACCAGCGTCACAATCCTACGTGGGAATGTTGCTCCACCGCTTTAGAATCCATCCACCCTCTGAATCCAAATCTGCAGCCAGCGTGTGTGGGGTGTCGGGGGTGGGGGGGGGATGTAATTGCACTCTGACCACTTAGTTCAGGCCGTCACTACTAAGGTCACTTGAATAGGACTCCATATTCGTCTCTAATCGAGCCGCTAATCTAGAAGATCTAAAGCCCGAATCAATCCTCCCGCTCTGCCTCCATTGATCTCACCTCCCCCCGCCGAGCGCTTTAACTCTTGCTCCTCGTCCCTATTTCCTTTCCAACGCGCTTCTTTTTTTTTTGGCAGTAATGGATACTGAAGACGTCAGGCGGATTCAACATTTATCGCTTATTCAAAGCGCCCCTCCCGCCGCCCCCGCCTCGGCCGACCGGCTCAAATACCCCCGGTCCCAGGCGGGCGCAGACGCCAACGCCGACGCACAAAGGGAGGGAAAATGTATTTTATTTTATTTTTTAAAGGACGACACATTCAAATTCAAATCCAAACGCTGCGGTTCGTGTTGTTGCAGTAGCCGTGAAATGATCAAGCTCGGGCTAATGGCTCCTTATCTTTCTCGGCGGGTTTAATCGCGGCCGCGGCCGGTCTGCTGCCCCAGGTGGGAGTTATCTGGAGACATTACCGCTCAGACGACCCAAACCTAACGATTCTGCCTTGGCTCAGGACGAGAGAGCGGGCGCTTTTTTCGGCGGGGGGGGGCAACATTTTTCGACAAACGGATCAAAGCGCGGCGGCGTCGCTCCAATGGCCCCCGTTCTCCTCCGTCTGAGCGAGTCGTGTGCACAAAGGCAATGTTTCGCGCCCTGCGTCATACCTCCGCCCGCGGCGTCTCCAACGGGGGGCTCAAAAAAAAAGAAAAAAGAAAAAAAAAAGCGGAAATGGATTTCTTCACGCGACGCCTTGCGATTCACGGGACCGGGTGCTCAGATGAGCCGTGGAGCTCCGTTTACATTCACGCAAGGAGGGGATCGGAGCTGGAGAACCCCGACCCAGCGAGACCCCGGACACGGTATTAAATACATCAGCCTTAAAAACCACGAGGGGTGGGCATGAAGCAGCAGGGGCCGAAGAAGTAGAAGACCTTGGAACTTGTGACTTGTGACTTGAGTCGGTCAGTGCTATTAATCAAGAGGAGAGATAAAGAGATAGAGGAAGACTGAAGGATATACACTGTGTGTATGTATATATATATATATATATATATATATATATATATATATATATATATATATATACTGTGTGTCTGTGTGTATATATGTGTGTCTGTGTGTGTGTGTGTGTCTATAATATATATATATATATATATTTATTATGTGCATACAGTATAAATGGGTGGTGGCCTCAAAGAGTTTAATGTGCATTAAAAAAAACAGATCAGTTTCATGGTTAAGGCCTTTTGTCCGGCCGTGGAGGGAGCGGCACGCACGTTTCTTTCATCCCCCCATCATGACTCCGGCAGGAGGACGGCGGTCGCACCCAGGGGTATTGGTCGGAGCTGCCTCGGTAATCAATACTCATTCAGCTTCAGAGCGGTTAAACATGTCTCAGCTTTAATCATACTTCGTAACCAGATTGTAGAACGTCTCCCCCTGCACACCGGCCTGGACTCCATTAAACAAATTCCGCTGGAACCCAACACAAACACGCCGACATGCGGACGGAATAAGTCCATTATGGAACAGTAAGTTCTGTTTTGGTAGTCCAAGAACAGGATCCCGTTAAAACGCTCCTTGACAAGAACGAGGAAATCGAGGGACAAAAAAAAAACAAAAAAAAAAACAGGAAGTGAAGGAGAGGAACAGGCGGCGGGGGAGAGCGGAGGGAGGGCAACCCAAACCGCCGCCGGCAAACCCCGCGGCCCCCGACAGAACACGAGGGGCGCGGCGCGGCGATACTCGCGTTCGAAAAAACAAGTTTTGCTTCATTAGGACGAGGAGGAAAGGGGGGATTAGCGCGGGGAAGAAAATAAATGATTGCACCAAAAATGTGTATTCCCCGAGTCAAAACCACCTCCAGATGAGCGAAGCGCTCGGCTAACCCTTTCCATATGAAACGGTCCTGATGGCTACTCTGCCCTCGGAGTTCAGTCAAGCTTTAAATCAACTGCACATTCTATTAAATAAACACTGGGATTATGGAGATTAATGCACAGTGAGAGGAGAGTGCCGGGCTTCAGACTCCAGTCGGACAACAGCCGCCCCGCTCGCGGTGGATACGGTATTTACATGAATCTGCCGTTTCCATGTCAATTCACGCGGCATTACCATGCGGAACATGCGACCGGATCCGGCCGTCCCATCCCGGTGACATGCGGCGTGGGGGGGGGGGCGTGTAACAAAATCTGCCGTTCGCCGCATCCCCGCAGCCGTCTGGAAGCCTTTCGGGCTCATTTTCAAATCGAAACATGGAGGCAGCAAATATTCCTTTGATCGGCAACACAAACGACACAAACAAAGCAATTTGAACAATCGGGGCGGGGGAAACGGCCGCGGCTCGCTGTTGCCGAGAACCTCTGAGGCGACGTGACTCGACGGGGAAAAGCCAAAACACTAACGGCCGTGAAATGACAAAGGGGATCGCGGCGGAAACTGGCACCGGGGCCGCTTCACCTCAGACCTCTGCGTTCCGGGGACTCGCTCGTGCCGGACGGTCTCTCTCTCAGGGACGGTCGTGCCGCTCATCCCGATCCGCACGATACCGCCCACCCCCACCCCCACCCCTCTCGGTCACCGCGGGAGGCCTCACCTCCATGTTCCCCCCCGGATCAGCACTTGCATCAAAGGCCCCTGACGTCCCGCCCACCGTCTCCGGGGCGCTGCGCCGGCCGATAAGAGCGACAACCTCATCCATAACTTCCACCCCCGGCCGTCTGACCAGCCGCGCTATCGCCCCGATCTGCCTGGAGGCGGAGCGCGCGTGTCGGGACGGGACGCTGTTTGTGTTCCGCGAGGAGGAGCCCAGCGGAAGGAGCGGAGGGAGCGGAGGGAGCGGACGCCTTTGGCGGGGAGGCCCAGGCCAGCGCATCGCGGCGGGTCCGGCCGGTCGTGTCCGCTGCGAAACCAAAGCTATCCCTGGAGACTGAAGACGATGATATGACTGACTCGTGCACTGGATGGTTCAAATCCAGCCTGCAGGGTGTCCAGGATATTATGTAACTAATAAGAAGAAAGTTAGTACATTAAGTTGAATTCATGCAGTTAATTGAATATATATATACAATAGCGTATGTATATATATATATGCATATGTGACAAAAAACATAAATGAATCAAATGAGATGAATGGGTTTAACCTGAGTTACTTTTTCAAATTTAGAAGTCCACAAAGTGCACAGAACTGATTTTCCTTTTCTTTAAAACGTCTCTTTTTATTAAGTGCTGCCTAGTCTGTGCTGAGTCTGTGCTGGGTCTGTGCTCGGTCTGTGCTCTCGGCTGCTGTGATGTGTCCTGCAATGTGGTGCACGCTCGTTTTTCTCCGTGTCACCTCTCCACCCCTCCACCCCTCCACCTCTCTCCACCTCCGCTCTGGGGAATTTTTCCACACGGGAGAAGAAGACAAAATGGTCGGGCTAGAATGCAGTCATCTGTTCATGGAAAGGGCCGCATTCAAACTGGACGGAGTAGCGCTTTGTTCTGCGAGAAACAACATTTGAACTTGTTTCACAGATTGAGCTATGGGAGGGCGGGGGGCTGTGGGGAAAGAAAATTCCCAAATAGAAAAGGGAAATTTCACGGCAAACAAACATCTAAATGACTTGACAGCGAATTAAGCGGACGTGTATGATATGAATTATATCCGTAACCTCACTCAGTCACATTAGAAGCGTGACGTCAACCTCAGCCCGGGCGCGACGGAGCCTGACATTTGAATCTCGAGGCAACTTTTCCAATAATAAAGAGTTTCCCTTTAAGTCGTCCGACCTTTTGCACCCCACAGCAGGGACGGAGAAAAAGAGGGGAAGAACAACAATAAATAAATCGTACATATTAATGGCTCATTTCCGGACGATTCTCTCATGCCTTGGGCCTTCCATCGGTACGGAGCCTCCGAAGCCCAAACCCAAACTCCCACCACTTCCCTTCATTAAAGTCGCCCCCGTGTGCGCGCTCATAACGCTGGTCGTACAGGAACGAGAGCCAGGGCCGTGTCCAATCTGCTCTTCTGGCTTTTCTGGCTTCTGGCAGCAGTGCAAGCATTGCACTGCTGCCTATTTGGGTTATCTCCCAATTAGGAGCCTTTCTGTGTGGAGTTT
>NC_137192.1:32886235-32913735 GCF_960531495.2 Zeus faber | reverse complement strand
GAGTTAGGCGTTGTTTCTTTGTTGAAGCTCATTCTTCACTAGCGACTGAAACGTGAGATCCAGCCTTCTAGAGCGCAGCGCATCCTCTGAGCTCCCACCAGACATTTCCTTAAAACTGAAAAAACAAACAAACAAACAAACAGACAAACAAACAAACAAAAAAACAAACTCCAAAATCAAAAATAGTTTATCCTCATTTATAAGGTTACGCGGACTGGAAGGGACTTTTCCCATGACCCTACACTTCACATTCTTCGACCCCCCCCCCAAGCGGACCTCCTCCCTGCAGCCGTCAGGAACAGAAAGCCCAAAATGGAAGGGCCTCGGGCTTCTCCTTCCAACTCTCCGCAATGTTTTCAAAGTGTCTCATTGGAGAGGTTCTGAACAACTTTGTTAGTCGCTGCATAATTAAATAAAATTTAATTTTAAATTTTAAACAAGAGGAAAGCGGGTTGCCAGTGATCTTAGCGAGAATCAAGGGTCATATCAGTGTAAACAACCACTCTCAAGCCTGTGTTCAGAGTTGCCAGGTCTGCGGTTTTCCCGCGGAATTGGGCTACTTTTTAAGTGTCGAAGCGGGTTGTTTTTTTTTGGGGGGGGGGTTTCCGTGGGTCGGGGGGGGGGGGGGGGTGTGGGGGGTGTGGCTGGGTTTGTCATGCAGACCTGGCAACCCTGCCCGTGTTCAGTTCAGTTTTTGCAGCATTGCTACGGAACTAGAAGAGAACTACCAGAGAGACACAACTAGAGCAGCGTGTCAGAGAGCCACACCCACAGCGACGGCCTCCTCCGGCGGTGATGCCGCTCCACCTACACCTCCACCTCCGCCTGCTCCTGCACCGGCTACGACTGATGGAGACTCACACCCGTGGCGAGGAAGACGGAAATACTGGCGACCAGAATAAAATCAGAGCAAAAAAATAAATAAATCAAAGCAAACATCTGGCTTTTTTTTTCTCCACAGGATTTGCTTTTACTTTTGATACTTAAATTCCTTTAATCTCAGTTACTTCAAGATTTTCTCTCAAGTAGCATTCAAACGAGCGGCTTTCACTCTTACCAGAGTAGTTTTTTCCGTAAGATATTTTTACTTTTATACAAGTGCGACTTTCAAGTACTTTTTCCAACACTGGTTGGAGCTGAGCGGTAATAATTGGACTGGTTAAAGATTGGTCACAAATAAAACTTCCGATACAATTGATTGTCGGCATCAATAACGAGTGTTTCCTTAAATACTCGCTGTGCGCCGTCTTCGTCCGTCGTCGATGAGCAGCATGTGACGACACAATTCAACATATCCTTGAATCTGATGGATGAAGTCGCCCTCCCCTGCAGGAGTTTCTGGTATTAAGAGCGGTCCTGTGCCGCGCAATCAGCAGCCATTTGTTCTGCCGAGCTGGGTGAAATGCATTGTGGGTAATCTACCGACAAAGAGAATGATAGCGGTATAAGGATGAGGGCGATGGAAAACAAAAGAGGCCGCATCATGGAAGTAGACAAAGTTACTGTCACACCGCTATCTACCTCCTCTATAATGTAACCTTCCTCCACAATCCTAAAACCATCTTGTTATCTTATCTTGTTGCTTTGCTTTGTGTCATCACGCGTACGACGACACTCTCTCGCTGCGCGCGCGCACGCACTTCATTCTGGTGTCACAAAATGAAAATTCAAAGACTTTCAAATGCCTCCTCAAGCACAATTTTTTTCCATTTTCAAGGACTTCACGTAAAACAAATATAATCAATTTTAAATGTGATCTCTATTAATTAAAATATTATATAATCTTAATCTCATTGTCTGTTATTTACATGAGTTTATCTATATATCTGTTATTAACCTCGTTGTCATACATAATCTATGTCGAAAAAGGATTTCTGGAAAACTTTATCATGTCACAACCTGAATCACAAAACCTGGGGGAATATCACAGGTGATGACGGCGTTTATTTCAGGGACTTTTCAAGCACTTCAGCATAAAAGGGGGCAGTCAAGGTATTCCAGTACTTACATTTCTGAGGAGGGAATTCAAGCGGCCCAAGGACTGAACAGTAAGAAAAGTCGGTAAGAGCTGACACGGACACATAGGTGTTTTTGGATCCCCGCGTCAAATGGATGTGTTCGGCTTCAGACGTTAGATAATGACGTATACGCTTCCTTCCTGCCGTCCTTCCACCAGGTTAAGAGTTGTACAGCCTGCCTGCCTGCCTGCCTGCCTGCCCGCCTGCCTGCGTGATGTCAGTGTTGGACGGGTTACGCAGTCCGACGTGCAGTTTACTGCTCGACACTTCTCAAGGTGACAATGTATTTGACCTCTGACCTCTGCCCTCGTTGTTCTGCTGAGCTGGCCCGTAACGACCGTGCGTTATTCACTGGCGAGAGGTGAGGTGGTGGTGGTGGTGGTGGTGGTGGTGGGAAGGGGGGGGGGGGGGTGACAGGGCCACAGGACACAAAGACCGCAGTCATACAATACGGGACCTTTCTGCGAGGGAGGGCCGTGCGTATGGGAGCGGTGTATCAATACATTTCTTTATTCAGGTGCCAGTGCTCATTTGCATGAATGTCGTCTTTGTCGGAGTAATGAGATAGGAGCAGATTTGCAAACAATTCCGTGGTGAAGGGAGAACAATAGAGGTGGTGGACGGTCAATGGCTTTTCTTTCAAGAGGGCGTTGTGCTTACGCCTTGCTGGATTTTAAGGGCTAATAAGCCTCTTTAATATGCCTGAGCTGCTTTTTATTTTTTTTTTTCTATCTTGCCGCAGTTTTGGCCCAATATCTCTTATCATCTCTGTTTGTCCACTGCGATGCAACGCAACTTGTCTATGACGTCGCACGACGGGCGCTGGGCTCAATGAGGCCCGAGCCAGCGTAAACAAACAGCCTCGAGCAGGGAGTGCACCCTCTTCACACCCTCGTCCTTGTTTGCGTCATCGGATCAACGTGTTATTTTCGGGGTTTTTTGTTTTTTTTGTTCCCTCTCGCGGTCGTTTGTCAAAACGAGCTAATTTCTTTTTTTTTTTTTTCCCCCCCGCATGCGGCGGCGAAGGAAATTATTCCCATCCAGGGGCGCGTCGCTCAATCATGAAGGCGGCTTCACACGCACTGTACGTTAACGTTTCACACGGGCGTCGCTAAGTCGAATAATATATTAAAGGTCAGCAAAGGCTGGTGGAATAGGTGAGAGATAAGGAGGACCGGAAATGGGGAGGTAGACCGAAAGAGGCAGTGGCGGTATTAAATAAAGAATGCCCATTTTAATCATAGCTAATTATAATTGTGGCAATGGGTAAGGGAAAACAGAGGGGGGTGGGGGGGGGGGTGAGGGTGATTCTATCTGCAGCCACGTTCATCATCACAATGGAGTTGTTTTAATCAGACACATGACATTTCTGTCATCAAATTAGAAATTAAAAAACGGTCTCCCGGTGAAGCAATATCACCTGGAAAACCTGGCCGCGTTGGCTCAGCAATAAGCAACGGCGGGCCCATCGATAACCGCAGACCGTCCAACGCACGAAGTCACACACGGAATCAATCTGGAGCCCCTGCAAAGTAAATATTCACTCAAACGAGGGGAGCATGCAGGCGAGGAATATGTAATTTGAGCGCAGAAGAGTGCGTTAGTAGCGTCCCCACCGGTAACATTTTTAATTAATGATGCGCCTGTTTATCAGCGAAACGGCGGCTAATTAGTCTTTTTAATCTCCTCCGCCTGCTACAACTTTTTAAACACTTTCTCCACCAGCCTCCGCCCCGCCCACCCATCGACCGAACCCCGCTGCCTTCTTCCCTTTGTTTACACGCCGCCTCTCTATCGGGCAGCATCTCCGGCCGTTTCCAATCTATAAACATTTGGGTGTTCAGAGGTTGACCTTTCGGTCCGAAGTCGACCCGGAGGCCGGGCCCCAAAAGACGGGGTTATTGTTGCTCGGACATCAATGGCTTCCCGCTGCCCTGGCGAGGGCGGGAGAGATAAGCCGGAGAGAGATCATTTGTATGCAAAAATCGCCGCGGAAAGGATATGAGCGCCGGGCCAGCGTATTTTAATTAGAACGGAAAGATTGCCATCGAAGCATTATCAGGAAATAGGTGTGAATAGTCTGGGACCTTCCCGGACGTCTGCCGTGTGTCAGCTGGTGGAGCAGGGTCGGAGCCGAGGTGAGAACGTCGTACTGGCCCGCGGTACCGCTCGTCCCTGCCACCGTCAGCTGTGTCCCTCCAAGCACATTAGACAAACCTCCTCACCCCAGCTCAGAGAGACTACCGCACGCACGCACGCACGCACGCACGCACGCACGCACGCACCGACCAACAGGATTAGCGCGCGTGTTAAAAGGTATTGTTTGGAAAGCAGCGCACCCGCAATCATTTGCCTGCATCCAGACACTGAGGTTTGGGAAAAAATATATATATCCTCCTCTATCCCTACTTATTCATGCAATAGGTGACGCACTGTGGGGCTCATTGCTCAACTGAAACAAATAAATCACTCTGGTTATGGAAATACCGAACCGCCGCGTCGCCGAGAAGGTCAGTGTCCGCACTCATTTCACTTCAACAAAGGACGGAATTATTCTTATTGCTCATTTTCGACCATTAAAGAATACAGTGTTTTGCCAAACGCCGAGGAAAGTCAGAGACGGATGTGTACAGTCGCGGCTCGCGATTCATAATATAAAAGAACTTCAGAGTGAGGAAAATAAAAGAGATAGTGACGGACAGAGAAAGAAATGGTATAAAATAGATAAAGAAGATGGAAAGTGGAGCAAGAAGAGAAATTGGAGCAAGATGGGGGTAAAACAAAACAAAAAAAAAAGAGAGCAAGAGATTTTTTTTTTTGGTTGCCCGTCTGGTGTTCTATAAGAGGAACGAGGGGAGATAAGGCTAAAAGGACTGTCAGTCAGGGGAACAATCCTACCAGTGTCCCGTCTTCGCTCCCGCCCCTCCCTCTCCCACTCTCCAATTTCCACAGATTCCTGCTCAGATAGTCCACGTCCACTGGGCTGTTTGCTGACATCACATGCTACATTCTGTTTGCGCTCCAGCGTGTGGAGCATGAATGGACACATAACTCAACTATTCATACACAATATGCAGAGTCTGGCTTTTTTTTTTTTTTTTTTTTTTTTAATAGAACTCTGGTGCCATGTTGTAAATAACCCGCCAATCGATAACATCAACTGCTTATCCGTGAAATTGTGATAGTGATCAATTGCGTGCATGTACAACGTAATAGTGTGTTTCATATGCAGAGTATAACAAAGTAAAAAAAGCTGTCAGACTTTCATTAATGTTTTCTGTCATTCCTTTTTTTCCTTCGTCACATTCACTTCTCAGTGGGCAAAGCAACTCAAATACAAGGTGGCCACAGGGGAGGTGGGGGGGGGGGGGGGTACAGGTCTAAAATATTACCAAAAAGGAAATTATCTTTTGACTGATCTTTGAACTTGAGTGGTGAGCAGCAGATAGTGATAGGGGAGGGAGAGCCGAGGTCATGACACAGGCTTTATTTGTGAAGCCTCTAATTACTTTGGCCACGCTCCCTTACGTGATAATGTCTATTATCAAACCAAACTGAGGTGTTTCAGGAAGAAACACTAATTTAGATTAAAAAAAAACAAAAAAAAACGCTTCAGGGCTTTTTTTTGCTAATATTTTATCACAGCGGGTTCTGATAAAATGCACAGGGCTGACGTCTGATTCCTTCTTCACTGGGATAAGAATGCATAAAAAATGCTGGTTGGGAGGCAGAGGCCATTATATCCATGACATCACCCCCCCCCCGCAGAACAAGCTCCTGCTGCACCCAGGTCAGGGCTGAACCATTTTCTTATGCGGATCGAACACGTATCGCTTGAAGTCCAAGCAAATGCTGATTGGCTGAGAATCGGCTTTGGGCTCTTCTTCTTTGCCGGGTTCCGCCTTCGCGCCACTCTTCCCTTTCTTCTTGGAGGTGGAGGAAAGTAGCTGCGTGGTCTCCGGGCGAAGACCCCCTGAAGGGAAACGTGGCGGGCAGGGAGAAATAAAAAAATATGAATAAATTAATGTTGAGGCTGATCACTGCACGGAAGGTATCACATTATTAAAAATGATGTGAATGACATCGTTACCGACACGTCAGAGCAGAAGTTCCCAGTTTCCGACGGCGCCGAGGGTGTGTTGCGAAACCTACGGTACGGTGCAGTCAGGCTCTCGACTGTGAGCACTGAACAGCGGTTAACACTGAAGACTTCAGCTCCAGACTGATACAACTGACCTGTCTCCCAATCTCCACATCCTGGGGTCTAACAAAGACTGAGAGAGAGAGACAGTGCGTGTGCGCGTGTGTGTGTGCGTGTGTGCGTGTGTGTGTGTGGCCCAAAAACAAAAACAAAATAAAAAATAAAACAGTTCTAATTTGTTTTGCCTTTGTTGTTTTCTCGCCGCCTTGCATGCTTGCAGATGAGAAATGCTGAGGGTTAATGGCAGAGCTCTCTGGCTGTCTGACCTCGCCTTCTGCGGCGCCAGCATTCAGGCTGTTATGGTTATGCCAATGTGAGGCTCGTCAGGGTTGCGGGGCAGAATTCTCTTCCTGTTATCTACGATCAGATGACTAGGATCGTGGTATCGCCGCCCGATCGCCACGCTCGCACGCACACGCACACGCACACACACTTCACATCAAATTTAAAAAGAGAATGAAATGCAATCTCATGTTCAATTTCTAGTTTATTTTTTTGTAGAATATACTCCAACTGTTCTGAAATAAATAAATATACATACATACATACATACATACATATCTATGTAACAACCAAAGTCTTTCATGCTACTCATCTGCAGACAACAGAGCTTGTAAAGCAGTCCCTACTGTACATTACACAGTACTTAGCAGCGCTGACTTGACAAATGGACAGGACAAAGTAACCCCCCCCCATGCTTTTGCAAAATCTCAAATAATCCCTAATGCACAAAACCATTATCCCCCCCCCCCCCCACACACACACACACACACACACACACGCACCTCGGCACCAATTCAGGTATGAGCCTGATTTATCATTTTTGGCAATCCAAGATACACTAAAGCGTTCACAAGTCAGATCTAGTAAACAACAACCTTGGCGTCCGCCCCCTCGACAGCTTTTCTCAGTTTCTTTTCATGTGTCAGCGAACAACAAAGTTATGGACACAGTTATTAAAAGTTGTTTTTCATAGTGCGCCACAGGATTTCACGCACGGAAAGACTTTTCCTATCAAATTCATACGATCAGATATACACATGTGGCAGCTCCATCGACAGACAATTAATCTGGTGGATTTTGACGAGTCCAGAATCTGCACCTTCTCCAGGTTTCGTCTGCTCCATTCTTTGCATCGCAAGGGAGAGGTTGGTAACCAAAGAAAAAAATATATATAATAAAACGGCGAAAACGACGACTGACGAGTCTAAAACTGGGAGAACAGGTCCCTGTGGTGGCGGGTGCTGAGGAACCATAGGAGCTTTTTATGCGGTTATTCTTTTTTTTTTTTCCAGTGAGCAACATGGCTCTGAAGTCCACCTTGATTGCTTGGCTTCCATTTCGTTCCGTTCACCAAACCTGCTCAGGCCTCGCAGCCTGAGGAACGGAAAGACAGGACCCACCCGAGACGCGGCCAGAGGTGGGGGCCGAGCGACACCTTGTTCTCCCCGACGCCCCGTCGCGTCTCCCGCACCTCGGCTCAATGTGGCCGTTATGCTCGGGGCGAGAGGAAGCCGCCGCGCACGAGGCCCAACGCGGTGTGAGCGGGTTTGGCGGGTGGGGGTGAGGCTCTCTTTCTTAATGTTTTTGTTTTCCCTTTGCCTCACGGTGTGGAGCCGTCGGCCAGAGCGACAGAAGGTAAAATAAACACTGGAGCAGACTTCCCCCGGAACACGGGCCGTCCCAAGAGGAATCCTGGGAATGTGACTCGGGATTTCAGGCCTACCACTCTCACCACATCCTGAACGCGGCCCGCAGAACCCAAAATCCTCTGAGAGAAACTGCTTGGGTTGCATGTGGGTGTTGTGTGTGTGTGTGTGTGTGTGTGTGTGTGTGTGTGTGTGTGTGTGTCTGTCTGTCTGTCTGTCTGTCTGTCTGTCTCTCGATGACTGGCTTTGTCAGACATTGATTACCTCATTTGGGGCTGTCCAGATTCCCCCTTTTACTTGAACAGGGTCTGCTCAAAGTTCTATTAATTTACCTAAACCCTTAAAGACAGATCGTTTACATCAGCTCGCAGGTAGAGATGGTATCCATGTCCCAAAACAGGTCAAAAGTTATCCATGCTGGTTGTGCCCTTTCCTCAAATCCTTAATAAAAAAAATACTCTTCCACTTAAACCCTTTACCAATGTAACATCAATTCAAGGTTTAAATCTATGACAGTTTCATATTATATCTGATCTTGTTCCAACAAAGTAGTGACTAGAACCAATCCAGGACCTCACAGTTATTAAAATATCTGTTATTTCTACCAGTTTGAGTGAGAACTTGCTCACTGGTATTGAGCGTCCCTACAGAATCAACATAAACATGTTATTCAGCGTGCATTTTAAAATCCTGCAGTTGAGGCTCCCCCGCTCACGCCGACCACATCCAAACCCGTGAGTCATCGTGCAGGCTGGTGCCTGCATTTGCACCTTCTGTCTTTCCACATAAAATTATATTAAAGCATACTTTTATTTTCCTCTCCGATTTTCAGGCAATTAGCTGGAATCATTGTGAGAGTAATCTACAGAATACTCATTAGCCCTAAGCTCATTACAATTCCCTAACGGACAAGCTCGATATGCAGAGCTCATACTCCATTTTACACAGTCTACTTTGATGCGAGTCTCGGCATCAGATGGGTCAACGTCGTCACGGCAAACTTCGGTAAATCCTCACCTGATACCCGGATCTTGAATTTCCCGCTCTGTCCAAAGCCGCCCTCGATGACGCCCTCCTCGCCCGTGGACAGCCTGACCTTCAACCCCACAAAGAGCTGCAGGTTGGTCTCTTTCTTGAACAGGTTGCGGCCGATAACGGTGTAATCATCGGTAACCTGGCCGGGGGGAGGGGGGGGATGATAGGTCATAATGAGTGGCACAAAACATAGAGGGAAAAAACAAAACAAAAAAAACAACTACCCAACCCGTCATATCAATCATCAATATCAAAACATATCTGAGGGCGAGGATGGTTTGAGTGTTTCAACAGTACAGCCAGGTGTCTGCCGCCGCCACCGCCGCCGCTTTGACGTCGGCCGCACGTTCCCAAAACCCCAGGACGTCACGGCTCTGCAACGACCGCATTCCGCTGGGCTCGTCCTCTGTCTGTCTCTTCCTTTCATTCTTTGTGCGTTTCTTCCGTAATCTCTTAATCACCGCGGTATTCACCCATCCCCGATGAGATAATGGGAGGGGCACCACTCTGTCGCCATCTCATCCCCCAACAAACCTCTTCCTCTCTGCCCTCATTGCGCTCGTGAACGTTTGGCCCCGACCTCGGCTGAGCGTGACAGGGGCGCAGATAATGAGAAATAAAGTTTCTTTACGTGTCTAACAGACCGCATAAGGCGTGACCGGGTGACTGGCAAATCTCAACAATGTCAGTTATGTGCCCTGCGGAAAAAGGAAACGCTTTAAGGGGCTGAAGTGCGATCGCTGTCACTCGGCCGCCATCTGACCCCTCGCACGCAGCGCTCCGACCGCACGCTAAATGACAGGAGCTGTCGACAGCTTGAGGTGCTAACGGCTTGAAAACCTGTTCGCACACTTGAACCCGCCCGCCCCGCGCCTGACCCTGCAGGGAGGGTGGCCGTGCACTCACGCTGGAAGTCAACTGTAGCCTGACCTGTGACGGGGCTGAGAAGACGACTCTGGCAGAAACCCGGAGGGAAGTAAACTTAAACAAAGTACCATGGACCAAGGAGAGAGCACGCACATTATGATTGTGTATGCTTTATAAATCATTAATTCATAAATTTAAGGATATATTAACAGAGAAAATGGAAAGGGGAAAAAGACAGAGCACATGAGAGAGACAGACAGAGAGAGACAGACAGCTATGACTAAAAGCGATGTGGGTATTCCTGTGCTACTCAGGTGTGTCCAAACAGCGCCAGGATCCAACAGCCAGACAGAGCGAGTGGCGTCAGGCGGCCACACAGCCACCCACATACATTATTCTCAAAGGATCACATGCCCTGCGATGCCTCCAACGCAGCTTGCCAGAGCTGCTTGGTATGTGCTCCAGTGCCACACGAAATTAAAAACATCCAAATAACAACCTACAATCAAATAACAAAGGGGGGACTAAACTTTATGAGCGAGGTGACAGAAGAGCGGAGGCAAGGGACATATTTATGCCAATGGTTCACAGTGAGGGAAAAAGGCAGATCTGCACACAGACGGGCCATAGAGAAAATTCAGAAAACAATGTCCCCCCTATTGACCAAAAATAAAGGTACAGCTGGGTACATGACCCGCTGTCGTCCGGGGATGCTCTCACCCTTTCCACCTGGCCCTCCCTGTGTTTGGTCTTGCAGACGCGCAGGCGGGGCAGGGCCGTCTCGGTGTAGGCCTTGTCCTCAAAGCCCTCCAGCAGCCGCCCCTGGAAGGCCAAGCGGCAGGCGTTGGCGTGGATGTCGGTGTCCAGCTTGGAGCCTATCACCAGGCAGAGCAGCGGGCAGGTGACCGGTCGCTCAAACTCCAGCAACGCCCATTGCTCCGGGTCAGGCGCCGAACCCGACTCTCCGCGGCCAATGGCGTAAACCTCCTGGTAGAGGTACTCTCGGTCGAAGGAGAAGGGCGCGTCCAGCGGGCGGGGGGGGGTGTCTGGGGAGGGATGGGGGGGTGCCGAGGGCGGCAGGCCGAAGAACATGACCTTGGCCATGACGGTCTCGTGGCCCACCGTGATGTGGAACTTGCCCCGGGTGCAGAGGGAGCCCTTGAAGTAGCCGATCTTCCGGACCGAGATGAGCGCGGCGTGGAGGGTGCGCAGGGAGGCCGGGCTGCACACCACGCCGCGCTCCAGCAGCTTCGGGTCGAACTGTGTCACACACACGCCCACGCGGTCACCCTGCATGGCCCCTGGAACAGGCTTCCGAAACATCTGCATTGACTTCACCTTCTTGGTTACCTGTGGTCAGACGGCAGAACGGCACAGTGAGACTCATTTGTGACTTTTTTTTTTTTTTCTCTCTCTAAGGAGGTGGGGGAGTTTTCCCCACTGAAATTTAACTCAGTTTCAACATAGAAGCCTCACGGTGAGTAGAATTCTAATAACTGAATTATCTGAGAACACAACACAAAACAGGGACAAAATATTATTTTTGTTGACTCATGAGAAAGTGTCACTGGTTTTACTCTTAGCAATTCAGGAACAGCCATATGGATTCATGGTGGAGCGTTTGGGCGTTTTCTTAAGCCTTTTGCTGCCACCTCATGGTGCACGTGGCGATTACAGATGACACATTTCAGCCGCGGCGCTGGTGAGCGGCTGCATCTGGTCTGAATTACCCAACTTCCATGCTGCCAATCCATCCCCAGCTCCCGCATCCTTCCCTCCCCATAAACACACACCGACACATCCTCTAACCCCCGCTTTGCCATCCCAGCAGCCCCCCACCCAAGTCAACTTCTGAACTTCCGACATATATTGTAAGTTTTTGAAAGCAGTGGATGTTACTCAAGCTTGTAAATACATGTCATTTAGAAAAAGGGTTGGCATGCTTTTCTCAGCCTACCTTGAGCGCCGGGATCTCCACGGTGTCATTGACAGCCAACGACCCCTGCAGGATGGTTCCGGTCATGACGGTGCCCTGACCGCGAATAGCGAAACAATGATCCACCGCCATCAGAAAGGCACCGTTGGGATCTCTGTGAGGGACATACGTCTGTCTTTTCAAGAGCTGAGACGGACAAAAACAATGGCGCGCGCGCGCGCACGCGCACACACACGCACACGCACACACACGCACGCACACACACACACACACACACACACACAAATTGTTAACTGCTGTCATAACATTGTAAGGTCACTGGTCAGTGCAAGCATATAGAAACACGAGAGAGAGACTCAAAATGAACACCATAGCTATCTAGTGTTGAGTCTGTCAGCCCTTTACTTTGAAAACAGTACAACCCGATACAGTGTCTCCTGTGTTGCAGTTCCTGGTCTGACAGAGACCCAATGAGTGTGGCCCATCACTGCTTTCCATGAAAAATTGCAAGCGCACAATCCTCTGTATAGTGAGTGAAATAAGCCACCAGCGCTTCCTTTTAACATTAAATGTTGTGATTCATATATTCATCGCGGCCTCTGTTTCCTACAGTTTAGACACGTTTCTAGGGGGTAGAATGGACTCGTTCTTTTTATAGTACTGTCACCACTAAAAGTCATCAATTATTACTATGAGAAGCAGAGGGTCGCTGATGTGTTTTGGGAGTTTACCTCTATTAGTTGTGGAACTCCCTGTGGATCCTCAGTTCCAGGGGCCTCTGGGCCCCCGGGCTTAGCTGCTACAGAAATCACAGGACATTCTTTGAATCTTGACAAATGAGAAGAAGAGAGACATTGTAATCACAATGTGCTTCAACGCTGAGGTGATTATTTAAAAAGGGCTCCAAAGATGTATACACCCACATGGTCCACACTTATTTACGTTGAAGGCCTTGGTTACATGAATACCTGGTGTTCTCCAGGGTTTTGTGCAGCCTCTTGGTCATTTTCTCGATGGCGCTCTGCCTCTTGTTGGGGGGCAGCAGGTCAATCTTGTTCAGGATCACCACCATCCGGGGGCAGGTCAGCTCTCCGATGAGCAGGCACTCGGCCGTCTGGGTCTGCACGCCCTTCACCACGTCCACCACCAGCATCATCAGGTCAATGATCTGAGCTCCTGGAGCACACCGCAACGTTCTGGTTTAGAAATCAACGCTCATGCAGCTCCCGTAGATGTATGCTATGTATGCCAATTAACTATGCATCACTTATTTTTTCCTCTTCCTCTTCATTTCTTTGTTGGACTATTGTGAAGCCCTCCTTCTGGAACACTTCACCACAACTGAGTGGATATGTGAACACTTAAGAATTCATGCTCCATTTACAATAGAGGGAGTGTGGTGTTTGAAGTGAGTCTCCATAAAAAAACAGTCCCAAAAAGATTTACATCTCAAGGTTTGTCGACTACAAGACCTGAAGCTGACAATAGTGGAAAATAACACAGCCAGGAGACCAAGAATAACAAAAAGAACAAGAGAATAAACTAAGGGTACCATTGGAAGGAAAGGGAGAAAAAGAAGGGCTAGAGGGCTGAAATTAGAGCTCCGGCTCACTTGGTCGTCTTTCCTCTGCCTCTTTTCTTTTCCTGAATTTGGCAGGCTTTATTTCCTGTGCTCCTCTCTTTTCTCTTCTTCTATTTGGCTCTCTTGCTTTCCTGTTCAACTCTCACTAGGGACAGGGGGGGAAGTTTTACACATATCCCAAACCCTACACTTTCCTTCCTCCATAATCTACAGCATATGGCATCAGATGGCTTACTGGCTAAAAGACATTCGTATACTTTGTTTTATGGTGCTGTACTTTATTACAGTTGTATTTAATGGACACCCACTTCACAATGTAGTTGTTAAATGGCACCATTTTATTGTCACGTTTCTTGTTCCATTGTATGGGAACTGACAGAGATAAATACAGAATTTGGGGGGGGGGAAAAAAAAGACACAGGTGGACAGGTTCCCATGTAGTCCCATTTCATCCAAAACAAGTCATCCCTTTTGGCCTCAGCTCCGTCAGAGGAAGATGTGGCAACATCTTTCCTGAGTTACTTGCAGTCTGAAAGCGCCCTCTGCTGGGTCAGTCTAAAAATTAAGGACAATAGACTCCATGAACTGAATGGACCCATAACGTAGTTATCAAAAGGATGAGTTTGACTTTGTTTAGATGAGATGGGACTACAAAGAGGTGGTTTAAAGTTGCAATCCATAATATTGTCTGTGCTGGGTGGACCAGTGGTTCTCAAACGTTTTTAGTAGTCCCCTCTAAGATCTATTTTAAGCTGAGTTCTTCCTTCATTCGCCTTGGGAGTAACAAAAAGAAAATTAACATAAATGATGTACTGTATGTGAGTTGTATGTGTTTTTTTAAACATCACAGTATATATAACCAATATTTAACTTTTTTTTTTTTTGTTTTCCGAGTACCCCCTGCAGTAGGCCCATTTGAGAAACACAAGCAGCAATGAGCGGGCCCTAGGGAAGAGCAACCCTGGCTTTGTGCATGTCGGGGGTGCTGGCAGGATACCGGCTGACGCAACAGGACACTTTTGCAACCATCAGACAATGCGCGAAGGGGTTAGATGCTATTGGGAGGAGTACATCAAGGTATAAAACATTTCAGCTCAATACTGGCATGTAAATGTCTTCAGGCCGTGACCCTCAGTACTTGTACTCTGTGCAACTTAATCTGAATCAAATTTAATCTTGGCAAACAAAGTTTTGGGCAGATTTGACAGTGTACAGTCAAGTTACAAATCACTTCCTGCCAGTAGGAGGCACTATGACCATAACTCAATATTGGCAAGTAAATGTTCTTAGGCCAGCAGCCTCAAACTACAGGCCAGGGGGCCACATCCGGTCCACAAGACAATTTAATGTGGCCTGCTACTTGGTGATAATACACCAGTCAACCACAACATTAAAACCACTGACAAGTGAAATGAATAACATTGATCATCTTGTTGCAATCAAGGGATGGGATATATTAGGCAGCAAGTGATCAGTCAGTTCTTGAAGTTGATGTGTTGGAAGCAGGAAAAATGGGCAAGTGTAAGGATCTGAGCCACTTTGATAAGGACTAAATTGTGATGTTAGACGACTGGGTCAGAGCATCTCCAAAACAGCAGGTCTTGAGGGGTGTTCCCGGTATGCAGTGGTTAGTACCCACCAAAAGTGGTCCAAGGAAGGACGACCTTTGAACCAGCAACAGGGTCATGGGCGCCATGGCTCATTGATTCACGTGGGGGAGCAATGTGACATTCTAAGTTTGTCTGGTTCGATCCCACAGAAGAGCTACTGTAGCACAAATAGGTGAAAAAGTTAATGCTGCTATGATAGAAAGGTGTCAGAACACACAGTGCATCACAGCTTGATGTGTATGGGGCTGTGTAGCCACAGAGCGGTCAGAGTGTCCATGCTGACCCCTGTCCACCTCTGAAAGCTCCTACAATGGACACGTGAGTGTAAACTGGACCATGGCGCAATGGAAGAAGGTGGCCTGGGCTGATGAATCACATTTTCTTCTACATCATGTGGATGTCCGAGTGCGTGTGCGTCGTTTACCTGGGGAAGAGTGCCACCTACCTAAACATTGTTTCATACCAAGTACACCCCTTCATGGCAACGGTACTCCCTCATGGCAGTGGCCTCTTTCAGGAGGATAATGCACCCTGCCACACTGAAAAAATTACTCAGGAATGGTTTTAGGAACATGACAAAGAGTTCAAGGTGTTGAGTTGGCCTCAAAATTCACCAGATCTCGATCCGATGGAGCATCTGTGGGATGTGCTGGAACAACTAGCCCATCTTGGCGCCAGATACCACAGGACACCTTCAGAGGTCTTGTGGAGTCCATGCCTCCAGGGGTCAGAGCTGTTTTGGTGGCACCAGGGGGGGCCACACAATATTAGGCAGGTGGTTTTAATGTAATCATAAGGTAAAAGAGCTATTTCTAACAGGATTAAGAGGCAATTTACTCATGTGCAGGAGAAAACAAAACAAACTAACAGGCTGGTTTTCTCTTGAAGTTCAACACGGCCCCCTTGAAGAAGACAACCTGGCCGGTGGCCCCCAGGTGATTTAATTTTGAGACGACTGCTTTAGGCTGTGACTCTTTGTAAACATGTGAAGTTTGGGGCAAATTTGACCATGCACAGTCGAGTTATTAGCTACTTCCTAGGAGCAGGGGCGCTATGACCAGAACTCAATATTTGCACGTTGATGTCTTCAGGCCTGGACTCTTATGAAACGTGAAGTTTGGGGCAGATGTGACCCTGTCCTGTGGATTTACACAACCTCTTCTTGTTTCGTGGTGAAATAAACATGCAGATTAGACGCCTCGCCACACTCACAGCGTTGGAAAATCTCAAACTTTTAACAACGTTTCATTGTTAAGGTCTTTTACACACGCTGATCGGGTTTGAGGTGGATCTGATTAACCTGCGAGGAGGAGTTCCCGGAAGCATGGAGCCTGAAAATGGCGGAAACAAGGAAATGTCCAAAATGTCATTCGAAACTTCCGTTTTGTTTTTTGTTGTTGTTGTTTATTTGCCAACATCCGGGTTTGACCTCTCGTTCGCTCTACGACGTTGAAATTATTTTCCTCAAAAGTTTGCCTTCTTCTGATCTCCTTTGTTTGGTGGTGGAGGATATATATTTTTACATCCGAAAGTACTATCCTTTTTTGGGAACGTTCCTCCATAATGGAGCATGGCTGGTTTATCACATTCACTGCCTCTCTGGTCTGAGAAATCCTCGCTGGAAAGGGCGGACCCCGCCACCACCTATGGGAACTGCATATAGAGGAGCACAGACATAACGCGGACACACTGAATGGCTGGTTCTTATAAAAGGCCGGTTTAAAAAACAAAGTAACAGATATGGGATTGTCTTTTTTATAACGTGACGGTGACTGGGTAGACCGTGATCACGCAAACAAGCCCCTCGAGTCATTCTCGGAGCTTACCCCCAATGATGGTGCGGATGAGAGAGGCGTGTCCGGGACAATCCACCAGGGTGAACTGCAGACGGCCGTACTCCCTGCCCCCGCAGTCCGCCCGCAGGTGCTCTGGGAGGTCCACCGTGAAGGAGGAGAAGCCCAGGTCCAGGGTGATGCCCCTCTCCCGGGACTGGGGGTTCTTGTCGAAGGCGGCGGTGGAGGCGGTGCTGCTCAGCGCCCTGGCGAGCGACGTCTTGCCGCTGTCGACGTGCCCCAGCACCCCGACGTTGAAGTTCAAAGTCTTGGCGGAGCCGGGACTCGGGTCCGTCATGGTTGTTTTTGTGGGGGGAGAAACGGTGTGTGCGACCTGAGCTGAAGTTGGACTTTCGGACTCAACTGGAACAGCGGAGTCAGCGGAGTTTTACTTGTGGTCTTTTTCGCAGGTTCTCCGCGCGTGTGTGCGTCGGCTCCTCGTCTAGCCCCGTTGGGTCTGCTGCTTTTATTGGGTTCTCAACCCGAATCGCGGTCGCGGTACGGCTCACTTTACAGCACAGACTACCACCGCGGGCCCCTCAAGCATAACTGCGATCACCCGCGGCGATGGCGCAACCGGCCAGGTGCGTGTGTGACTGCCCAACGTGAGCAATAGGGACTTCCGCATTCAAACTGTCAACAGGGAGGCTTCTTCTTCTTCGCCGCCGCCCGTCGCTGCTCCCCAACAACACGTTCACTGCTGCGGCCAGTGGTTGGAAGGTGTATTGCAGCCGCTTTCACGTCCCGGGCGAGCCAGGCAGAAGGTGTTGGAGGCAGATGGTCCGCTGTGGCGAACCCTAACGGGAGCAGCCGAAAGGAGAAGAAAAAGAAGAAGCTGATGTTGTGCAGTCATTGTGAAAAGCAACGACAGAGAAAGGTTAAAGGGGTCGAGGGAAGGCGAGTACCGTCGCTCCCCAGCCCGCCCCTACAATTGTGGTGCACGCGTATTCCCGCCTTTGTGGTAAATGCATTGAACCGACCCAGAGCGAGCGGCCTTTACCATAAAGGTGGGAACACGCGTGCACTCCAATTGTAGGGGCGGGCTGATTTGACCGGGAGTTGCGGGCGACGGCTTGGTTGACCGCAGAGCGCACTTCCAGGTTGTTGTTTTTTTCCAGATTTTCCTCAAAAAGACGAATCATTCATATGCACAATTTGCATGAAATAGTTGAATGCAAAAACCGGGAGGAAGGGGGGAGGGAGGTATGGGTCCAATTAACACCCCCCCCCCCCCCAAAAAAAAAAAACCCTGGACCACTGTCCAGACTTTATGACAACTTGAGAAGCAGAAGATATGAATCTTCAATAAGATGTAGAATGTAATTGCTAAAAGGAAAAGCTGCCTCTATACAAATTTGTAAAGAGGCAGCTTTAAGAATTCACACTGAGGTAACTGAACTAGAGCCAACTATTGATGACATGGCGTTTTAAAGTCATACAAACGGTTTTATTGTGTAGCAATCATATGAAGAATGGAAAGTGAATATTCACATTATTGAATATGTTGAGGTTGGGTCTCTCTTGTCAATAGTGAAATTATATTAGCAGGGCTAACGGAGCTTCTCAAGGTCTATGATGTGACATTCTAAGATGGAGAGCATAGCTCAACATAGACTTTGCTGCAAAGGGTATGGAAAGACAACATTAGATGTTTGTCAAAAACAATATGTGTGTGTGTATGTGTGTGTGTTTTAATTTTCCCTGGAATACCTTGCTCAAGGACAATGAAGCACCTCGAGAACCTTGCAAAGTTTTCTTGGGACACAACAACGCACCAGTGACTCATGCGTGCCTGTGTTACCACAGACCAAGAAAGGATTTAGTGTGATGACGAACAGAGGTGTGAAATAAGTAAATATTTCATATTTCAAACAGGTTATTGGCGAAACTGAAGATCCCCGTTTTCACACCTAAATACAATCTTTAAAATGTAATTGACTGGTTGTGTGGTTGTAACATTGTTATCTCTGCATAATAATGCCGTACTTTTCCACGGCCACTAAATATATTTTTTTGTTTGTGAATCTGAACCTTCAAGCTTCACCTGGGGGATACAGGCCGACGCATCCCTATAGAGTGCTGCAGGGGTGACATACTTCTGTAGGCCAACCCGGAAGTTTGCATCGGCCTGGTTCCCTCGACCAAAAGCCAATGGCATTTTTCCATCGGATTTGGATCATTGCAGAAAATAAGCTCTGTGGCAAATAAAAGTTTATGATTCTTACACGGTTTGCTCACCAAGATAATCTTCGCAGATGATCACCACTTTTGTAACTTTTGAAGTGTAAATGCAATCGCCTGAAGTAAAAAGCCAACGTTAGGCTATAAAGGCACTACACCACGGTCGTATGACTTCAACGTTACCGCCACAAAGCTTCCAACTTGGAATTTGATGTTGCACGCTTACCTCTTCTACAAAAGCCTGGAATGTTTGAGTTACAATAGTTTGCAAGAGCACGGGTACAAACTCAGCTAGGGCTGTGAAGGCGGACTAATGAGTAGATACTCTCCATGTTCGGCGTGATGACATTTAATGTCCCCGACAACTTCTGAGGTCTCATTAAGCCAATCGTTAGCGACCACCTTGAAGACACGTAAAAGCTTGGAAATTCCAGAGTGTGGTATTTACTGACGTATTCTTTCGTAGAACAAAACGTGTAACACGTGAACAAAATCACCTTGTAAAATAGAAGAAGCTGACACAGTGCATACTCTGTTGCATACTGTACATTGCGCCTGCCTGCGCGAGCTCCTCCTGTTGATTACGCACATTTGAGTATTTTTAGAGCTTATTGTGCGTAATCACCTGGTGTCAAGACCTTTCACTGCATATACAGTATGTATGACTATATGTATATGTATGTGACAAATAACCTCTTGAGTCTTGAATACATATGGATTTTTGCACTTGTTTTGCCCATTTTTTTATTGTTTTTCTTCTACATATACATTTTCTGGTTTTGATTATTTCATTTTATGGTTTTCTTCCTACTTTTGTTTTGCACAACCCTCGGGGTTTGCCCTCTTTATCATTTCACTGCGCCGTACTTGCGTGACCGCATGTGACAAATAGAAATCTAGAAAAATACAAAAACATTATTCAAATAAAAACGCGACGAGACGAAGCGCGCGTTTCGAGTTGATGGGGTCAGTCAGTTTGTTCGTAAGCTGGTCAGGTCCGTGCGTTTGTTCCGCGACGTCCGGGAGAACAACCCCCGCCGCGCTGACGAGTTTCTGCTACGTCAAAATAATTGAAACACCAACGGAAACACGGGCGGCAGGCGTGGAGTCCAGCCAATCGGATCGTTGCACCGGGCGAGACGACCCAATGGGATTTGGATCGTGGACCAAATGGGCGGGACCTGAGGATGTCACTTCCTCCATTCCCCCATAGTAACCCGCATGGAAACGCGCTCCTCTCGTGTTTTGTGTTTCCAAACAGTTTCCACGACAAGCTAACGCGAGCCGTCGGGAGGCGCCTTATCGGCCTTGGCTGCGCCTGCGGTGTCGTTTGGTTGGTTTGTTTCCCCCCCCCCTCCCGCCCCAAACAACGCTCCGTGTAGACAGCGTCGCCATGAAGATCGAGGAGGTGAAGAGCACCACAAAAACCCAGCGCATCGCGACTCACAGCCATGTGAAAGGACTGGGACTGGACGAGGCCGGGAACGCGAAACAGACCGCGTCCGGACTGGTCGGGCAGGAGTCGGCGAGAGAGGTAACTAGTATTCAACAAAAAAAATAAAATAAAACATGTGGCGAACCGAAAAATACAGCTTCGTTATATCTGTTAATAACGCCCAGGGTTTAGAAATGTCCCAGCGTCACACGCAACATCAGCTGGTGTAGCACGCTAAACCCATGCGGCGCAGACGGTGGTGTCGCTGTTTCTCAATTTAGGGTGGTGGAAAGTCACGAAATACAAGTACTTCCTTACTGCACTTAACTATAAGTTTCAAGTATATTTAGTGAGTTATCCTGTTTCGGAGATTACAAACTTTGACTGTACTGCATTTATAACACACATTGCATTAGGTTAATTATGTATATGTGTGAATAACAGAAGTAATCAAAATGTGCCCTCTATGTCGTATTATAGGCTGTTATGTCAGTGCACTGGATATGACAAGTGCCTTTAATACGAGAAGTACTTATATACTTTTACTTCAGTAGAAATGTCAATGCGGTCATTTTGCTTTGACTAGGGTCATTAGTGTTGGGGTATTTGCTATTATTATCAATGGTATTAATCTGCATACCAACAGCTAAGGTTCCAGTACTACTCCTGTGTTTACTTCTGTGTGAAAGTGTGTTTGGTTCACTGTCTTGTCAGGCCTGTGGCATCATTGTTGAATTGATCCGCTCGAAGAAGATGGCAGGTAGAGCCATTTTACTAGCTGGGCCGCCGGGAACAGGAAAGGTACTGTGACGTGACGTGTTACTACCTCTTTTGAAACAAAAAAACATTGTGTTGTTGAATTGTATTATTGTATTATTAACTTTTGTGTTTGCTGCGTCTCGCATAAGTCTCGACTTCTCAAGCAATTGATCAACAGTGGAATCAATCGCCAAGTATGAAATTGTAAGGCCTCTAATCTCTGAATTCCCCCCGTCCCTATCGCCAGACTGCCCTCGCCTTGGCAATGGCACAGGAGTTGGGGAGCAAGGTGCCTTTCTGCCCCATGGTCGGCAGTGAAGTCTTCTCATCGGAGATTAAAAAAACAGAAGTACTGATGGAGAATTTCAGAAGAGCGATTGGTGAGTACCATCACATAAACCCCGAAATAAATTCAAAAGTTCAGCCTCCCCTCCTTATCTCTATGCCCTACTCAGTCTCCTTTTTATCCCCAGCTCTCCTCTCTCCCCGCCCTCTGTCTCTCACAAACTAAAAAAAAAAAAACCCACAAAATATACCAAGGTGCCCTGTGCCTCACCGTTTCACGCTGAGCTAAATGGCAGGACGCAGGAAGAGGATTTGTGTCAACAGATTTGACAGGGAAGGCTTGAGCCGGGGGAAGGAGGTTAATCTGGATTGTTGATGTTACCTGTCACAGGGAAAAGGAAATGGAGCTTAGGCTGACAGAGGGCCGATCATTGGCACATTTGCCCCGGGCCTAGGGGAACGTGGAGGTAGTAGATGCATAGAGGGATGGAGGTACTATGGACCATAAATGGGCAGAGGAGCTGGGGATACATTCTAGGGGTGTCATCTCCTTCCTGATTAGAGCGCTCTGACAGACGCCCTGCCACGGGCAAAGCTCTCTGAACCACACCAGACCCGCTCAGCCACCTGTGTGCCTCTAGCACAGAGTACAGGCAATAATGAAAGAGGGAAAAAGGATGAAAGTGTGATCACAACACATAGGATGTGCATGGGTGCAGCACGTGTACATAGGTGCATGCACAATTCAAATGTTTTCTGCTACAATTGGGCAGAAATAAGCATGTTATTGAAAAGTTATTTCACACTGTGTGTGTGTGTGTGTGTGTGTGCGTGTGCGTAGGACTGCGTATCAAGGAGACAAAGGAGGTGTACGAAGGGGAGGTGACAGAGCTGACCCCCTGTGAGACAGAGAATCCCATGGGCGGCTACGGAAAAACCATCAGCCACGTCATTATCGGTTTAAAGACCGGAAAGGGCACCAAACAGCTAAAGGTGCGGTCTGAACTTTTAAACCAGTACTTGTGCAACAAAATGGAACGATCTTCTCGGTGCGAACGCAAATGTCCACTCGAGTGCGACTATAAAGTGTTTGTGAATTCATTGCATTTTGGTCTCTTGTGTTAAACGTGTGTTGGAGATTATTCATTTGTTTCCTCAGCTGGATCCCAGTATTTATGAGAGTCTGCAGAAGGAGCGTGTGGAAGTGGGAGATGTCATCTACATTGAAGCCAACAGTGGAGCGGTCAAGGTATCTCCATGTTACTAGGCATGATGATGTGTGTGAACACACCTCGATGTGTTTTTTGGACGAAGCAATAGTTATGAAATGTTGCTAATGCAACATCAAATTATAAACATAAGGCGTTCCCCTGATAAGGTCCAAGTGTCTTCTGCTCCCCCCCCCCCCCCGGTCTGTCCTCTTTAGTCCTTCACGGTCGGCCTTTCATCCCCCCCGGGCGTGTGTGGAGGTTTTGTTTCATCTCTGCCGTACGCTGGAATGAAACCTCTCTCATTCCTGCACTGCTTCATAGCGCTGGCCTTCCGCCCCTATCTCTCCATCTTCCCCCTGGACTCTGTTCCAGCCCCCGGTTCTGTGGCCCCTGCGTTGACAGGGCACGTTGACGGCTCCTTTAATCAGCGCAGGTGGGCCGGCGGCGGGGGCTCTGGGTGGGGGGGCGCAGCACGCTCCGGTCGGTAGCCGGGGAGGAGGGGTGGGTGCCGCATTTGTTCCTGTTGACAACCATCTGAGCGGCCCTCTCCTCCCACTCTTTCATCCATCTGCCTCGCGCCCTCGTCTTCATCACCCTGGCGCGGAGTTCAATAACACACCTGCTCTGCCTCTCCTCATGGCCCCGCGTCTGTTACACCCCACAGCACCGCGAGATGACCCCCCCGCCCCCAACTCATCCATCAGTTGGTAACTATTCATTCCTTTGTCTCCGCAGAGACAAGGACGTTGTGACACCTTTGCCACCGAGTTTGACCTGGAAGCAGAGGAGTATGTGCCGCTACCCAAAGGAGATGTCCACAAGAAGAAGGAAATCATTCAAGACGTCACTCTCCACGACCTGGACGTGGCAAACGCGAGACCTCAGGTACGCGCCCCCCCCCACTGGTGACGCCCGGGACAACGGGCTGAGATGCCGGTGAGACCGTTCTCACTCTGTCTCCTGTTGAGCCGCCGCTTGTTTTGTTTTTTTGCTGCAGGGAGGCCAGGACATTCTCTCTATGATGGGACAACTGATGAAGCCCAAGAAGACGGAGATCACGGGTAAGAAGAAACTCCCCCCTCCCCAACAACACTGGCCCAAGTGGCTGCTTGGCGTGGCTCACGGTCCCTCCAACTCCTCTCAGACAAGCTGCGCGCGGAGATCAACAAGGTGGTGAACCGCTACATCGACCAGGGCGTTGCCGAGCTGGTGCCCGGTGTGCTGTTTGTGGACGAGGTGCACATGCTGGACATCGAGTGCTTCACCTACCTCCACCGGGCCCTGGAGAGCACCATCGCCCCCATTGTTGTGTTTGCTTCCAACAGGGGCAACTGCCTCATCAGGTGGGTGGGAGGGTGTTTTTGTTTTCCCAAAATGAGTTTGAGTATTTATTTATTATTTTTATTATTATTATTGAGTATTTATTGGTTTTGTAACATAAAATAAGTTCATATTTCTCAACTCAACTAATGGAATTGTGACCAATTCAGATTATTTGTTGCATTGGTAGCTTCAGTATCGATTAGGTCACAACTGTTCTAGTTGCTCTAGTTACTAAAACCAAAAAATCTGGTGTTCATCAAGCCAGTAGTGCTCTCCTCCAGTTCTCCCTGCATTTTAAACCCTTTCCTTTCCTCATCAGGGGGACAGAAGACATCAGCTCCCCCCACGGGATCCCACTGGACTTGCTGGACCGGGTCATGATCATCCGCACGATGCTGTACACGCCGCAGGAGATGAAGCAGGCGAGTCCGGCAACTGTGTCTCTGCTGATGATGTCTGCGTCTGGGGTAAATCACGGATGATGATGATGGTGATTATGATGATGTTTGTAGATCATCAAGATTCGAGCGCAGACCGAGGGGATCAACATCGGCGATGACGCACTTACACACTTGGGAGAGATCGGCACGAAGACCACACTCCGGTACACACACACACACACACACACACACACACACACACACACACACACACACACACACACACACACACACACACAGAGCGTCTCCCCGCAAAGTCGTGTGATTCTGCTTGTTTGAGTTCCAACGTGCAGCGCTAACTCTGCTCCCCTGCCTCCGCTCCCAGGTACGCGGTGCAGCTGCTGACTCCGGCCAGCCTGCTGGGGCGAGTGCAGGGAAAAGAAGGCGTGGAGAAGGAGCAGGTGGAGGAGATCAACGAGCTATTTTACGATGCAAAGTCCTCTGCCAAGATCCTCCAAGATCAGCATCACAAGTTCATGAAATGAGACCCTGTCACAGGTCGAGCTGCTGCTTTAGCGTTCACCTGACCAGGTAACCTTGGTCTCCTTTTACTTCCTCGCAGCAATGTACAGTTTGTAGCTCATTCCTTCATGTGTCTGTATCATGTGATCCACTCTGTCAGAGTTGCCTGTGCCTCATTTACTGTAGGTTTTTTTTAATTAATAAAGTTTAATTGTTAATTGCCTTTTCCAATAAAAAGATTGTCTTACTGAAACTTGCTGTTTAGCTCATATAAATGAGATAACAAATATGTTAGTGTTGTAAAAACATTTATTGATGAGCTTAAAGAAATAATGCAACCTCATACCATGGTCCAATCCTAAAATTATGTAGTAATTTTATTTGTACATTTCTCTTGCATTCCGTAATTGTATTCTATTTGTGCTAAGGGAAACAGCAGTGGCCTTTACAGCAGCAAAGGGAAAAAAGCTGGTGTGGGACTCGCTGCTTGTTAAATGGATAGTGATTTGAAATAAAGGTACAGTACATGTCTACACAAAGTAAACATGATCGCTTATCTGTGGCCTTTCCACAAAAAGATTGGAACCCCCCCACCCCCACCCTCCTTATAAAACCATCATTGCTTATACTGAGCTCCGGCGTCCAGTGACGGTGGAGAACATTACTTCCTGATGGGTCGAGCTGATGGCTTGTTGAAAGCAGTCTCTGCTCCTGACCTCGCCCCGCTGAACACAGAGGGGGCCGCTTTACCAACCTTCTCTGTAAACAAAGCCACACATGTACAATCTGTAAAAACTTGTGCCAGACTGTAGCTACGGCATAACCACACAGACACAAAAGCAGCAGGGTCCACACTGTTGGGCACAAGCCCCTCCCTCATCGTAACCACACTCTGCTTCTGTATAAGGAGTGGAAACTTTGACATAATAGATGTCCCTCGGGTCCAGCTCCTACAGTGTTTGGCTCCAGAATTGTAAGCTAAAATTGACCAGATACCCAGTTAAATACTTGTCACACCGTTTCTCTTCTTATAAATACTAAATCCAAATCAGATTGTGGCGAGATGTTCCAAACTCACCGCATTCCTCCATCACTTCAAAGGTCTTGCTCCTCATCGCCCCTCTGGTGCCCAGTTTGTCCTTTGCATCAGCCAGGTCCTCCTCTCTCACCTCGGGACGCTGCTGCTTCTCCTCGTCGCCACCTTGCTGAAAAGAGGTTGTCAGCACAAATGTAACTTTTAGGGGGGGAAAAGAGACTTTCAGGGTAAAGCTGAAATGCAATCTGATGTTTTCCGTGAATAATGAGAAGAGAAGAGAATTAACGTCCTTACTTCAGACATGCTGGCCGGCTCGTCGAGAATAGCCTTCTGCAAATATGATCTTCGATTTACACCAAACGCGCACACGCAGTGCACACAGCCTGGATGCGATTCTCAAGTGGACAATAAATCTGATAAGAGGTCCAACAGATGGCTCAGTGAGCCTGCGGACTCCTCCTCTTTTTTTTTTTTTTATTTTCTTTTTTGCTCCTCTGGTTCTGCTTCTTCTCACAGCGTGTTCTTTAATCCTCTGCCTCACCACGCCGGGATGAGATCACTGAGAGAACCCCCGACATGGACACCATTACGTGTCTCCCACTGAATGTCACAGGGACAAACTAAACAAGACAAAAGGTTGTCCACCTGCAAAAGATCATCCTTCACGCCGGGTTTTCTTAAAAATAAAAAAATAAAACCCCATCCTTCAGCCATTCAAAACACCAATTACAGAAGCCAATTTCTGAAAGCTCCAGCTGCATTTCAACACCAGACCTCCCAGTTGATAGTGTTACAAATGAAGCACAAGCCGAGAAGAACGCAGCAGCATTGCATCACATCAAAAGTATGTTGCTCCCGCCCCTTTCTGTCTTTTTCTATAATTATCTCATTCTTCCCAGAGGGATCCCAGTTTTGGAGGCAAGTGTCTCAGGAGGAGAGGACACCTATTAAAAGCCAGAAACATTCCCCTAGGGCATAACTGTCAATAAATGTAATCGCAAACAGAGGATTACGTCTTTGTGCTATTTCTTTCAACCTCGTTTCCCTGAGAAAGATACTGTAACAATTTTGTGGATGAAATTAAAACTTAAAAAATAAACTTCAGAGTGAAAAGGTGGCGCTCCTCATGATACAGAACCGTATCGAAACACTGATCTATTCCAATTGTGACTTGCATGTTCACCCTATAGCTGGGGTGGGCAAACTTTTTGGCTCGAGGGCCACATTTAGATTTTAAAACTGACCGGCGGGCCAGGCCATTGGTAGATGAGGTGAAAAATGAGCATAAAGTGTAAAATATATGTGAAATTTATTTCCTCTTATCACATTTTTTAATTCATAAATTCATTTTTAAATTAAAAAAATACAACTCACCATTGATGTATTTAATGAGAACAGTGTTGCTGGTCGCCATTTTTTTTTTCCCGCGCATCAAAATCTGGTGCTGTTTTCCGTGTGGAAATGTGTAGGACAGCGCTCAGGTGTTGATCAGTGAGCTGGGCTCTGCGGCGTGGTTCTGTTTACGCTCACCACACTGAACATCTGTTCACACGCATAGGCAGAGCCAGATAACAGCAGCATCTTCTGTGCCAACTGTGGGATGTTTGAAAACTTTGTCCCATTCAGTTGAAGCGTAAA
>NC_137192.1:32866235-32881235 GCF_960531495.2 Zeus faber | reverse complement strand
CTCAGCTACCACCTTGAGCCTGACCAACATGTGGGCTTGGGCCAAGACCCAGAGCGGTTCAGCCAACAGCTCCTGCACGGCAGCTAAGGCAAAGAGGCCCACGGCAGGACCGTAGTGAGGGATGGACTGAGGGTCTGGGACCTCCAGAAGCCACAGCCATACACAAACCAACATTGATCCCCATAGCACACCGAGCGGCAACCTAAAATATACACAAGGTGCAGAAAAACTCACAGTGAAGATATACACCCATCAGCCACAACATTAAAACCACCACTTGTAACACTAATATTGCGTGGTTCCCAGCGGAGGCATGGACTGCCGCTGGACCTCTGAAGGTGTCCTGTGGTATCTGCCACCAAGACGTTAGCAGCAGATGCTTCCAGTCCTGGAAGTTGTGAGGTGGGGCCTCCATGGATCGGACTTGTTCTTCCACCACATCCCACAGATGCTCCATCGGATTGAGATCTGGGGAATTTGGAGGCCAACGCCTTGAACTTGTTGTCATCTAAACCATTCCTGAACATATTTTGCAGTCTGGCAGGGTGCATTATCCTGCTGAAGGAGGCCACTGCCATCGGGGAATACCGTTGACATGAAGGGGTGTATTTGGTCTGCAACCATGTTCAGGTAGGTGCTACATGTGATAGCAACATCCACATGAATGTCAGGACCCAAGGTTTCCCAGCAGAACATTGCTCAGGGCATCACACTTCTTCCGGCTTGGCTTCTTCCCATAATGCATCCAGTTGGCATATCTTCCCCAGGTAAACGACCCACGTGCACCCTTCCATCCACATGATGTAAAAGAAAATGTGATTTATCAGACCAGGCCACCTTCTTCCATTGCTCCATGGTCCAGTTCTGACGCTCACCTGCCCATTGTAGGCGGTGTACAGGGGTCAGCATGGACATTCCGACCGCTCTGTGGCTACACAGCCCCATACTCATCAAGCTGTGATGCACTGTGTGTTCTGACACTTTTCTATCATAGCAGCATTTAACTTTTTCACCAGTTTGTTCTACAGTAGCTCTTCTGTGGGATCTGACCAGATGGACCAGCCTTGGGCGCCCATGACCTTGTTACCGGTTCACCGGTTGTCCTTCCTTGGACCACTTTTTGTAGGTACTAACCACTGCATACCAGGAACGGCCCACAAGACCTGCAGAGCATCTCTCTTTTGGAGATGCTCTGACCCAGTTGTCTAACATCACAATGATGCTCAGATCCTTACACTTGCCCATTTTTCCTGCTCCCAACACATGAACTTCAAGAACTGACTGTTCACTTGCTGCCTCATACATCCCACCCCTTGACAGGTGCCGTTGGAACGAGATGAGCAATGTCATTCACTTCTCCCGTCAGTGGTTTTAATGTTGTGGCTGATGGGTTTATGTGTACGTATATAAAGACGTGCCCATCACATCAAATTTTAGTCTTGTCTTGCCAACAAATAGAAAAGTAAAGAAAGTAAAAAAACAAAACAAACGTACGTCAACCACAGCAGATTGATAACCTGTCTCCAGTTATGACCCCTCCCAGACCCCCCACTCAGGCAGGCTCTCCGAAACGCTTCTCGGGACAGAAACACCAACGTGGAGTACAGCAGCGTCAGCCTGCGCACAAGCACAAACACAAACACAAACACGAGGGTGACAAAAAAAAAAAACCCAATAAACATTTTTGTTTAGGCTTCAACACCCGCGGACGGATCGGGGCGGGATAACCTACCTGACGTTGACCACCCCGATCAGTTCTTTGGACACAAACCGCAGAATGAAGGCGTTGAGCAGGAAGGTGAGCACACGGAACATCACCTGGTAACAACAACCAGGGTGAACGGTCACATGGGCGACAGGGGTCAACACGCGTGCAGCCCCCTCCACCGATACACAGGCATTGTCAAGGTCACCACCGTTGTTTAGATGGAGTAAGCGACCGGTTCGTGTTGATTCACCTGCAGCAGTAGGTTGTAGGACGCCAGCGTGGAGGCGCTCTTCAGGGCCTCCTGGGGGCCCACCTGGGCGTCCGGAGGCCCCGTCCGGCAAGGATTCTGGCTTCCGTCGCCTCTACCGGAAAAATCAGAGTAACGAGGCGACCGTCGTGTTTCTACAGCGCTCATTTTGGGGAGAAGGGGAGAAAAAAAACAACTAAAAGAGTCTTGTCGCGGCTTGTGGCGGAACTCAGCTGCGGGAGCCTTTCCACTTCCGTACACACAGGAGGGGGGGGGACACGTCCGATGTCATCGCGTAACGGGGGCATTACGTTACGCGATGACGTCGCTAGCGTCGTGCGTTTTTTTGGTTTTCGCCGACAGGGGGCGTGGGAAGCCTTCGAAAGTTGTTGTTCGTTGTACAATAACTCATAACCCATAACTCATAACTCATAACTCATAACTCATAACCCATAACTCATAACTCATAACTCATAACCCGTCTGTTTCTCAGAGGGTCTCATCCGCCACACCAAAGACGAAAAGGCAAGAGGCGGCGTCAGAGTCGATGGCTTTTTAATAAGATGTAAAAGATGGAGAGTAAAAAAGTACATCCAGTGTGAACCAATATACACGCCCCAACAATATACATCAACATTATGTATGTACAGCATTTTGTTTAATGTCCTTCTGCCTTTTTTTGCCTGCCTTCTATCGACAAAAACATCTGATATAGCAGTTTAGATTTGTTCCTTGCGTGGCACAGTTTAGTCAGCTACACAGAATAATGCTCAATCAATAGTTTACAAAAATAGCGTCGATCGATTGACAAGCAGCGATGCCAGTCGGGCCTTTTTTGGTCTTGAGATATTTTGAGCATGCTGCTGCTGCTGCTGCTGCTGCTGCTGCTGCTGCTGCTGCTGCTGCTGCTGCTGCTGTTGTTGTTGGGTTTTTTGTTTTTTTTACGGTGTACAACAAAATCCACACTTTGGGAAAGGAAACGTCTCGTCGAAAACGGCGGCAGACGGTCGATTCGTGAGATGTTTGTGGAAAAAGAAAAAGGCATTCTCACCTTCCACCCCAATACATTTATTTTTCATTACTCTAACACAGATTGACAATTTAGCATGCACACAAATACAATAACACTTGTATGTACAATTGGGCAATTCTGGCAAATCTATTCTCTTATAATAATTATAACTAAGTACCCCAGGAGGTCCAAATACCTTGTGTGTCTAAACTTTGTCACAAAAATACTGCGAGTATCTGACTAGGCGACCCGGCAGACACCTCGTGGTGGCCTCGCTGCGGTGTGACGCCTTTTTCCTGAAACCTAAGACGCTGCCGACAGCGGAGGGAGGCTCCGGCCGCCCGCCCGCCCTGTTATTTTTCCAGGAGGTGTTCCATCTCGGGGTTGATGAAGGAGAAACCCGCGAAGGCGGACTGGTCCATGGAGTCTATGAAGTTCTTGTCGCTGTGGGAGAGGCGCGGCTTCTCGCTGAGGAACTCCCGGTCGAAGTTGCTGCAGTCGTTCGCCGCTTTCTGCGACAGAGGAGGAGTGCATCTCAGCGGCGGCGGCACGAAGACACACGCATGTAAATAAAGACATAATAATACGACGGAACGTACCACTTTGGGTTTGAAGGGGGGTTCCAGTTCCCTCCTCTCCAACGCCGGCCAGTTAATGGTCTTGAAGAAGGGCTGTAGACGGATATTACCCACAATGCCTAGCCTGCGAGTGGGGTCTCTCTCAAACAGCTGCAAGGGGGCAGGGAGAGGAAGAGACAGAAGTGCACCTTAGCAGGCGGGGCCACCACAGAAAACACGGCGGGGCGGCCGAGACGTTGATACGGACCTTCTCCATCAGGTCCTTGGCCTCCTTGGTGATCCAGCGAGGGTAGTGGGGCGTGTCCATCCGGATCGACTCGAACAACTCGTCCTCGTCGTCCCCGTGGAACGGCGACTGTCCGATGAGCATCTCGTAGAGCAGGACTCCAAACGACCACCAGTCGACGGAGAAGGAGTATTTCTGCCCCAGCAGGATCTAACGGGCGACAAGGTCACAGATGGACGCGTACCTATGGTGAGTCACAGTGCTCGTGGATGAAAAGCCCAACTCAAATCCTACCCCCGTCCAAGAGCACTCGTCCGACGGGGGTCCCGTACCTCAGGGGCAATGTAGTCGGGAGTGCCGCAGAAAGTCGTGGCCCGGTTCTCCCCGAACACGTTCTCCTTGCACATGCCAAAGTCTGCAATCTTTATGTGTCCGTTGTGATCCAGCATCACGTTGTCTAGCTTCAGATCTCTGCGAAAAGGACGGATCAAAGCGCCAGACGTTCAGTATTAAACAGCCGTCTCCGCTTAGGCGCATTTCGTGTACACTCAATGTAAGAGGCGTCCCCGCTCTGACCTGTAGATGATCCCTTTGGTATGCAGGAACTGAAGGCCGCAAATAATCTCAGCTGAGTAGAACCTTGGGAGTCAGAAAGTAAACACACAGACATCAACAACCGGCCTTTTAAAAAAAATCGGGGGCCCGTGCAGCGGTGGCGGCAGCGAGGCACCGCGGCGCCGCCGCTCCTCTGGAGGATGAATCATTGAGAGGGACATTTGTATGGCGCTGGGGGGGGACAGGTGAATAACGCTCTCATTACACGAAACCCGAGAGCCGCTGTGAGCCGGAGGATTAGCCCCACCGACCTGCTTCACCTGTCGAGGGCGGAGGCCCCCCGTCGCTCCCAGCCGCCGGTGTGCAGGTAAGGCTCGGACCGAGTCGCGGCAGCCACGAGCGGCCGCCCCTCACTACAATTACATTGCCGCACGCTCGGTGCGCGCACGCAGGGTCGCCGCTGACGGATCCGGCAGCGCTTCCTCAGTCGTCCCAGATGTGGCGCCCGCGACGCCGCCCAGGTGCGCGAACAGGCTGCGCTCTGTGCGCGGCGCTGAGCGGCCGATCTGTGGCACTGGGTTAAGAGGCTGGAAGAACAGTCCCTTTGTGCTGAGTAAAGAGCCGGTGGAAACTCTAGAGTTCAGACACCGCCTGGGGAAAATGATTGCATAACCAGGAAACCAAAACCGGGAGACACTTTCCATTCCACTCTGGCAGCGGCTGGCGCGGGGAAACGCCAGCACGCACGCTCGCCGGCCCGACAGAAAGCGCACACAGACGCGCGTGTTTTGGTTAATGATTAATGCGACGAAATAGTCAATATCATCTTTCTCCGTCGCCGCATTCCTCGATCCCCAAGAGTAAAAAATATGCCCCAGGGACTGGGGAGAAGACGCAAACAGGCACAAATCAAAATCAGATGCGTTGTGGAATGGAATGCGCTTGGCCTCTGCAAATAGAGGTGAAAGGACCTACAGCTCCTCGCTGCAGCGACTAGGCAGGTAGAAACTTTTCAGATTCCAACGTGGGATCGGGTGTCCCGGGCGTCCGCATCACAAAAGAATGGCTCCTTTCACCTGGCGGCTCCAGGGCCGCGCTGCATACGCTGCATACGCTGCATACGCTGCATACGCTGCAAACGCTGCAAACGCCGCTTCACTCCAGAGGAACGGACGTCAGGAATACGCTGGTTAAACGCTGAGCACCATGGCAAATTTCTCAAGACTGTGACAATAACTAGCCCTGCACTGGAGTTAATAAGGGACTTAATGGGGGATATACCGATATACTACATATATATATATTGTATATACTGTATACGGCCTGTGGGCTTTATTAGCACCACCCCCGTGTGGAAATGTTGGAGCAGAGTTCCAGTCATGTTCATTATTTTGGGGCAATTTCTTTTTTACGAGTGGGTGTGGAGAGCAGGACGGCGTAATGTGGTGTTTTTTCCATGTTGGCTAATATAAGCTTGTTTTTACCAGATTTAAAAAAAAAAAAGTTTTTTTTTCCACAGAATTATTATTTTTACGAGAAAACGAATTTCGCTAATAGGCCGCAGCGTGGTGGAGCGAGATGAAGCAGCTGCATTTAATATTGTGTCGCGCGACGACTCGTCCACTGTGCAGCGCGACAACAGAAGCGAGCGGGGGCTGCGGCAACACCGCGAGGCCAGGTCCAAAAAACACAAAACCTTGTTGTGATGTCACTGTGGTGAAGGATTTGTGATGAATATTTCATGAATGTGCTGAAAATGTTTCCTAATCTCAGTGTGACTGTTTTGAATTGGCGCACATCCGACATTGGGCTTTTTTAGTGAAACTGATTGGAGAAGTCTCTATTCCTGTAAATGTGTTCCTCCTCATGCCACAACCAGGAAGGTATATCTGGCACTTTCAACCCTGTGACTCAGATAAAAGACCCCCCTTCAAAACGTTAACAAATGCTTTATGGTGGCATAGTGTAAAACAGACAACTGATGAGATCATATGTTATATTTAAAATAACATCTGTTGTTGTGGTTACATAATGGCCATAATAGTTCTAACATAATAACATATAGCCTTTACATTTTTTTTTTCAGTGAACGCAGGACACCACCCTCTTAGTAAAAAACAAAAAAAAAACACACACACCACACACACACACACACACACACACACACACACACACACACACGCACGCACACACACACACAATAACGCACACACACACAGAAACTAAACACACTTCTAAACTGCTGTTCACTCCTTACAAGGCCAATCGGGTAGGAACCAGGCGGGAGCCGCCCAGGGAGTCCACTTCCACAGAAATCTGGTTCCCGTCACTCCTTGGTTATGTCAGTGTCTGCTTCACCGCGTAAGCATGCGAGCGCGGCGGGGCGCCGGCAGCCGCCGTCGCCAGCGTCCGCGCGTTTACTCACGTGGCTCTGAAGAGGTCGAATCGCCCCTTCTCCTGGATGTGGAACATCAGGTCTCCTCCGTTCAGATACTCCATCACAAAGAACAGATGCTCCTAGGGGGGGACAGGGTCAAGCGGTGAGCTTCCGGGACGCGCCGCGGCGCGGGGGGGGGGGGGGAAAGACGGCGAGCGTTTTGCCGCCGCCGCCAGGTCGGAGGGCCGCGAGATGCGAGAAGGTCTACCTTGGTCTGGAAGGTGGAGTAGAGGTGTGTGAGGAAGGGGTTTTCCCAGGCCAGGGCCAGCACCCGCTTCTCCACCATGGTGCACTCCACGTCGTCGTCCATAAGCACCACGTCTTTCTTCAGAGCCTTGACGGCGAAGTACTCCCCGGAACCGTTCAGCTCGGCAAGAATCACCTGGAGGGAGGAGGAGGGAGGAGGAGGAGAGTGGGGGAGCGGCGGGGTAGGGCGGGGAAGAGGCGGGAGGAGAATGGAGATGACAAGATGAGAGGCGTGACACGTGGCGGCGGAGGAGCCGCCGTGCCGTCGCCGTGGCTTCCCTCGTCTCGCCCACTGGCCCCACCTTGCCAAAGCTCCCTTTCCCGAGGACCTTCTGGAAGACGAAGTTGTCCACGTTGATGCGGGTGAGGTGGGTGAGGCGGGGCGCGGGCTGGGGGCTGGAGCCCTCCCATAGCCGGGCGTAGGGTCCGCCGTCTGAGAAACAAAAACATCCCCTTCATCTCTGCCCCCGTCACACCGCCACCCGCGGCGGGAGTCCACAGCACATTCTTAAGGCACGTACTGACCTTTCTGATCCCGGTTGGCGTCCTTGTTAATCTGATCGTAAACCCCGATGTCCGCCAGGCTGGGCGGGTTCGGGTCCGAGCGGCGGGTGGAAGACTTTTGACGGAGAGAGAACGAGAAGAGTTAAAGTGATTTTTTTAGAGCCAGAGGACTCCCGGTGGGCTCTGTTTTTTTCCCCCTCCATTACGGATGAAGTCAAAAGCGCCAAACGTCTTTGCGTCTGGTATTCTATTGTGTTTGGCAGCCGTCTACTTTATTGTGCATCTCCGTGTGTCGTGATTTGTTCCATCTTCGCTCTGTCGTTTTTTTTTTGTTTTTTTTTAACCAAACCGTGAAGCCGAAGGCAAAGCTCCACAGCTGCGGACAAAAGGTTTCTGACCGTTTTTTGGCATCGACTCCTTCAACATCCTCTGAAGAGTTTATTATTATTGTTATATACCATTATTAGTCCCACCATGGGGAAATTTGCAATTTCTCTGCATTTCACCAAACCAGTATCTGATGTATCTCGGAGCAGTGGGCTGCCATATAGCAGCGCCTGCAGTTAGGGAGCAGTTAGCGGATTAAGTGTCCTGCTCAAGGACACATCAGCACCCTACCAGTAGGAGCCGGGGATCAAACCGGCCACCTTTCCATTACTAGACGACCCGCTCTGCCTCCTGATCCGCTGCCCCCTGTTTATCCACCTGTCAACATAATTTGTTTGCATCCATAAGTGCTGTACATAAAACAATTGGCTCCCTTTTCTTTGCGAGGGCAGATTCTTTTCTGTCTTCATCCCGAAAGCAGGTTGGACCTCAGTGGCCTCATGGTGCGGTGACGCCGCCGGCGACGGGGCTTCAGCGGGCCCGGCGTTAGTGGGCGTGTCGGCTCAAAATCCACTGGCCGTTGTGGGTGCGCCAAACATTTCAAACCTCTCTCCCTTTCTATATTTGATATACATTATATACCGCAGGTAGCTGGTTCAAGTCGCGTTTTTCATAAAAAAAAAAAAAAAAAAAAAAAAGGGAACAATGCAGTTGTCCGGGCGTCCATTTTTCAAGGACCAGCGCCACTGAGCATGTATCTCGCCTCCTATTGGCTGTCGGCTGCCGCTCGTGGCTCTCCCCCCCCCCTGCAGCCGGACAAAGCCGCGTTTGTAGGTATCCACCGATAACGTGTCACTCGGCGTACGAGGGAGGGTGACGGCGCTCGTGTGGCGCGCTACGACTGTGCGTTATCAGCTAAGTCTTCCCAGTTCCGACCCTCCGTGACGCCCAACGCTCTTGGTTTGGAACCGGAAGTTTCCCCAAACCCAGAGCGGGGATCGGACGGCGACAAGAGTCTGGCTTCTTGTCCTTAAACACACCTGGACGCGAGGCTCAGGTTTCCGCTGCCAAACAATCACCCCCGGCTCCAGTGTCACGCGCCAAATAAGCCCCTGGCATCGCCGATGTGTGCGTGTACAAATGCAAACACACAAGAAACGACTATTTGTTTTAACTTACAGGAAGGGCTTTTAATATAAGCCAAATTTTAGAAAAAAACCCTAACTGCTGCCTCCTCACGGATCATCTCATGTTATTTCCATTATTTTAGGAGGATTAAAGATCAACGGGGTTAATACACAGTATCTGCCGAGCTTCATCAGAATGAGCCGCACGATCACAAGATCTTTGATAACCTGGCGGTCACGAAAAACCTCATCACTGTTTTAGCCTCAAATTGTATTTCATTACTGTACAGGACAATGTCATATTTTCAAAAAATGATCACAGGCACACACACACGCACACACACACACGCACACACACACACACACACACACACACACACACAGAGTAGCTCACCTGGCTGACTTGTGTGAGTGCCTCCGCCAGTAGTTTCTGGTTGATCCCACAGAGGTTCGCTACTTTATCCTGACACTTGTGGTGGACGTTCATGGCACAATCTGACAAACCAAACACGCGAAGGACAAAACAGCTCAGCACCGACACAGACGGGGGCCCGAGCGGGCACACACCCCACCGCACCCCACCGACACAGCCCGCCCCCTCACCTTCGCACTTGAGGCCCTGCTTCACCAGGCCCCACAGCAGGCTGCCGCAGTGGTCGCAGAAGGTGGGGCTCATGTAGTTGTGGCTCTTGAAGCGGTGCGGCATGTCGATCTTGAAGCGCTCCTTCTGGAACTGCAAGTCCGGAGATTTGAGCCATGAATGCGAGAAACGTCCCAACAAACAGAATGTTTTCGTCAGTTGGCCTAGATTTGGGGCTTTTCTTCCTAAGGCGGAGGTGTATTATTACACTCGTATGGTGGCATAATATAACATTATTTGACTGACCAATGATGAATGATTAATCGGCATCTAGAATGTCATGACCGTGAATGCCGTCGCCGTATTACAGCTGCCGGATGAGATGCCCCTTTGAACCAGATTTGACACGTTTCGCTGAGACAGAACCTTGGCCCCTCATCACTGGGTCCCCTGTTATTCCGTCCACCTGCGAGTGCGCCTGCAGGTGCGCGTGCGCCTTCTCCGTGCTCCGCGCTTGATTAAAACACATTTTCAGCGTTATTATCGATGTGGTCACCGGATGGGCCCGCCGTGGCGTTCGCCTCACTATTCACTTAGTGTGGAGGGACGTGGGGGAAAGGGCCGCTACGCTCGTTTGACGGATGCGGTGAAAGGAGTCCGGAGCGAGGCCCGGTCCCCGAGCGACATTTGGACGACGGAGAACAAGCCCCCGGTGGGGCAGTGCCACGTACCACGGTGTCCCGACTGTTGGCGGCCGTGCCCGTGCATCTGCCGATGATCTTATCGATGCACTTCTTGTGGATGGCCGCATTGCACTCTGGGGAAGGGCGAAAGGAGAAAAATGTACGGAAAAAACTTTTTTATTCCATCTATTCCAAGCGGCTGGTCGGAGTCGGTTTCTTTTTTCCGTAAAGGCAGGTGAGCACACTTCTGTTGGGATATGTCGTGAATGGGGGAAAATGCATTTCCACGAACGGAAAAAAAAAAAAGAGCTTCTCGTTTACTCACGTCTGCATTTATAGCCTTGCTTGTTGAGTCCCCTGCGAAGAACCAAAACACACGAGTGAGTCCCTCACCGCGCTTTATCAACATGCTGAAGATGCTGCTCGAATGCACGACTTAGGACAAAGTGAAAATAATAATAATAAGGTAAACACAGGGATGGGAAATGTGATCACAAAAGTTTCCGGTTCCAGGCCGAAAAAACATGATTTCATAGTTTGAGTAAGAATTTGGGGAAATACTGTGTGCTCATGTGCAAATATAGTTCAACTTTAATGACATTTTATGCATTTTAATGACTGTTGACACGCTAACAAGTCCCGAGAACCACGTGAGTCCTGCACGGAGCCTGTGCAGTCGACGCTCACGCGTGTTGTTTTGAGGGGGTGTTTGTTTCACGGTCTGCGAGTGTCACATTCTGTCACCGAAAGAGCCAAACGCACCAGACGAACTCGCGGCAGACGGAGCAGAACGTGGGCTGTCGGAAGAAGGTGGCGATGAACTCGTGGTTCTTGATGAAGTGGATCTTGGCCTGTTTGATGGCCCCTCGTCTGCGGTTTATGGTCGGGCCCTCTTCCTCCTTGGTTGCCTGTTTACTCTCTATCAGAAGGAGGAAGGAGGGGCAGATCCATCACCAAACAACACGACGGAGGGAAAGCATAGGACGGCTGTTCAGGGGGTTAGCTCATATCCCGATGGATTTAATGGACCAGGAGCGACCACAAAACGGATCATTTCAATACCCTGGAAGTGAGTGCGTGCTTCGTCAGCACAGGGGGTTATTAAGAGACGAGGGGAAAAGAATGAAAATCACAAACTGTATATTGGCTATTTAATGAGCACTTAAGCGATGAAGTGATTTTTTCAAATCTAATTTCGTAATCACCTGTATCAGCGCCCTCCAAGAAGTACTGCACGGCCATCATCACTTTGCCCGAAGGCTGCAGATCAACCTGAACAAATACAAACACGGGCGCATGCAGTCAAAGGGACGACGGCGCACTTCTGCAGATGAGGAAGGACGCAGGACACGCACACCGCTCCTCACCCAGAACTCGGCGCGGCCGTTTGCCTTCTTGCAGCGCTCGGCCAGCACGGACACGCCCACCGTCACCTCGGCCAGAGGCTCCTCGGCCGTCTTCATTAGCAGCACCTGAAGCACGCGGCCCTCGTAGATGTGGGCGTCGAAACTGGCCTTCCAGGCCGGGTACATGGTGGGCTTCCGCTGGACCAGGGTCTTACCTCGCTCTGAATAGAGAGAGAGGGAGGGATGGAGATAAATAAATATATATATATATATATATATATACATATAGATACTTTATTCAACTATATAATATAATCATATAATAATCATAAAGTGACAAAAATAAAGTAGGAAAATGACAACAGCAATTTGTAATGAGAATTACCTGAAAAAGTGGCAATGTACAATAAGCTAAAAAATGAACTAGAGACAGAAAAAATACAATAAAATTAAAAATTAAAAAAAGCCAGTATACATTAACCTGTTGATTAACAATGAACAACACATGTAAACATAAAAATGAACAAAATGCAATAAAATAAACCTAAAATATAAACGAGAAACAAGAAGGAAGTTGTAAGCACACAGCAAACCTAAATATTAATGAGAAAATAGAAAAACATTTCAATACACAATGACCTAACTATTAACGATAAACAATAAATAAACCTGAAAATAAACAATGAATCATAAAATAAAATGGACAAATATACAATAAACCTAATGACGTCCCATAAATATGAACCTGGAAGCCAAAGATTTGAATCGCAACGAAATAAAGCCAACAATAAAGGGGGTTGGCAGGGCTGGGCCATATGAAGATATTATTATGAGGATAACAATAATGTGCACAAACAACCACATGCGCCAGTACCGGCCCGCCTCACTCGCGGGCGCCCCGTCACCGCCCGGTGGAGGCGAGGGAGGCGGCAGAGCGGGCGGCGGCGGCTCAAACACAAGCACAAGCGCCTTGGAGGTTCTCTCACCGGTGGTCAGCGCCTCCTTCATCTTGATGGCACAGAAGGGCGGGTCGGCCAGCGGCGGCAGGGCCCCCAGGTCGAAGGAGTTGAAGGAGATCCTCAGGAAGGGAGCCATGGCTCGCGGGGGAACCCGGGGCGGGGGTCACCTGGGGGGACACGGGGAGAGCGTCGTTGGGTCGGTCGGGCTCCGTTTTGAGTCATGTTTTCGGGGGGCGGGCGGCGCCCGGGGGTTCGGGAGGTGTTTCCTCCAGTGGCGCCGACGCAACGTATTCCGCTTTTGTTCCGCGCTGTGGTTAAATAGACGATGTGTCAACCGTGTCCCTGCCGCGTTCCTCTTTTTGGATACGGATGACTCAGCGCTCGAAGTCGAAGTATTGATGCTTGTAGGCTTTACAGATGCTACTGTTCTGCTGGAAAAGAACCAAACTACTTTCTCGGGGGGGAAAGGTTTATTTCTGCTCCAGCCCGTCGGCGGCCTCGCCCCAGTCGGCAAATTTTATTAATTTTATTTTTTTCCCTCGTACGATGAGACGCCACGCTTCGGACGCTTCACTTCATCACCGCAACTTCATCGAAATACTGCTTTCCGCGTTGCACGGAACAGTGTCACCCAGAAACCCAAAAACCCCCTCATCACATTACAATTAAAAATAATTCATACATAGCATAGGAACCTGCTACGGGGGACGTTGAATTTCCTTGTGGATTACCAAAACGCACGGCACCCACCCAAACCCCTTTGACGCAGCAGCATGTGGGTCACAACCCTCGTACTTTCAATGACCCGCTGTGCTGTAAAGCAAACGACTTCAGGACGCAATATATGATCAAGTACAACCACACCAAATGTGCTAAAGATGCTTTGATGCCGCACGTGCTTATAACCTGAGCTGTTCGTGCGCTTGTGAGCGCGTTGGGCCTCACACCTCGCCAAGATTGCTCCGTGACCTGAGCCGCTCCTAAAGTCCGACCGCGGCTCAACCTCCCGCGCAGATCCCCCGTTGAGGTAAAAGCACCGACAGGCAAACCGCTCCGCGGCGTTGACTTTTGGGGGACGACGGGAGGAGATATGCTCGACGGAGAGACCGGCGCTGGGAACGCCGCGGGCGCGCAACCGCAACGCTCCCGGGCGCCTCTCCCGACGGCGGCTCGGCGGCGCGGAGAGACGCGCCATGCGGGACTTGGCTTCGGGCATAGTCGCCAGAGGGACTTCAGGGTCTGACTGGTAAGCAAAACGCTGGGAACGGCCAGACACCCCCGCCCCCCCATCGCTCGTTAGAGCCCAATTATAAATAGGGCCGCGGCGGAAGCTATTTGATGACATAAATGCAGGACGATTTGCACCATCAGCCCTTTCAAACCCATTGTAAGTACATGAGCTGAGTTTTGCTCGGGGGATGGCTCGACTGCGGCCAGATCTCAATGGTGTGGGAAGAAAGTAGTGTTATAAGTGTAACATATGCCTGCATGAACATCAAAGTCGTCCGCCGAAAATCCAAATGTATCAGGCGGCAGTCTGGGGCGGCAAACTGGAATGCGAGGCGGGACGGCGACGAGCCTGCTCGGGCTGTTGCGCGCGCGACGTTTGCCGAGCCGGAGCAGGTCCCGACACGCCGCTGATCCGGCGGCAAGCACACACAGGCCGGGAGGGAGACGGCGGGCCGCAAAACGCTGCTCCAACGTCCACGCAGGGAGACCCGCCCGACGGGAAACACGAGTTCCGGGGGGGGCGGGCGGGGGCCGGATTGCCGCGAGGGCCCCGGGTGTTCGGCCTCGCTTCTCTGTTTGTTTAATAAAGCATTTCCCCCCCCTCTGGTGTGCCGCACTACAATCTTTGAATGTGTACGATACGTTGCCCATCGCACTTCCTTATGCTGAAGTTTTCCACAAGCAGTAAGTGCTGTACGGATGCATTTCTTGATTGCGGCTCTTGACCCTAAGCTCAGGTTTTTCCAAATGTTCCACACCAGAAAGCGCGGGATCTGTCGGAGCGGATCGTCCATTCGTACTGGGTATTGATTCGCGAATCCACGAGGGGCCTGAAATACGCTGCTGCAGAGGGGCCCAGTTGAACGCGCCGGTAAGACGACGGAGGACTGACCCCACCCGACACCGCGACACGCCGGCGTGCACCGGGAGCCGGCAGCCCGCAGCCCGTCTCGCCCCCCGCGTCGGCCCTCGTTGCCCGTCAGCCCCGACTCAAAACGAGGAGGCCGGGAGCGGGAACGGGCCGGGACGGGGGCGCGGATGGTGCGGCCGCGATAGGAGAGCCCCCCCCCCGCTTGCCGAGAGGTTAGGGAAGAGGAAGAGAAAGATGAAAGGAGAAACAGGCGTGCGGTATTTTGACTTTGAGTGGCAACTCAAACATCCTGCTCACAGGGGATGGCTGCTGTCCCACGTCTGGGAAAGCTCTCCAGGTAGAGAACGTTATTATTATTATTATT
>NC_137192.1:32608735-32861235 GCF_960531495.2 Zeus faber | reverse complement strand
TGTTTACGCAGCACCATGGCAAAGAATACACAGTTTTTAAAGTTATGACTGAAGAGAGACACTATAATGGCTCCTGAGAGGCTGACCCGGCATGTTAGTAGTGAAGGAGCAAAGCAGACGCTGCGAGAATCAGGGGCCACGGAAGAGGGAGACGGACTCGAGAATAGCTTTTGTTTTTTTGTTTTTCTTTCGCTTTTCTTTTCCCTTTTGCGAGTCCCGGCATATGTCAAGAGAATATCCAGTGGAACTGGAAGCATCTGACCCTATTGCGGCGGCTCTGAGCGAGTGCGATTGATTGGTTGTGTTCCTCTCCGCCCGGGCACCGCTGCCTGTGGCAATATGGCGGAATGCAGTGGTTATGACACCGCTGCTACCCTGCTGCAAAAAGCCTCTCTGCCCACCATGAACCCTGGAGCCAGCGCTCGCTGTTCATTTTAATCGATAAACACAGAAAACCAGTATCTAGCTGAACATCCCAGCCTTCCCGGCGTTCTTTTCACCACCTCAACCAATTCACGGTATAATGGAAAGGGTTTTTTTGTTTGTGTTTTTTTACTGCCAGAGCCCTAATTAGCATTCCAAAAAAAAGTTATACATTCATCAATTCCCAATGACAAGAGAGGGAGGCTCCACTACCTACTGTGCTATATGTAGCATACTGTACCGCATACTGTGTCACTGTTCAGGGTTGTTCGTGATGCCGTATTGCTGCGCCGTACTGTTGTATACTGTGCTGTATTATCCCAAGCACTACCTCACCTTATTGACATGCCACTTTAATGCACATATCTGTATATACATAATTGCCTATTCCATATACATAAGCATATTCCCTCTATCTATTCCATTTTTATCTCATTTTATTTTATTGTATTTTATTTTATTCTATATATTTTTATTTTATTCTATAAGTATTCGACTTACTGTGTAAATTAGGTTTTAGGAGTCAGTTAGTTGGGCTATTAGAAAGAAATTTTTCCTAGGACATATTGTGTGTTATCACCGGGTGCGTTGCATTACATTTCACTGCATATACGTTTGAAAGTATGTATATGTATGTGACGAATAAACCTCTTGAATCCTTGAATCCTTGAATCCTTGAAGTCAGCGTCTATAGGCTGAACTGCCCTGTGCAGAGAACCGTTCATAACTTGGGGGATTTCAGTTCTTTGGGCGCTGGCAAGGTGTACGGCAACTGTTCGGGGGCTGATTATCAGCGTCACATGAAGAGAAAATAAGGACGAAAAGCGGTGACACTGCTGCTGTGTCAGTGTTATTCCTGTAAAAATGACATCAGCAGAGGAGGAACAGGTGCACCAGTGGAGTCTCCTCATTTGCTGGGAATGATACAAGTCGGGAATGAAATATCCCCATACATTGCAGAGGATTATTGTTAGTTACGTGTTAGATCAGTGGTCTCAAACTCAAATGACCTGGGGGCCACTGTTTGGGGCCGTTGTTGAGCATCAAGGGAAAACCGGCGTGTTTTTGTTTTGTTTTGGGTTTTTCTTTCTCTCCCGCGCATTAGTGCATTGCCTCTTAATCCTGTTAGAAATAGCTCTCTTATGATCCATTTAATTCTGTTTTATATTTTTAAACCATTAAATACCATTGTGTGTATTAATTAAGTATTGTGATTTGAAAAAATTATTTTGGGGCCAGATTAATCAATATATTATCACCATGTAGCGGGCCACGTTAAATTGTCTCGCGGGCCGGATGTGTGTAGTTTGAGGTCCCCGTGTAAGATAGAGCATGAATCTAAGCAACACAGGTTGATAAGAATAGGAATATGGTTACGTAAAAATAAGTAATGGAATAGCATTAAATACGGTATAGCAAGCAAAGATGGGGAGACGGAGGAGAGAGAACCATGTTTGGGGTCGGAGAGGAGCAAAAAGTGATAAATGGTACGTCCGCTATATAGGACGAGGTGTCTGCAACTTTCAGAAGCCCTAGAAAGCAAACTTTCTCCCCGTTACCATTCTGGGTCAGCGAGCCTCGGGGGAGGATTTGAAACAGAGCCGGCCCGGCCTTTCATCGGTCACACTCTCCTGCACAGTACACTGATCTGTACATCAGTCGTACCCAGAAGCTTGGCTGAGAACAGTCGTATGTGTGATCTTAAAAAAAAAAAGAAATACCCACGTACACACACACACACACACACACACACACACACACACACACAGCTCATCAGCGTAGGCCTCTCTCACGTCTTCCTTTGGCAGACGCTCATTCGCCCGTATCAATTTGGGGATGTCCTTTAAGTAGGCCATAGTGACTCCCCCACAGACCATGTCACCATAATCATATTTAGTACTGAAGGTCACATTGCTGTCGCACACTGCAGAGCATCACTGGTTTCTCCCATCTGCACTGCATGCATTCAGCATTACATGCAACGGTACCAGGAATTGCTCAGCTCTGCCACCTAGCTGGTAGAAGTGGTAATGAGCCGAACCAGCCGGCAAAGATTTTCGCTTTCCACATTCCACATGGTCACGTTTTCATTTTTACTTGGTTCAGAAATAGCACAGTCTAAAATGACTTTATGTGTCAAGTACAGTTGGAAGCTCATGAAATGATGTAAATCAGTGCTTGGACAAATAAGGAATTTACATCATGTTTTCGTAGGTACTGTGCATTAAACAATAAAACAATTGCGATATAAGATTTGACATGAAGACAGTACATCAATATTTCTCTTAAAGATTCATCCCCCTTTTATATTAGTGCAAATCAAGCAAGTAGCGTCTTTCTCCCGTGTAAGTATTTACATTCACTACTGTTAATTCCTCTCCAATAATAAAGGACATGACAAAGGTAAAACAAAGGGCTACTGTACAATTCACCAGACAATGCATTTCAATGTATGTATTCATTTTGAATTCACCTTAAGTAGAGTCAGGAATCTGTAGTGTATGAAGAACCATTTCTTGCATTTTTCTGCAACTTAAAATAAAACAGAAGGTGTAAATGTTGACATATGTTTAGTACTCGAGGTGGTTGTGTTTTGACATGGTTAAAAATGTCCAAGCGCTTCCCCCACGACTAGATGGGAGCTGCTTGTGTCCAGTATGTGGGTCAGGCTTCTGTCCCGGTCCAGACTGTGGGATATTCAGGGCAACGCCCCTCGCGGCTCCGAGCGACACACCTGCCGTAGCGGCGGGGGGAAGGACGCTGAAGGTCGACAAAGTAGGCGATGGCGTCCCCTCGCGTGGTCTTTTCGCGAGACATGTCTACTTCGATGTTCTTCGTTTATTTTTTTCCTTTTTGTTTTCACATTAAGGCGTTTTTTTCCCCCGAGGATAGATCCTCGCAGGGCAGGAAAGACAGACTCTCCCGGGTAATGCAGGTGAGGTGAACGGTGGACATTCGAATCCATTTTTGCAGCAGCATCTTCAGAGGGGTTCAGCCCTATAAAACAGTGGCCTCCTCCATGGCATGGGCCCACCTGTATGAAGAGCAGATTGTTCGTTTTGCATCGATGACTTGTGCCCAATATCACGTCAAAGATATTTCAGTGAGTTAACTACGGTTCCAGCACGATAGACAGCAACATTATCTGTCAGACTGGTTCAAGATGGGCTCTTCAATCAGAAGCCAAACGGTTCTTGTTTGAAAGGGAAAGCTTTTAACTGAGATGTTTATTTGACAATCCCCTGCAAAGCGCCAGGATGTTCTGGCGCTTCAGTTTGGCACCGACCCTAACTGGTCAGCGCAGAACACACCGGCCCGGAGAGCCACACAAGTGAAGCATCGGGTCTATTTCTGGCAGCAAAGAAAAACGAAAACTGGAGCCACACTCTGTGCACATTGCATAACTTTGTGGCTCGACCGTGCAGTTTCTGGTAGGAGTCGTACAGTCGGAGGTGGCACCACCGCATGCACGTTATGTGTTGTTCCCACTTTCTAGGACCGAAGCTTCTTCACAGCTGCTCTACGTTATTCAACTACACAATAAATTTACCTTAAGCACATTCTTCAGTTGGTAAAAGCAATTACTCACGAGCGACTTTTTAATGTGCTGCTTACCTCTGGGCTGTGTAGTTGTCCTCGGCTTTAAAGGTGTAATACAACGTCTTTTTATGGTAAAGCTGAAAGACGGCAGCTTCGTCCTCCCGCTCGTGCCTGTCCGGCTGCCTCACTGTGAAACCCAGCAGGGGCAAGCTCTCTGAGGCCACCTTCTCCTGAAACACACACACACACACACACACCCACACACACACACACACACACACACACACGCAGGGAGGGAGATGGTTGAATTACACACCGTAATGATATCACAGTGGCTTTCGAGGTGTTCTGTTCAGGTTTTAGGGGAGTGCATCTTCCCCCTCACCTCTTGGGCGCGGTAGGTGTAAAGCACCTTGTCTTTGAGGAGAAACCACAGCCTCTTCCAGCTCCTCTTGCTCCTCTTACTGCGCTGCAGACTGCCGCTCATGGAGCCTTCCTCAGAGACGGTCGCCTGGGAAGCAGAGCGAGGTGTCTGCTTAACCGCGGAGGAGAATTGGACTACCCTCAACACACTCTGGTCGAGGTCATTAGTACCCAATGCACCAGTCCGCACCCACAGGAAAATGCCACTAGAGGTGGTGCTATCATTGCAGAAAACAAAATTAACTTTGACCGAAATGACTACACAGCTGCATTTTAATTTCACTCGAGCCTTAAATGGGTCTTGGCGTGCATACTGTGTGTACCTGGCTGATAGACATGGTCCCTTTGCGGTGCCTCCAGAGGTTCGGCGGGTGGATGTTCTGGAAGACGGCGGAGAGAGGCCGGCCGGAGCGGCTCGGCGGCCGCGGGCTGTTCGTCGCTGTCAGCGCAGGCACGTTTCCCCCTGCGCAGAGGGGCATTACGCGGCTGACCATGAGAAGGCCAGGAGAAACAGCGGCAGAGATGGAGACGCCAAGGAACACACAGACGGGTGTGAGACAAGCGCTCGTTCGGGAAGGAGCGGGGTACCTCTGTCCTTGAGCGCGCTGTAGCAGTGGTCGCACACCTTGGCCACGCGATCCTTCATGTATTTCAAAGGACAGCGGTTTCTGGAGCAGCTTCGGCAAACAATCTGGGACCAAATGGGGATGGGGAAGGTTACGACACAGCCGGCGTGCAAGGATCACCGCGCGCTTCAAAACCAAAGACAGGGTAATTACTACCCAATACCCATCACCACAAAAAAACAAAATTACTATATACACTGAATATACAAAATGTGCTCTATGCACAAGATTAAGATAAATTACAGAAAAGGCTTTAACGGCTTTAAAGGCGTAAATGGTATATACAGTATATAAATATGAATATAGATTAATATTCCTTGTACACAGTGGTGTAAAGTAATAAATTAAAAATACTTTGTAACTGTACTTGTGTATTTTTTGGGGAGCGTCTGTACATTACTTGAGTTATTTTATTGAGGTCGACTTTCACTTTTACTTGGCCACATAATCAAGGGTCATATCAAAACAACCACTCCCAAGCCTGTGTTCAGAGTTGCCAGGTCTGCGGTTTTCCTGCGGAATTGGGCTACTTTTTAAGTGTCTAAGCGGGTTGGGGTTTTTTTGTTGGCATGTCGGATGGGGGGTTGGCTGGGTTTGTCATGCAGACCTGGCAACCCTGCCCGTGTTCAGTTCAGTTTTTGCAGCATTGCTACGGAACTAGAAGGGGTATTTCCCAGAGTATTTACATTTACTCTTGATACTTAAGTTCCTTTAATCTCAGCTACTTCCTAAATGAGTGACTTTCGCTTTTTCCAGAGTATTTTTTTCTAAAGATGTCTCTACTTTTACTCAAGTGCGTCTTTCAATTAAGTTTTTCCACCACTGCCTATAAAAAACAATAATAATAATAATAATAATAATAATAATAATAATAATAATAATAATAATTAATCATTTAATTAATATTCATGATAAATATATCTGCAGGCAGGAATACACAGGGTCCGGTTTATTCATATTAGGTACCTATTACAGTTTTCCAAGTTTCCGTACACACCATTTCAAATCAACAGTTTTCGGGGTTCTGTGGGGTACATCGATATTGACCAAACTCGAACAACAAGATGTCTGAAAAGTCCCAGTTCCAACGACACCGCAACCATGTCTGTGCGTACTGCTGTTGCCGTGTTTCAGATACTTTTAGCCCGAAAAATGGCAAGAAGATGTAGAAGAGTTCAAGTTCAATAGCTGCAGGCAGCAATACACCGGGTCCGGTATCAACACCAATTACAAATGTTCGAGTTCTCGTGGAACGTTGCATCAGTTTGTGCTGTTGCTCACCTTCACGTCAGCATTACTACTAAAACCAGTTACATTTTTCTGAGTTTCCATTGAACGCAGTATCGGCTCACGTAGCGAAGCGGTGACGCGAGTCCTGATGACACGCAGGATTACTAATACAAGCCGATGCCATTGTTGCGAGTTATTACTTCATCCTAAAAATGAGAACCTGGGTTAGATGTGAACAGAACGCATTTATTTAGCAAAAAGGGGCGAAAGAGATAAAGTATTAAATGAAAAGCCGTGTCCCGAGTCCAGCAGTTGTCGTGGGCCAGAGGCTTTTACCCCCGAAAAATGCCAAGGAGGAGAATAATAATAAAAATCCCATAATAATAAAAAAAAAAATAATAATAATAATAATTCACCCTCCCGCAGGCGTGGCAGTGGTGTCTCCGCAGCGTGAGGCTGAAGTCTGACGTACAGTTCATACACATCATCACTTGAGAAACAGGCACCAGCGTGGGGGGCTTCTCTCCAAGGGACGGCCACAGCGGCTCCCTGTCCTGGAACACACACACACACACACAGTAAAACACTTAACTAACCTTGTGATAAAGTACACTTGAAATTTGTCTCCTTTAAATCCATCTCACTTTCATATCATTAGCCACATTAAGCTCCCAGTTTAACCATTTCCGAGGCAATTGAGGCCTTTATTAATTTAGGACTTTTGGAGGGAGCTCTGCATTTTCCTTTTGGTCTAAGTGAGGGTGTAGAATGAGAAATTATTTCAGATTGTTCCACATCAGTTTTAGGTCATTAAACCACATTAAGCGACATTAAGCTCAATCATTTCCATTCACTTTAAATCTGTGACCTTTTCCTCTTTTAATTAAACTCTGTACCCTGTTTCCTGAATTAAAGATGAATTTAACAATTTTGATTTTGGCTCATTAAGCCGCATTTAGCCCCCGTTCAATTCATAATTTATTTAATTAGCTGCAGATTGTCTTCTTCTTTTCACCATTTCACTACTGCTCATGACGCCCTACACCCAGAATTTTCATTTTTTCTTTTATCAAGTTTAAAAGTTTTTTGCCTGATTGAGCTGTTTTCACACTAAGCCTTTAAGGATGTCCCCTGACTTTGTAGCTGTGGTGAAGTTTCACATGGAACTTATCTGACGGAAGCAGACATTTCACTTCTCTATTTTAGGAGTTTTCTCACCTCCGCGGGACCTCTGGCGTGCTCTGTGACAGTGAGGCTCAGGGTGTAGAACCAGTCTTCCCTTTCGCTGCTGGAGCTAGGGAAAAACAAAAAATTCTGTCTGACATACTGTATAATATATAATATCGGGAATGGATTCGAAAACAGACGTTAAACCTACTGACTTGATTGCTTTCATTGATACAATTTCTAGACTTATTATTCACACAATTCTGCAATTCCCAGTAATACAAGATAGTTCAATATCAATATGCGGGATACATTTGCAGAATTATATATCCATTAATTATAATTATATTATATAATCATTAATATAATTATAATTCATATAAATATATTTTTTAATTGGGGTAATTAAATTATTTTATTATTTACTTCAGTTACTTCAATTTAAATTACACTGAAGTTCTCAATTGAAAATAAATTGCATAAGACATAAGTAACATAACATAAGCAGATGCAGTGTCATTCTGTAAGAAAGGTGATAGATAAGACAGACAGATGGACAGACAGACAGACAGACAGACAGACAGACAGACAGAGGTTTGTCCCACCTTGCAGACAATGTGACGGAGAGGTCTGTCCCTTCAATCTTAAGGGCATTCTGTACATTCTCTAGGATCACTTTAGAAACCTAGAGTGGAATAATAATTATTATTATTATTATAAATAATAACTAATAAAATAATAACTAATAAAAACAAACACCAGAGAGAGAGAGAGAGAGAGTCAAGTCAAGTCAAGTCAAGTCAAGTCATCCCAGGGCAACACAATGCGCTTATGAGAGGGAGAGAGAAATATACTGTAAGAGAGCAGTTAGAAGTCATCGAGTCATCAGGTATTTCTTGAAACATATGTCAAAAAATAAAGGAACGTTGCTTCAGCGCTCAAAGAAAATATTTATCAAGGATCTTTAAAAAGTGAACTGCAAAGGTCGGTGGTTGGTGTAAAGAGAAAGCTCAGGCAGATGGTGCCAACCTTCATCCCTGTGAGCGAAAGGGTGTTTTTCAGCCGGTATTTGCCGTCTTGCTGGGGGAAGGTGTAGAGCAGCACGTCGTTCATCTGACACCAAACAAAGAGAACACCCCATAAAGGACAAAGGGTACAATTCCATAGCGGCAGGAATACTCATTTCAAAATATGAACTGCCTGCGTGTTTGCAGTAAGTCACCACTTGGCGGCGCTATAAGTCCATTTAACAAAAACCCAAGCCCGCCCGGGGTGGGAGCAGGGCCAGGTCTCCTCAAGGACAATGTTTCATTTCACACACACATACAGCATGCCGTGGTTGAACAAAACAAACAACTCATCTCCCCCAGTTTGCAGTTAATGAGCCTACTTGTATGAATCCATGAGTGCTTTACTACATTTCTGGGAGGATCCTGGAAATAACAGGAGTCTCGTTAGTCTAACAGCGTTTTGAACGTCCTGCTGTACGTTCACGAAGGCAATGTTGCTTCTGCTGTTATCACTGCTTCGCCGCATTTAAGTATTTATTTTACATGCTGCTGTTGGCCTGTTAAGGATACACATAATATAATTACATATTCTACACACTATTTGCAAATGACCGAAAACTTTGACAAACGTAAAACAAACAGCACAGGAAAACCTGCGTTAAACCCGCGGGGATCTACGGCCAGTCGGAGTTACGTCCCTCCGGAATAAACATTTACGAGGATCCAGAGTCTTTCTTCCTTTTATTATTAGTACCCTGAACAGACAGAACATGTGGGGAAGCACAACAGCAGGGACAGACATAAAACAAAGCACTGCTTTACGTTTGGACCTCTCATAAAGCGGCGGAATTTAATCTGTCCCTCCCGGCCCGGGGTATCATGTTCGCCGAGTGTCTGCGGTGAAACCTTGCAACGCCCCTCGCCCCCCTCCCTCGCACGAGGCCGGGCGGGGCCAAAGCATTTCTCCGGCCTTCCCGGACGGCCCGTAAAGAATGACCGGTTCCACGTTGCTTCTCGATTGAGACTTATGACTTCATAAATCATGACCTTCTCTGCCCCCCCCCCCCCCCCCCCCGACGGCGCTGCGGCAACGCCCCGGCAGGCCTGGGCCTCACGGCGTGAACGCCGCGCCCTGCAATGTCGGACGCTCGTGTCCCCTTCACCGAAAGATCTGTAAAAAAGGGCGCATTAGCGTTCACCTTCGGCGGAGATAAAGTGAGTACAACCACGACACATTTCACAGTTAACAATCCGCGGATCAGATGCGGTGCGTGTGCTTCGGGGCTAAGAGGCCGCCTCAGGAAGTCTGCATTCAGAAACATCCTGCCAGGAAGCGCCGCTTTCAATGGCGCGGTCTAGACGTCAAACCGCTGCAGGAAGAGGCTCTCGGCTCTACCCCTGACGCTGCCGGGCTAGACATATCGGACGGTGCGTCGCGCGCAGCCTTGCGGGGCGGCGCACAAAGCTGCCGGGGGAGGTCGTCCATTTCAGCGCACCCCCCCCCATGCCGGGCGTTGCGCGGCGCACGGGAAGTGACATTTACCAGAAACAGATGGCGAGGCTGCCTGCTCTTCCTGCTGACCTTCATCAGGGTGCCCTCCTTTATAAATACCTGGGAACAGAAGGACAAACACGGCGGAGGGCGTCGGCATTACACTCTGGGAGGATAATGAAACGAACAGGGCGTCGGGAACGTCACACGGCCCCCCTTTAAAGTGGCCCCCGGGCCACCAGCGCCACCCCCGCCCCCGGCCACCAGGAGCCACGAAGGACGGGTGGATGGCCGCGGGCGAGGGTGGGGGCGAGGGTGAGGGTGGAGTTGTGTGGATGTGCTGTGATCAGAGCCTACCCTGCCGGGCCGCAGCAGGTCCTTCTGGCCACGGACGCTGTACTCTATGTTGACCAGACGCAGCAGGTTCCTCTGAAGAGAGCGAGAGAGAGAGAGAGAGAGAGAGAGAGAGAGACGCAGAAGGGAAAGGAATAGTATGGGAAGGGCAACGTGCATGAATGTGCCAAAACCAGCGTCTTCGCCTTGAGACTCACCCCGTGCTTCAAAGTGTCCTTGGCCTGATCGGCGATGTCCGACACCACCGCGACAGCGGCTGAGCCAGGCGAGGGGGGTGGCAGCCAGACGGGAGGAAGCGATTAAAACCACAATCAACGTTATTTACCGACGGTGAGGAATGCCGTCTTTTCACATCTCCGCCCAGAGACGCACGGCGCCCCGCCCATCCACCCACACCCGCGCACGCACACCCACACCCGCACACACACACACACACACACACACACACACACACACACACACACACACACACACACACACACACAAAGACACACTCTGCCCACGCCGCGTGAGCCAGCAGGGTGTCACAGAGCAGGGGCATGGAAGCGTCCGGCCGTCTGGCCCGGCTCTGACTCCCTTATCACTCATAGGACCTTGGAGATACTGTGTTTTTTTTGTTTTTTTTCGAGCAGCCAGATTCCCCGTGAATCACCCATGTAGCGCTCACACAAAGGAGAGCCCATATGGCCACCTGGTGGGTTACAGGCACGAAGAAACGCACCCAAAATGGCTCTCTCATGGCCGTCTCTTGAATTCCAAATGAGCACAAATGAATTCCCTGTCAACACGGCGGAGCAGGCGGAGCCCCCCCCCCCATGTAAAACAAATACTGCCAGGTCGGCGTTTATTCTCTCTACGGCGGACACACAGGGGGAGGGTCTCCAGGTCCTCCACTATTTGTAGGTACCTTGGGTATCTTCATACTCCTTGGAATCCGGGGAGAGGTTGTTCAGGTAATCTGGAGGGGGGAAGAGGGGAGATCGTGGAGCTTCAAAACCCGTTCAGAAACGCTACAACAAGGAGATAATTATGAATCCGCCTTTACACGATGCTCACCGGTGAGGACCATGCGGTACTGAGCCACGCGCACGATGACCTGGAGAAGCTGATGTTTTAGAGATGTTTTCTGACTCTGCTGCGGACAGAAAAAAAAACCCAACGTAATCAACATCAGTGCTGCCGTTGCTGTTCACAGCGCAAATGAACACAACAGTAAATAAATACATGAATGCACGAGATAAAAGAATCAATTTTGCGACGAGGCTTCCCATGTAAATGTATTGACCGTGGTGTAGAGTTTGAAACAAACAAATAAAATGCATTAGCAAATTATACAAGACTTTCAAGCCCTTCAGCAAAAGCAAGTCCTCTTGTAAAGTTGGACTCAGGGTCATTTTACAGAATTGCAACTTCTTGTGCATGGCATTTCCATACAGTTTGCGATTGTGTGCGTGTGCGTGTGTGTGTGTGTGTGTGTGTGTGTGTATGTGTGTGTGTTTGTATGTGTTTGTGGTTCATATGTGCATGTTTGCACTAATATTATATTATCTGTGTTCATGTGTATGCACAATATATTCATATATTCATCTACAGTACTTGCACACCTTCAAGACAAACACACACACACACACACACACACACACACAAACGGCATGGACACACGCACACAGGCACACATGTGCAACATGGATCATTAGGTCACAAATCAATATCACATTCCTGGCGGTGCAATACTTTTGACAGGGCAGGTGTAAGGACTGCACATCATCTAATTAGCTTTGTCAGCTTCTTTCTGCTGGTGAACTTGAGAAAGCCCTGGGTGCGGTATGCAAACCACCGTTTCGGCATATCATGGGCTGATCAGACCAATCCCTCACGGGAGTGGTGCTGATAATTGTGCAAATCAATTCAATGTTGGAGTGCCACTGAAGGACCACATCCTTACAGAGCGTCCGTACCGCACGGTGCGGTTTGGAAGTACAAGCGCAGGGAACAATCAAAAGCATGTTTATTAAAGGAAAGATATGCCGCTTTTCAACCCAGGCCTTAATTATTATTATTCCTAAAATATTGGTTCCCATCATTTATAACTGTTGACGCAACCTTGCCGAATGCTTTACCACCTAGAAACTTACTACTCTGCTGCAGCTTCTCACAGTGCTTCAATGCAGCACAACGGGACAAAAGCTTGGGGGGGAGATTAAGATTTTAGGGGGCTTTTTCGTGCCCCACTGGACGGAATTCGAGCGCAGTGAGAAGCTGCAGCAGAGTGGTAAGTTTCCCCAGCAGTGACGCGTTCATTGAGGAAATGCTGTGACCAGTGATAAACGGTGAAAAGGTAAAACGTTATAAAGCTGCATTTTAACAAGGCCCGGGTTGAAAAACTGCAAACATTCCCTTTGACAAACCAATATTGCCGTCGTCCACGGCACTTCGGGAACAGGAAGAAGCGTGTTTAAGACGCACCACCCCGAGGTGTGTTATTTTTACGCCGGCGTGTGGATTTTAATTATCTGCCGAAGGAAAGTCGAGGCTCTTTTAATAAGGCAGTGACAGTAAAACCAAAGAGCCACAAGCACATCGTACAACACCATCTCTGTAAGCCTCTTCACCGCACCTCACCGCACTTCATCTCTTTCAGTGTGTGCGGTAAACACACACGCCGTGGTTATCAGATCTAGAATATCCTCCACGTGTGTGCTTTATTTTGTCCAAAACCTGTGAATCGCTCGCCAAGCCTCTTATTTAGAGCGGTGCGGCCGCACCCCTGACATATTTGGCCCCAGTAGGTAAATGAATGTTATCTAAAAGCGAAGGCCCCACTCGAGAGATTTGTCTCGACAATATCATAGACGGAGCCCTCCGCATCCCCCCTCTCCATGGCTGAGCACTTTCTCGCTGCCTGTGAAATAGAATACTAATTAGTCTCCCAAATTAGTATGTGAAAGTTATGATTAAGTCCCAAAGCACCAGGATAACAGAGAACCGACGATTTTTTGTTTGTTAGGTTTGGCTCCCTGCAGGTGGCTCCCACAGTGCTTGGGTCTCACCTCAAACTGGCGAACCACGGCTGCGAAGGCGGGGGAACTTCGGCAGCTCTCCTCCAACAACGTCACGCTGCGGTCGTAGTGGCCAATGTAGGTTGTGAAGACCAGGAACTCGGGCTTCCTGGACAGGACCACGTCTGCGATCCTCTGGCTCTGCTCCCTGGGGGGCGGGGAGGGAATGGATTTAGGAACCTGTGGTCTGCGGGCGGCCTGTGACTCGGCTGAAAAGGCCGAATGGTTGCTGAGCTTCACCAGAGTGTCGGAGGAGCACTGGCTCAAACTTGGAGCAGGAGATGGGGAAAAGTATAGTACTTTTGATTTTGGTGTGTGTGTGTGTGTGTGTGTGTGTGTGTGCGTGCATGCGTGCGTGTGTGTGTGTCTTGAACTGGTCTTGGACAGTGAAGACCCCTATTATTATTTCAAGACTGGTCCAAAACTGCAACTTATATTTGTAGTTTTTAAATAATATTATATAGTATAGTATATTATATATAGTATATTATAATATATATTGTATATTATACATAAATATTTATTTAATTTTTTTGTTTAACCATTATTTCATGGGGTAGTCACATGGGGTTCTCAAATCTCTTTTACAACAGAGCCCTAGCCAGCACACACAATACAAACATATCGACACAGTGGATTTGCTGTTCTTTTGTCAGGTTTGCTCGAGTCGCAACTCAATTGATCATGAATTGGACTCGCCACTTTAAAGTCTTGGACTTCACTCAAGACTCCAAAACACACTGTTTCCGCAATTGTTTACACACAATTTCTTAAAAAAAACATGCCTCATATTCACAGGACTCCACACAAAATTCCAGAAACACACACACAAAAGGCAAAACTCCACAAATCTCCTGCAAAATGAAACTCAAAGCATTCAAAAAAATGTTATACCTTCTCAAAATGTTTTTTTTTTGTGTGTTAAAATGACACATCACACCATCACATGAAAAGATATTTCTAAGAAGCAGTTGAACACTGATGTGCTCAATGTAAAACACGATGAATGGAAAACACTTGTACGAACGTCTCATCAGCAGACTTATGCCGTTTGCATGTTCAGTGTTATACTCACTACGCGTGTACAATAGTCTGTTGGAAAATATTGTTGTCCAATGTTTTTATACTCAAATATAAAACACACAAATATACTGTAATATAAACAAAAATATGTTGGGGTTTTTTCGGAATACTGCATACATCCCAACACACAAAAAGTTGGATGTGTAAAGTGTTCCACAAACAGAACGGAATAAATAATAGAAACATGTACTGTATACAGTAATCATTGAGTACTGTATGGATTTGCAGCACTGAAATACTGTAATGGGAGTAGATGTCTTACCTACTCTGTTTGGGTTAGAACTGCAACCTGAGCGTAAAGCAGGAAATGAGCTTGTACTTCAGGAGAACTAGTTCAGGGGACTCTGGCACATCAGTTACAGGTTGTGGTCATTGTCTCAAGTACCAGTGTTAGTGTGTAAACAACTGAGAAAAACTGAAATAATAATAATAATAATAAGCTTTGGTCTCAGACTCTGTGTGTGTGTGTGTGTGTGTGTGTGTGTGTGTGTGTGTGTGTGTGTGTGTGTGTGTGTGTGTGTGTTCAAGTTCAAGTTCAAGTTCAAGAGGTTATTTGTCACATACATATACATACGGTCATACAGTGTGTGTGTGTGTTTGTGCGTGCGTGCGTGCATGTGTGTTCTCACCAGTGTCGTATCCGTTGTTCCAGCTCGGCGAGGATCCTGCTGTGCAGGGTGTAGACATCCGGCAGCTCGCTGAGGATCTCCCTCAGTCTGTCCTCGGCCAACACGGGCTCCCCCCCGTCCCCCGCCCCCACCGCCTCCCGGAGGTCCTGGGTGTGATAAATACACCTTGTTATGGCCCCGTGTGTGTGTGTGTGTGTGTGTGTGTGTGTGTGTCTTCAAAACGCTGGACACGCTGGACACGCACACTATCACCCCGTTGTCAGTTCAATTATTTCCCTGTTTCCACTTCTCAGAGATAAAATGAGATGCCACGATATCAAACAATCTGTTCGTTCAGCTCACACGCACATGCACGCACGCGCGCGCACGCACACACACACACACTAGAATGAGTAGTCTACTGCTTCACCGCATAAGTCATGAAAATATATGGAGTTAAAAAATTCTCCGAGGCTCACCGTAAATATTCCAGGTCAATAATTCATCTCTATTTGTGGCCAGAGGTGTAAATATTAATAACTAATATTCTGAAATATCTCCGTCACTGGATAACACATGTCATCCGCTTCACTTTAAGGTTTGATGATAACAGTTGGTGAAACGTTGCTAATGCATACATCAAATTATTCATATCACGCAAGGTGGACGACTTCAGAGATGCAAAAGGCGAAAGGATTTGTCATAAAACGGGTTCAGTTGTTTTGGCCAAATGTATATACAGTATTTTCCACTGGGAGAAAGTGGGGGGTCTAAAATGTTTTTTCCACGTAGTCATCGTACTTCTAGTCTTTCTTTGATAGGGTCCATTATGTGATGAAAACTCACTCGTTAACGTGAAAATTCATTTATAACGGTGATTAATGAAATATATATAAAATTAAGATCACTGCCAAAGCAACACCCCTAATAATATTCAATAGAACTCCATCGCTGTCCCCACGGTGACTGTTAAGGTCCCCAGCAGGTTGCTCTTACCTGTTTATCTGATGTACCAATGCCCATGTCTTAAAAAAGTTTTTTTTCACTCCTCGGATCAAGTGTCTTGCTGACGGAGGTACGGAGCAAAGGAGGCGGAATGACATTACTGCGCAGCGTGAAGACGCCGTAACCACGTCAGCGGGACTCCATGCGGTTTTCTTTTGACGTTGGACGGATCAAAGAAGTCAAACAAAAGCGCCACGTCACGACAGGAAGGTTGGGAAGGGCTCTTACAGTCTCTAATTCAATGTCATGCCAATATGTCAGGTCGGCGTCGCTGCGGGAACTTCAGCTGATTGCGCCTCGCGACTTAATTGACAGTTTAACGACGGGAAACACACGCAAGGACGAAAATAAACACATTGCTTACCTCCTGGAGGAGCTTGAGGGCGTTGACGTGTCTGAGTGCAGAGGAACAGATGATTAAACAACTTAGACTCAGACTTAGACTTAGACTTATACTTAGGCTAAGACTTAGACTTAGGCCGTTTCTCAATACCAAGTACGCAAAGTCCGGACTTGTAGACTTGGTAGTTCAGACTTGGCAAGTTCGACTCAGGAGTACAGACTCCCGGGGGCCAATACCATTACCACCGCTTGGTGCAAAATGCATTGTGGGATACTTGTCTGTCCCAAGTCCACACAAGTCACCACCGACGCATCCTCCATAAAATGGGCGGAGCAAGTCCACATCCGGGCATTTGGACTGGACTTGGCTTGATGCAGACTTTGAATTGGAACAGTACTTGGGCTGCGACTGATGACGTTTCACAAGTCCACAAGAACACAAGTACAGACAAGAACGCAGATTAAGAACGGCCTTAGACTTGGACTTAGACTTAGATTTAGACTGAGACTTAGACTTAGGTTTAGAGGGAAAGATGGCGTTGGTGACAGGGAATAGGATGTCAATGTGATTTGACTCACAATCTCTCTGTGTCCAGCAGCTCTTTGGCGATGTAGAAGGCTCTGGACCGACCGTCGGGCTGCGGACAACGACAATATTTACTATTAACAAATGTAGTTATTATGGATGTATTGTGCCGATTATTATACATGTTTATTGTTGTTCAATTTCTGATGCTCGTTTAATTGACAGATGATTCCAAACTAGTTGCTTTCTTCACGCTCCATCACGCGACGTGAGACCAACCTGCCGGTCGTAGTTGCTCTCTGCCCCTCCGTCCTCTTCGTCCGAGGTGTGGCCTTGCTCTTCCTCACCCGTCCCCGTCCCCTCCTCCTCCTCCTCCTCCTCACCCACCGAACCGAACGCGGGAGCGGCCGCCATGGAGCAAACTTTGTACACTTCGGTGTAGGCACTGAGGAGGAAAGGAAGCGCGTCAGGTCCATCCGCACGGCTAAAACCTATTACGTCTCACGTCGTCAACAACAGTGAAGGTTCTCATGGGCGTGTCGCTGCCACCGGGCCCTCGCCTACGTGGCTGGATGCCGATCCAGTTCGACGTTTAAAACCTTGCCATTAAGACACCCGTCCACGCGAGTGGCTTTTGCGGGCGAGTCACTCAACAAGCGTCCACTGACGCACAAAAGAACAATGTTTTAACTCGAATTTCAACGCTGCCGCGTCACAGCTGAGGACGCGCCCTCTCTTCCCGTGCGCGGAGATGTGAGGTGTGCGCCGTGCGACGCTCCACTCCCTGTGAGAGCTCATATCTGCGGGAGAATAAATCAGACGTACGACTCTCCCTGGACCCGCCCAGCTGGTTTCACATCCCGCTGTATTGAAAAATGTCATAATTAAACATATGCGGTAATAAAACGCGCAAAATGAGAATACATTTAAAAAACGCGGAGGGAAACCAATAAAATGCTTCCGTTGGGCCCCGTGGTGACGATGGCGTTGGAGTCAGGAACACATGTTGGTGACGCGGCTTGGTAGATTCCCTTCTGCACCAATGTCAAATCATTATGACAATAGCCGCCGCTCGGGCAGGGGATGTTTGCCACTATGACAATTACGGGTGTGGGCAAAGAATAACACCCAAAAAGAAATATGCAACGACTTAAAATGAACCACTAAAGCTCCCGGAGTCTCCCGGAGAAAAAAACTGATTTTCTTTTGGGTTTTTTTTCACAAGTAACGCAGTCGTTACAGCTCAATATTGTTGAGTTTCATATTGGTGTGATTCAATGTCTGAATGTGAGCTGAGTCTGAAACAAGAGGGACAGTGAATGTGTGTGTGTGTGTGTGTGTGTGTGTGTGTGTGTGTGTGTGTGTGTGTGTGTGTGTGTGTGTGTGTGTGTGTGTGTGTGTGTGTGTGTGTGTGCGTGCGTGCGTGCGTGCGTGCGTGCGTGCGTGTGTGCGCGCGCGTGTGGGCGTGCGGACCAGTGTTTTTCTTTCTCGTCCAGGAAAGCAGAAGCAAAGCAGGGTGATAAATGATAAAAGGGTGATAAAAAAAAAAAAAAAAAAAAACATTTATCCCAAATCCCAGCCACCACTCACGGGCCGCCGTGATGAATCTATATCGAGCGCGGAGTCAAAACAAACAAAATCACCGGCTTCCATTTCCGTGCTACTGCTCCGGTCACAGCCAAAGTGGGAGGTCGCTCGTGTGAAATCCAAACTTTCCAAAAGCAATGCAAAGACAGACCCACTTTATTCGACCTAGCCTGAATCATATTCACACCCCAAAAATAAAATAGATAAAAGCAGTAAAACTATTCAACCCTTTATGCAAGTATTTGGCGTTGTGGTGTCGATGTTATTGGCCTCATTTAGTCACATTAGTAATGTACATGGATTAAAAAAACAGCGGCAATAATTCCTTTTCCGTCAAAATATTGCGATAATTATCTACGCTAACCTAAAACCTAGAACTTAAAATTTGCCATTGAATATTTAAATACTATTGGATTTAAATGTTGAATTAGACAGTCTTCACACGCTCTGGTGACAGATTGAGGCTTCCAGATTGTTCTCAAATGGAATCGACCATATACTATTATATATTAACTATTTAATCTTGGGCTTTGACTTCTGGGCACATCTGAAAAATCTCTGTGTCTGCCACTTGCCTGAGTGTTATAGATTGTTATGAAAGCCAAAAGCAAAGTCTACGGTGATAAATGACTAAGGTTTAGAATAATAAATATATGGGGGTTTTTTTGTTCTTGGTGTTATTGAGCCAATGTTTCGAAAACACCGCTGGCCAGGTGAACGTTGCAGTAATATTGCAGTTCCAACTATTCTTGTGTAATGTGCGGTCAAGTGCTTGGTTAATAGAATCCAGTGCACGCTGAATAGAATGAAAAATATTGCACATAGCACATCTAATATATAGTGTGAGAAATGTTAGTTAATAAAAAAAAGGAACACTCTGTTGTGCAGTAGCCACAGGACTAGTACTTGATTACAGTGATTATCTGTATTTCTAGAGGGAAACCATGTTGCAACCACGCCGTGCAGGATACTCCGACAAAAACATGTTTGAAATAACTGGTATTATCTGAATTATACTTCACCAGCACCAGCTGTCATGTTTAGTATGAAAAGTAGTTGTAGTATAAGTAGTCACAAATAAACCATGTGCAATAACTCATTTATATTACCTTTTAATATTTTGATAGGCACCGATGAGAGACGTGTTTATTTTTAGACTTGTTTGACTTAATTGATCATGACTATTTTATTTCCACAGTATATACATATATATATATATATATATATATATATATATATATATATATATATAATATATATATATATATATATATATATGACCACGTGAAATACCCAGCAGGGTGTGGACACCGTAACAGAGCGCTTGCAGGGTAGCAGCAGGTTGTGTGACAGAATGCACAGGGTTGCATGAAAAAAAAAAACATGCGTTCTGTGAAGCCATAAACCCAGTCTACGTAGGGCTACGGTGTACACCTCCTTTAGAGTTCTGTTTGGAGGACACATCAAATAAACACCGTGTAAGTTAAAGGGGGTTGTCTTGCATTATTCTGGCCAGACGTTGACCAAAAAATTTGAATTACAGTGGCGTTGGTGTGCAGCCTGGTGATGGTAAACATGGTAGGAGCAACTGCTGACTGCAGAACATGCAACACTGAGATCCTATCGCAGCCTGTTTTCTTTCCCATTGGCTGGAGAAAGGAGCGATGACTCCAAAGTGCTGTGACTATTAATCATCCTGAGGGGTGTGTATGATAGCGGCCCAGTAAGATGGGATACTGTGTGTGTGTGTGTGTGTGTGTGTGTGCGGGGGGGGTTAATGCCAGCAAAGCATGGGTGATCATACGAAACAAATACCAACATAATAGTGAAGCTGCTGCTCAGAGGAAAGGCTCCAGCTAAACATGATGAAACCTATTGGGGTCGATGACTTTAACAGATGATTTGTCAAACCAGAACGGCCCCCTCGTAAGAAAGGCCCTTCTACTAATAAATGAAAATACCCCGCGCACACACCCGGAACAATGCAAAAGGAAAGCTACTGCACATCCGTCCCTATATTCTTAAACTTCCCATCACCCCCCTCCTCCCGCTGTCCCTTCCGCGTCTGCTGTGGTCACAGCTGCAAGGGGCCGTGCATATATAGTTGTAAATCTTCTGCCACGAGAGGGTAGTTAGCCCACATCGCGGACAAACAGTCATAAAGAACACCAGCGCTCGGTCTAAAAGGTGGCATGGATCACTTATATCACCTCCAAGAGCATCTCGCCGTGTCAGCACACACTCGCTCCCTCTCTGACTCTCACTGTCAGACACACCCCAAAACCTACAGGCACACACCAAGTCACACACACACACACACACACATACACAGAAATACTGTGAACATTACATACATATTAAAAAAAACATCATTCTCCTTACCTTGCGTCTTCTTGCGCAGGAGACACAGGAGCTTTCCTCTCAAACCCGGGAAAGCTGCTCATGTCCACATAGCCGTCCGTGTCGTTGGCCGAGGACCGCGCCCGGCGGGGATGCTCAAAGAACTCTGCAAAGGTTCCCTGTCTCACCGGCCTCTGCCGCGGGACCTGGATGTTCTCGTAGTCGGAGCTAATAGGGGGGATGTTCTCGTAATCCGAGGTATCTGTGTTGGGGAAGGAAATGGAGCGAGGCTTGGTCAGAGGAAGAGCAGCAAACGGCAGCCTGGAGCGATCCTCGAAGGACTCGACACGGACCACGCTGCGGTTGAGGAAGGCGACAGAGAGCGCCCTTTGTTTGCTGTCCTTGCTCAACAAATACGTGGGGAGTTGCGGCGACAAAAGCTGAGCCGTGCTTTCAGGACAAGAGCTGAGCTCCGGAGAGCTCCCCAAGTTGCTCTTGTCAAAATGCAGCAGTCCGCTGGAGGTGCGGTGGATGGATTCCGATGAGGACCTGGTGGAGGCCACGTTGGCGTCCGCCGCAGCCTTGCGGTCGTTTTTTTTCCCAAACTTGAGCATCAGAAAGCGCTTAATGTAGGATTTCTTCTTCTTGTTCTTTTCCTGTGCGTCCCCTTCGGTGAGAAGGGAAGGGGAGCTCTTTGTGATGGGCTTCTTAGTGATGTAAGCCAGTTCAAATGGAGGAGGGATGTCCAGCACAGATGTAGGCGTGGACAGGCCACTGGATGGCATCGGGGAGCACCGGGAAAAGCTTCCGGACGAATTGAAGGCCTGAGGTGAAGACAGACCGTCCTCTCCTCTGTCTGTCGGGGAACCCTCTCTCTCCCTGTACAGACACAGAGACATGTCTCGTCCCTCGACGGAAAAGGAGCGGGGGTATTTGGAAAAGAGATGCGGTTTGGAGTAGCTCTTGGTTCGGACGGTGTTAAGCATGGGGCTGCTGGTCAGTGCAGGTGCAGTTTGGTCCAGTCTGCCCATGCAGTTTCTCTGAGTATTGAGCTGTGGTCCCAGCTCAGCTGTAAAAGTTGATAACTTTCCCGAAACCGACTGCGAGCGGATGGCTGCAGTCCTCTTGTCAAAGGGAAGAACAATTTCTCTTTCTAAGTCGTCCCCGGCCACCTCGTAGATGTGTTCATCGCTGAGATTTGGTTCTGTATCAATGGTGCTATCCCAAAACGGCACCTCAGGCTCTTCCGAGTCCTCCTCATTTCCGAAAACGTAAGAGTCGCCGGGTGCTATTCTGTGGGGTTCCGACACAGAAGAGGAGAGGGAGGTATCGTGGTCTGTAGGCACCGAGAAGGAAACGAGCCTGAACCTGGGGTGGTTGTCCAGCAGAGCCTCCACCATGTGTGCTTTATGTTCACCACCCTTGATGAGCATCCTTTTCTGGCACAGGCTCACTGTTATCGCTTCCTTGTCTTTGTCATCCTCATTATCCTTGTCTATATGCACATAATCGCCAGAAGAGATACACTCTATTTGTCCATTGTCAACGGATTTCCTAAACAGCGTGTCTTTATTAGTAATGCACCTATATTTACTAGGTAGCACAACGGTGCTATCTCCTAGTAAATGTTTCTGCTGAAAGGGTGGGCTCTTTGAAATGGCAGAAACGTTATCTCTTTGTTCTCTGTCGATGATGTCCCTAGACGAGACGTAGAAAGGCTCAGAGGCAGTTTCAAGTCGGCCATTTGGGCCGCTCGCCCGTCGCTCCGCCAAAAATTCCGCCAGAGCACCTGCTTCGCCCTCCTGGCCTTGAGGCGTTTCTCTGCTCTCCTTCATGTCCTCGTCCCTCCACCCGGGGGCTTTGTCCCCGGAACAGTCCTCAGCCTCCTCCTCCTCCTCCTCCTCCTCAACACTGGTAAAGGAAAAGTCCCCTGCTGAGAAGTCGTCTCTGTCCGCCAGCGCCTCGCCTGCGTCAAAGCCCTCAGAGTTCATGTCCTCCGTCATGTCCGTGTCCGTCAAGTCCATGGCGTTCGTGGAGTCGGAGGTGAGTCCGGCGCCGCCCACCTCCAGGGTTTCCAGGGAGCTCACCCCGTCCCTCAGAGCCGCGTGGCTCGACCTCCATTTTTCACCGATTTCCTGTGCCATGTTGTTCTCTGCGTTTTCCTCAAGCCTCTTCCGTCTGTCTTCAGGGTCTTGTGAGCCGCTCAGTTTTTCCTTTTGTCCTGGACAGAGGACATAGAGGTCAAATCGGTACTCCCCCGTCCCCACGTCTCGCTCATTCGCTTGGTTAAGCTGCTCCTCTGAAGGCAACAGGCCTCCACTAATGCAGGAGGTCAGATCCCTCCCATTAAACTCATGTGGAACTTTGGGTTTTGGAGCTACAGGAGGTTTGGGACCCCTCCCTGCAGCGTAGGCTCTAGACATGAGAGGGGAAGGCAGCAGGATGCTGTCAGGACCAGGGAGTTTCGGCTTAGGTGCAAGCGGAGGTTTGGTGTCTAAAAGCAGGAAGAGAAAATCATCACATTACACTTTGTAAAATGATATTTAACATAGTTGCACTCTATTGATTTCCCACGCCCCATACTGTCCTTGGCTGTGTCAAATGAAGTTAATCTTGTATAATGACTACTTTCTGCCTTCCTAGTGACAGTGATCGCATACGTTTTTTTTGTTTTTTTTTTAATCAAACCTCAAATGAAAAACAAGCTGATGCTATGTGCAACAGTTTTAAATGGGTCGAGGGCTTGGGAAGGATTTCACTGTGTGCTCCCTCAAAAACAAAACTCCCAACTTGAAGGGATTTCCCTGACTCACTTCCTGTGATTGAGGGGAGAGAAGCCCTTTTCAAACTATTTTTACTGCTTTAAAGATAATATGGGAAAGCAGCAAAGCACAAGGTCGAAAAACAAAGGATGGTGAATTAGGAAACTGATGTGGATTAAATGACCATAAATACAATAGAAAAAAGCAAAAAAAACAAATACAAAATGATGAGGACAGCACTGCTCCCACCAGAACAATACACCTAAATTTGGGAATTTGCATACAATATTAACATTAAGGTTGTCAAGATAATAATAATAATAATAATAATAATAATAATAATAATAATAATAATAATAATAAAATTATTAATAATAATAATAATAATAATAATAATAATAAAAATAAAAATAAATAAAAATAAAAATAAAAATAAAAATAAAAATAAAAATAAAAATAAAAATAAATAAATAAATAAATAGATAGATAAATAAATAAATAAATAAATAAATAAATAAATAATAATAATAACAACATTCATAACAGTTTTCAAAAGGTGACCTATAATTTAATCTTAAAGTGAACTAAAGTGATCATGTTTAATGATATAAAATGAGATTGTAATCATGTCTTTGATTGTATCAGTACTTTCAATTTCCTTACACATTTATTATTCCTTATTAGATTTTAAAAAAAATTGATCCACGAGTGAGAGCAATTGGAATTCCTTTCTCCAAATATTGATTTGCGTGACATTTTCCCCACTTTCAGGTTGAATATGTTTCCAAGTGAATGGGATGACCATCCCTCTCGTCAACAGAGTCTCGCTCTCCGCCCCCTCGTCCCGCACCTCTTCTAACGGACTTCTTGTCCTGTCATTGAAAAGTCATCTTACCTGTATTCATTGTACGCTCAAGTCGGGTCCTTTACCGGGGCATCGGTCCAAAATGAAAGGCAGCACCATTTGAAAAATAATGGCAACGTGGTCTATGACATTTAAACAGTTTCGTCATTTGAACTCATAATCCACATGGAGCCACATGATGCGACCTCCCTCTCCAGTGCGGAGTCTGGACTGAGAGAACGAGTCTCATTCCTCATTCCCACCGCGACGCTTCCTCCCTGCAGCCACAGCCCATGTTCCACTATCCAGCCAAATACACTGTCCACTACCGCAGAAACACAAGGTCCAACAATAGTTTATAAGAGTAATAATAATAATAATTATTATTATTATGATTATTATTATTATTATTGTTATTATTATTATTATTATTATTATTATTATTATTATTATTATTATTATTGTTATAATTATGATTATGATTATTATTATTATTATTATTATGTTTATTATTATTATTATTATTATGAGTTATGTTGTTGTTATTATTATTATTATTATTATTATTATTATTATTATTATTGGGGGATTACATTACCAAAAGCTTATTTAAATATTTTTTTAAAGAGAACAGGTCCCCCTTTTGGTAAAAATTGGACTCCCTCCAGACACACCCCTCTAAAATATGTCACCAACAGTAGTTCACACAGGATGGAAACAAATGAACTCCCTAAATAGAAGGCTGGCGGCTCACACAGTAGGGCCGTGATAGATTGTTTTCGACCAGAGAGAGAAGGAACAATAAACAAACTGGTTCAATACTTCACATTCCTCTATTATTATCATTTTGTTAAATAAGAAGCGTGTGTGTAATATTCAGTGGGGTCATCCTGCTTGCAGCTGGACGCGGCTCATTTTGCTTTATCGAAGCATGAACAAATGCACTAAAATTATGACCGCAGTAAGCGTTTCTTCCAGTGTAGTGCACACCAGCACCGGCCAGAACAGATTGTCTGGGTCATTAAAAAACATTATGTGGTCATACCTCTGACCTCCTTTTGCTGGTGCAATCTTTTTTTTTTAATTGAGTCAATAAAGGGGAGGAAGGTAGGCTCCATGGTCTGCAGCGACAGAAAAGAATGACAGATCTCCTGTCAAACGTTGGGTGAACATGGAAACGTGTTTTGGGATGGAGGGGCGTCACAGGGAGAGGCCACACGCACACCTTCACGCACAAGCACAAAACACACACAATTCAACATAAATAAACACACACACACGCACTCGCGCTCCCTTGGCTGCTCATACATACAAACAAAATGCAAGGGTGGCAATCTAGATGCAACTGAGATTTTCTTCGCCTTGTTGGTATTGTGTGAGAAAAAAACAGGTATTCCCAGATAAACCAGTCATTTGTAGAGAGAATAGAGTGTTGCTGTGAGAGATCGCCAGGCGTGCCTTCAAATTCCACTCTATAAAAAGGCATAATGGAAACCAGCCCTTGTGTTGCAAGATCAAAATTGCACGGCTGCACTAATTCATTGGATTCATCAGCTCCAGCAGAAGAACAGCTCCGTGTTCATCCGAACACCATTATAATAATCGCAGCTCTATGCGTTTGTGACGTTTGGGGATGGTTGTAGTGGTCAGCAGGATCGTGGTTTGCCGAGGGAATATTTCAATGTAAAAAAAAAAAAAAAAAGTGGCAGAAAAAAGGTTTGAAAACACTGCTGTTAAGTTTGGGTGTATTTCCAGTGACCACAACCAAAAAAGTACATGCCCCAGTTGGCTCCTTGATCCCTGGCTGTCTGTCTCCTGTTTGTGTCGAGCCACAGTAGGAAAAAGCCCATCTCCTCCTTTCTCCAAACAATGAGACTGGGACTTAAAAAAAGAAACTCCATCTTGATACAGTATAGTCTTTCCTGTGACTGTTTTTCGAGTCTCGGGCAAAGCTACAGCTGCGGGTCCTGCACACGGCCCTCACACCGCCCGGCGCTTTTCTCTGAATAACCTTTGGGCCGGCGTTGCGCTCGCAAATGTCCCCCCAGCCACAAATAAAGAAGGTCCTTGTGGTTAAAGAATGAAAAGGTTAGAGCAAATAAATCGTTGATATTCCCAGGTAGAAGAGGGAGAATTTATCCGTCTTACAGGTGCACGCATGCGCTTCACACACAGACGCACACGCACGCGCACGCGCGCACACACACACACACACACACACACACACACACACACACACACAGTCACACACACACACACACACACACACACACACACACACACGCGCGCGCGCGTGCGCAGGGAGCGGTGACTGAAGAAACGTGACTTCTGCATTTTCTTCCACATCCTCGCTCTCATTCCTCCCGGGGGCAGCCGGGAGCAGTGGGCGGCCCCTTTTTTTCATCGGCGCCCGAGGATCGATTCCGGGAGGATCCGTGCCGTGATGGGGGACAGCGTTCTGCGTCAGGGGCAGGGCTTCGGGAGGGGCTGGGGGCCCGGGACTCCTGGGGGCCCGAGACGCAACCTTTTAATTATTATTTTTTTTTTGGACTGCGCGGGCCCTTGGCATGTCAGGTGCGCTGATACGATGTCACCTTTAAAGCATTACCATACCTTCAGTCGGCGCACTCAGTATACAGTATATACCTCCTCACAGAGGAATTACGGTCATGGTTGGTAGTAAATTGACAGCCATTTGAGTCATGACTCAAATAAAACCGTTCAATTAATTTAATCATTTTGAAATGTTGTGCTGCATGAGTATAGTTGTTTTACTTGCACGCTCACATTTGGGGTCACAGCACGCAGACGTTCAAGCGATTTCCCTCCAAATGTGTGTCATACACGCTGCCCCCGTCATCGACAACCGCCAAAGAAAACGTCATCATCAATCACTGGTCAACGGTGCAGAAATTGTTAACTCCCGCCGTTTAAATACGCGAGGTGCAGCGGCCAACGTGAGCGGAGTATCATGCAAAACACAAAAGTGGAGCTCAAAAACAGAAAGACAAAGAGAATGTCCCAACCGCCCAAATTAGACACGTACTTCGTTCGCACTCATCACCCTCCAACGGCAACTCCAAATGAGCCTGACGGGAGCGGCGATGCATCCCCACAACCACCTGACCACCATCAGGGTCAGGGAGCAGTCACACAGGTAGGCTACAGTACTGTGACTGCAAAAAAAGAAATTGGGGTAGTAAATGGAATTCTATATCAATATTCATGACATTTCACTGGATATATGTACTGTATGACCGTATGTATATGTATGTGCCAAATAACTACTTGAACTTGAACTTATTCTTGTAGTAGCCTAATTAGATGGATTAGTTAGGGCTTTCCCGAACCTGGCTTGTCCACCGCACACAGGACTGTATTTATATAAAGCGCTTGAAGTGCTTGAAGTGCTTGAAGGGCCCGCCCTTTAACTTGCTCCGCTACTGTCCTTTTTTTTTTTTTTTTTTTTTTAATTGGGCTCCTTTCTTGATGTTGGAGAAGCAGCCCAGCAGCACACCAGGCGGGAACCCAAACCCAGAATCTTCTTGCTGCGAGGAGGAAGGGCAAGCACTGCGCCACGGCAGTGTCAACATGCACGTGCAAACACACACCCCCATGCACACACACACACACACACACACACACACACACACACACACACACACACACACACACACACACACACACACACACACACACACTTTCCTGGGGATGGGGCTTGTCGTGGACAGGAAGCGTTCCCGGCTTGTTCCTTTGTCATCTGTAAATCTTGTCGACTTCAAGTTGTGTCAAGCAACAGGGAGCAAGTGTCACGTCCTTCTAAGTTTAGTTTCATCCCAGGGAAACTAAACCAAACACAGCTGGAAGGTTGTTTTCTTTCCTCTTCTGACATTTGGATGTTGACGACGTCATCCAAATGTCCCAATGTTCCAGTGTTTTATGGTTTGTTTGAAACGCTTCACAATTACGACTCCACGTGTCTCAAGCCGTCTTCCAGTGTTCGGCGTGACCCATTAATCACGGGACATTTCAAGAGCGCGGACGACGTCTTTGTGCATTAAAACTGCTAAAGTCATTTGTGGGGGATTTAAGGCATTCCTTTCGTTTTAAATCATGGGACGCGGAGAAGCGGTGCGGGAGAAGCGTTCGGCAAAAAACAGGCTCCAATTATAGCGCGCCGCCTCGACCCAGGACAACAAACAATGGACAATGGTTAAAGGAGCATTTGTGCCGTGTGGATAAAAATGACCCGGAGCCCCGTGTCAGTGATAAAGCCTCAAACGCGAGGTTCCCTCAGCCCTCGTTCACGGTCTCACTCGTTTAGATCAAACCGTGAGCATGGGAAACACTTTGAGGGCAAAAAAAACTGCACTTTTTGAACATCGCCAAGGCTGCAGGACGGAGTGGAGCGGAGGAGAGAGCGGGGAGAGCTCAAACCACCGCCTCGACCTTGACTTTATCTGATCGATCGACGCTCATTCAAGGTGACGGCTCCGAGTTTCAAACCGTATCGTCTTTGATCGCCTCAGCCCTGCAACGGGGGGGGGAGCCATCATTTGGAACGGGATTAGAAATCGGTGCAGCATCGATTCATTTCCTTGTGAAAAATGAAAAACCGCGAATTGACGGGCCGGGTATTAGGCACATCGGGGAAATGACCAAGACTGTCATAATTGACTCAACGATCCACCGAGAATAAAAGAGCAAAAAAAAACAAAAAAAACAATAATAATAATAATTATAATAATAATAATAATAATAATAATAATAATAATAATAATAATAATTAATTGATTTCAATCCCTCTCCAAGAACTGGACACACTGAGTAAATGGATTAGCTGTGCAAGCAGGTTTAATTTGAATGGATGTGTGGTTGTGTGCGGCGGCGGCGGCGGCCCAAACGTCAAGTATAAAGGGGACCAGATGCATCGACATTTCGATTTCTCCGGGCGGAATGGCTCAATTCCCGGCGAAAGGGCGGGGGGCCTCCTCCGGAGCGGCGCGAGGGAGAGCAACATCTGCCCTGTCGGCATCGCGCCCCCCCCCCGTCCGACGTGCAGAATGGAAGCCTGGTGGGATCTGGAGACTCGAGGCTCGGGCTGCAGCCTCGATGGCTTCACGGCGGCGGCGCGCGACAAGCCGGAAAAAAAAGGGGAATCGAGAGAAATCCGAAAAGAGATCCGCACACACACACAAAAAATTTAAAAAAGAGGTGTGACCCCTGCTCCTGGCGTTTAAGTTTTGGGGACGGAGGGTTTTCGCGGCGCGCGTACCGGGGGGGCTTGGACTGAAAATAGTTTTACAAGCCCCGAGCTCCCGTCTCCTTCCTCCTTCCTTTCGCAGGGGCTGAATTTACGAGGCCATTAGTGTGCATGCAGTGTCAACAGCGCTTGGCACTCACCTAATCTCTTCATCCGCCACCGTGAGGTCCGGGGTGTGTCGGGCCACTCGGCCCCCGGGGACAGATGACCTGCCGGCGGCTCGGCCAAGGGAAAAAAACAAAAAACCCCATCCACACAACCTCCACCTCGGCGTTTTGAACAAATACGCAATGTTATCATTGACGGATCTCGATGGATCTTTGATCCGGAGAACTAGAACTAGTGAGGTGTTAATTACTCACGCCATGAAGCCGGGCGTGGCGTCGCAGCCGAATGCGCGCCATCAGAGAATCCACGGGGTCCTTGTCCCTTTTATTATTTTTTTTCCCCCCTCCGGATCCATCTGCCGCTGCCGAGATGCCGCCACACGCCGGCCACCGCGGCGGCGCTCTTGCACGTGGCGGCGCGACGCCGCGCAGCGGGGGGAGCGGCATTATGGTCTGGCGGCGCGAGGGGCTCTCATTACGCCGGCTCCAACTCAATTCCTCTCACCGCGGGGACCGTCGCCCCCCCCCCCCCCGGCATGTTGCGCCGCTTTAGAAGAGCCTTACGGATGAACAGTCAAAGGGTCCCGCGGCAATGCCTTTCACCGTTATTGTCACGCCGCTCCTTGCAGAGCATATGGTCGGGGAAAAAAACCTGCCTCTGGCGCCTTTTCCTCGTTCGTTCCCTCTTCCCGTGTTCTCTGTTGCTGAGCCTGCTGGGAGACCGGGTGCATTACGTTGAACTTACAAACACCTTCAAACGAATGCGTGCCCTTGAATTCATCAGTTATCAAGCTGTGAGACAGTTGTCGCGCAATCGTCGTTTATGACAGCGCGCTTGGCACAACGCGGCTTTTCTGTGTCAGCGACTGGAGAAAAGCTGGATTTTGGATTTTCCGGTGGAGCTTATAAACGACGATCGGTATTGAAATGACTCAGAAGGGCGCCAGGTCGTCAGATTTAAAACTGTCCTGCTGGGAAGCGCCGGCGTCCCCGCCCCCTTCCGTCGACCCGGAGGAACTGTTGCGATGTCTCTGATTTCTCTGGGGACGACCTTGTTGCACATTTTCAGTCCACTCGCGATGAGCGGTGGTCATCGGCAATGAAAGTCTCTCGTATTTCCGCATTTTTTATGTGACGTTTAACGGCAGCAGATCTGAGGCTGCAGCCCTGATCTTATCTGCCAGGAAACAAAAGACCTGCTGGATTGGTACCAGAGCACAGACTGACAGTCTGCAGTGTGTGTTTGGTGTTTGAGTGTGTTGTCGTGTGTGTGTGTGTGTGTGTGTGTTTTGGACTTCACATATCTTGTGCCTCTGACCAATGCTGAAGTTACTTGCAGGTCAATGCGTGAAACTGTGAGTTACACAATCATCTCTTTCACATGTCGTCAAATTGGATCAGGTCAACCATCAAGTCATTTCTTTCATGTGACATGAACATGACGTGTTCAGGGCAGAACGGAAGTGACTTGAATGTAGAGGGGAGCGACCTGCCACTGGGCCACGCCCTTCTCTGCTGGAAAACTGATGGGAGCGGCAGGTCGGCGGCGTGGGACGACTGCTTCCTACGCTTCACATCCAGGACCGACCAAGGCTCTCACATCATCCTGGGGGCTGATTATAATTTAGATGTGTAAGATGTGTTTGTAATTGCTTCTAAAGTGGGAATCCATACGATCTGCGTCTGTGTTGGGTGGGTGACACTCCAAGTCCCAGGATTCCATTCAAAACTGCACATTCCCGTCATCTTGACTCTAAAACAGACAAATTCTTATTTCGCAAGTTTGCTTCTCACTGACTCCTTTTTCCTTTTTGGTCGCTTGAGGTGGTGGAGATAGTTCTGCTCTTTTTGGTGAATGTTCATCCATAACGACAGTTTTACTGACACCTACCAGCTGCGCTGCCTTATCAACATCACCGCAGCTACCTTTCCCTTCTTGCTCGTGCCCGGTCAGTGAAAGGCGAACCCCAACGCCAACAGTCAAAACAGCAGATAGAGGAACACATTGTGCATAACACAAATACACTAAATGGCTGTTTCTTAAAAAGTGCCGGCATGAAAACAAAGTATCAAATATGAGGTATGAATATGGACAAAATAGTTGAGGTTGAGGTTTTTTCCCCACTTGTGTCTGTGACTCGTATACACAAATCACTTTCTTTACATTGATTCCTCTTAATCTCCGATACACAATTATGTAAATGGTTCAAGTATTAATCAAGTGGCGGCCCCTCAGACCACACCCTGATAATAGTGGTGAGGTGTGGGGGTGGTGGGATTTGAGCAGCCACACCCGCCTTGGGTCTAGGCAATTGGGACCAGGATCAGGGTGGCTGTACGCCTGTTGCTCGTTAGAGTAACTGACGAGCAACAGGTAAAACCCCCCACCCTTACACACACACACAGGAGAGGAGCCCATGTCATGACATGCTCCTCTATCTGCTCCTGGGCTTGTTCCAACTTGCCCACTCCCTACAATAAACTGGTGTGTTTTCAACCCCATCCTCTATGTCTCTGAGCCAGAGGGCCCTGAAATCACCACCTGGGCGGCGTCTGGCGGGCGGATCTGTATGATCTTGCTCCGGTTTGCAGAGTGTCGAGTTTTTGTAGAGTTTGTCGGTTAAGTCGCCCTGTGTGAACTCAATCTGTAAGTTTGCAATTTGCTTCAGGAGGTCGTCTGTCTGAAACCATATCCATTCAACAAAGTGCCTCCGAAAAACCAGCCTTTCCCCCGGCGTACATCTGTTGACGCGACGAGAGAGAGCGAGAGAGAGAGAGAGAGAGAGAGAACGGAGCCCGGAACAGAAGTCATTTCCATATTTTTTTGTCCGCTTCAGATTTAATGAAGACAGAACACGACTCTTCAGAAGCTGCAGAGGTGCTCACCAACAAATACATTAAATCAAGTTTAATGTGCGGCGATCAAAATGATTTGCTTTTCTCTCTACATGCGTCACGAAGAAGAGACTAGCCGCTGCGTTAGATTTGCATTATACAGCCATAACTTTCAATACATTAGGCTCCACTTTATTTTTATGATAATTCATCTCTGTTCTGCATTATCTATGCATGTACTGTACGTGCATATTTAAATTCCCTGTGGGACCATCACTCCCTGCATCAGAATCTGGAGACCTGGAACCTTCTTATTCCATAACACAGCAGCGAATATATACAGTGAGTTAAGAAACATTCAAAATAAAAAGAGACACACACACACACACACACACACATACAGATAGACACACACACAGCAGTAGCTGTCTCTGTGTGTATTTCTATTTCTGCATTGATTGCTCTCACTGGAGGACAACAGAACAAAGAGGGGAAAAAAACAAGGTCAAGGTAGCGTGGGGGTCAGCAGGCCACCCAACCAGGAAGAGACCCGCCTCCCCCTCCGTCCAGGGGAACCACAACAACCAGATTCTGCGAACTAGCGATGGGGTTTGGTCCGCAGGGGCATCTGTTTGTTTCTTAGGTTTCCCATAATTCGGTAAAGCTCTACCCCTCGGTCTTGTTGTTCATTGGTCTTACCAGACTTGCTCCAGGTATGGCACGGCGCCTCTGGACAAGGACACGGGCGGAGGTCTCCGGAGGAGGTTTTCCAATGCGGGGGAGGTCAGCGACGAAGCGACGAAGAACGGTTGAAGTGAGGAGGTTTCACGACCAAGTCAATTTAATTTGATTTAAAACAATTACATTTCCGTCCCAAACCCATAATGCATTTGGGGACAAGTTGGAATTGATCTTAAATCGCGTTGTGCTGCCAGTCTCCAATGATGAGGGACACTGCAATACACACAGCTGGGACTATTTCTCGAAACCAATAACTCAGACGAAATAAACAGTCTAAGCTGCCTCTCACTTGATATAATTAAAGATTAGAAACATCTTGAACGGTAATAGAGTTAGATCATTAAAAACATTATCTGTTTCTTTGCTACTTTTGAATGAACATGACAGGTAATGTCTTTTACTCATAACGTGAACAACTTTAAGGAAGGAATCTTCGGGTAAAGTCGAGTAAGTCCAACCAATCTACGGCTGTTATCGTCATTTAAACCAACCATTTTTTAACAAGCTTTTACAGACACAGTTCATCTGTGGAACGACATAGGTCAGTTGATGTTGACCTTCAGAGTATCCCTCATCCTGCCTTTGCACAGGCCATGGAAGCCGCATGGACGTATTTGTGATCCATTCCCTGCCACTTTCTCCTCCTCTTCTCCACTCCATGGGTATGTGGAGGAGGACACAAGGAAGAGCGGATATAAACCACAAGAAGAACCCGTGGGAAAAAAAAACAAAACGCCGCAACTCTAGGTTTGGACGGGCAGGCAGCTGTGGCCTGTTTAGGTTTGGAGAAGGAGCAGCCAATGCACCATCTGACATGAAGTGGTCTCACTGGGAAGGAAGGCCAAGGAGTGTAGGAAAAGAGGCGTCATCCTGCAGGGAGAGAACAGAGAACATGTGAGGGAGGGCGGTGACATCAAGGAAATAAAGGACATATACCAGTGCAGCCACAATGTCTTCAACTGGTTGGACTGCCAGGGTGCGGAGATGTTCAAAGTATGGTCTGGACTTTGGCAGTTGGGCTCCCCAGCTCCATGAACTTCAAGCCCCCTTTGGTTTTAGTCCATTCCATTTGGTCCATTCCATGACTAGGTTGCCCTCCTGATGTACACCGATCAGCCACAACATTAAAACCACCACGAATAACCACTAATATTGTGTAGCTCCCCCTTGTGCTGCCAAAACATGGACTCCACAAGTCCTGTCCTGTGGTATCTGGCACCAAGACGTTAGCAGCAGATCCTTTAAGTCCTGGAAGGTGCGAGGTGGGGCCCACATGGATCGGACTTGTTGTTCCAGCACATCCCACAGATGCTCCATCGGATCGGCCCCTAACCCCCCCCCCCCATCCACATGATTTAGAAGAAAACGTGATTCATCAGACAGGGCCACCTCCTTCCAATGCTCCATGGTCCAGTCCTGACGCTCACGTGTCCATTGTAGGAGCTTTCAGAGGTGGACAGGGGTCAGCATGGACACTCTGACCGCTCTGTGGCTACACAGCCCCATACACATCAAGCTGTGATGCACTGTGTGTTCTGACACCTTTCTATCATAGCAGCATTAACTTTTCACCTATTTGTGCTTAGAAGGGCACTTGCTGCCGAATATATCCCAACCCTTGACAGGTGCCGTTGGAACGAGATTAGCGATGTTACTTACTTCACTCGTCAGTGGTTTTAATGTTGTGGCTGATCGATGTACGTATAATTGACACCCTGACCTTGACACCATCAAGGCCAAACAGCTCAACCTGGGACACACAAAACCACACAAACGCATGAAAAGGGACATGGACTGCACCCACAAAACAAAGTGGGATTTGACATTCCATTTTGCTGATGAAATTCGCTTGGTGTTTTAAATTAGCTCTGCTAAGGAGTCCCACCTGGCACCGCTGGGAAAATTAAAGACAAATCCACATCAATTAGGCTTAAATGTGGCCAGAATGTCAGAGGTGCTTTCTGTGAACATGTTGGGGTACAGCCAGACACAGCTAGTTGAGGGTCTCCAGGGAATGGATGTGACCACTAAACTTCAGCCTCTCCTCTCTGGGTCGAGAGGGACGTCATTATTAAAGATTATTTCTCACTCATCTGAAGCTAAACTACAGTGGAAAAATATCTGACACTATATTAACCATTCTTATTATTTTAGAACTGCAGAAGAAAATAGAAGTCAATTAAAATGTATTTATATAGCGTGACACCTCACTCATAGCAAAAACCACTCGTACAGGAGTGAGCAGACTTCATTTTAGTGTTTTACCTTTAAAAGAGAGAAGAAGCGATGCAGCATATGCTCCTCCGGGTGGAGTCGGGCAGGTTGGCGTTACTGGAATGAATGGCTGCAGGCAAGTCAGATTGAATATTCAAGGTTGATAATTTTATCAGCAGAGGAATCCAGCTGGGAACATCCTGTGTAAACTTATTTCACTCAAATTCACAGATCATTTTACCAGTGACTAAATTATATCCACATTTCTGGCATTGCAGCTGTGATTGTTGGCAGAGTTTGGGTAATCTCCTTAGATGAGACCACATGATGCCTGCATTGCCGAATCAAAGATAATTGTCCATGACCAAAGCAGTGTGACTGACGTCCCGCACCAGAACGACCGTGCGGCCTTCTCAAATATTCGCTGCAAATTCGCGTCACGTTGCGCCGTCCATTAATTCTCGACACGGCAGGCAGCGAGATGGTGCTCAAGATAGGTGTCCTGCGGTGTGTGTGTGTGTGTCTGGAACAAGGTAGTTGGGTGGTCCGCCTTGCTCTCGGGGCTCTGGTGAGGGGCTTTGCATGAGCAGGAAGATCTGATAGGACATCTCCCCAGGACAGGTCACATGAATTGTACAAGTAGAAGAATCAGTTTCCCTTGTGCCTGGAGTAAGTATAGGCTACATCCATGGATCTGGAATAGTGTTGTTGTAGCCGTACTGGCGTGTCAAAGTTCTGAGGTCCATGTCGTTAGACAAATATTGTCTTGTGTGTTTAGATGACTGTGTATGGTAGAGCACAGTTAAATGTGCTAGAGTTTTGTAAATTCCATTTCCATGCAAAGGCAGTCTACTTTTGAATTCCATGACGGTAGTTCTGCTAGAATTGAACTTATAGCAAATCATTGTTCAAGCTCTGAGGCAGAATTTCACACATCTCTTCCCCAATGAGCTATTTCATCAAAACCATGGGAGACAGCGGTTACTAGAAGTTTCCATTAACCAATACCAGGCTTGCAAAATACAGACAGAAAGAGACAAGTTGTTATTTCCAATAACACTGTATAAGTCAGCTATTTAAGGCAGGGTCTGGTTTGGAAAGTGTTTCAGTCACACACTCAAGCAGTAAGGCAAAATGCCGGGCAGAGCCAAATAATCTGTCCAACTTGTGAAACTACACATGGGGAAGTACTAAGGCCTCCCCCTATGTGCCCAATTACCATGACAAATACACATTATTGTAGTGATATGGAGCCATTCGAGAACCTGCAGATGAGCATTCTAATCGTCCAGGTAATATATTAAAACTGAAAAGACATTAGCCTCCATGTTAGTTTAAATAGAACATGACTTGAGAAAATAAATCAGGGCAATAATAAAAAAAAAAAAAAAAAAAAAAAAGATTGTTTGCTTAATGATCAAGCATCATCAATGGTTATGAGCACAGCACCATCTAGTGTTTAACGGTGCAGCTGAGACTCCTGTGTGAGAGGAACCACATTACTGACCCAAGGGGTCAATAAAGTGCTGTCTCTCGATAACTAATCATCTATGATTTGAAACAGATGTCCAGCATGATATTAATTAAAAATAGCCATGCAGTAGGAGCTTTAAGTTAAAAAAAATTAAAAATAAATAAAATACATCAAATTTAATCAATTCTAAACAATGTGAATTGCATCAAATCGTCTTTAATAAAAGGTTCCACGGAGATTGGAATTAATTTAACTACAATGATTCATCTAACAATTAATTAAGTTATTAGCCATATTTCACACTCAAAAAACTGCAATACAAATTATACAGCCAATGTAAATGTATTAACTATAGTTCTTGTAGAAGGACAGCATGTCGTCCAGGCTTTGAGGGGGAACTTGTGGGGGGCAGCTGTAAGGGGGCAGGCCCTGGCCCTGCATCTGTGGATGTGGATATGTGGGACCCTGGGGTACATATTGGCCCGGGTACTGAGGGGGGAAAGGTGGAGCGTACAGGGGTGCTTGTGGAGGAGGAAACTGGGGGTGAAACGGAGGAGGGAGAAATTGGTAGTTAAAAGGCGGAGCACACTGAGGGTACATGACTGGTGAGGAATACTGGGGGTGCGATGGAGGAACCGGATTGGGCACGGTGCTTCGGGGTTCTGGTTCTAATGTGGCCTGGGTGTTCATGGGAACAGTGTGTTGCGGTTGAGGTTGAGGGGGCGATGTAGTCACTGTGACCTGGGGACAGGGCGTCTTCTCCTGGGCACCGGGCGTCTCCTCCTGGGCACCGGGCGTCTCCTCCTGGGCACCGGGCGTCGTGCTCTCAGAGCTTTTCCCTGCTCCGTTTGACCACTTAAACGCCATTTTAGCTTTGTTCTCCTGCTGTGGGAAAGTTCTTTTCCTCACCGACGTCCTCTCCTCAGAAAAGTAAGCAGAGGGAGGAGCAAATTCGGAATCGCGCTCCTGTCGACGGCGACTTGTCCACTCACCAAGCATAAATTCTGGGGAGAATAAAAAATTGTGTTAGAGATATGTAGCTGTCTACCTGATGACTACTGTATGTAAGTAGTCATCAGGTATTTATGTAAGAACAGGTTTATATTCCTAGTCCTGGCAAGATGGGTTCAATAGGCAAAATACAGAACCCCTGAAAACGGGGGTCACAAAACACCCTGTCTGCAGGAAGGAGATCTATTCAGTTTAGAGACACCAAAAGATTGAACTAGTATTTTACCTTTGCCCCTGTCCCATTCTCTGACATGTGGGATTCCAGGCCTGGAATCCTTCCTCTCCTGGACCTCCACGTCCACCTTCTTCACTCTGCTGATCTCAGGAGACTCGTCTGCTGGAGGCGAGGGCCCGATCACATCCTCTTCCTCCTCTTCTAGGACAAGCAGGACACGACCATACCGTGTTAGTATTTATGACAAACCATACACTTCAGCAAGCAAGCAGACTTTTAAACGTGATCAGGTCCCGTATGTGTGTCCTAACCTTCCATTTCCTCTCCTTTCTGGTCTTCCTCTGAGCCGTCCAGCTGTCCTGCCTTCTTCATCTTCCTCTGCCTCACCTTGGCCAGACGTGCCTTCAGGACCGCTTTTCTCTTGTCCTTCAGCAGTTCCCTTTTACTACGCTGCTCTGTGGTCTGGAAGACAGGACGGATGGAAAAGGCCGTGCCGTTATTCTGTCTGTTCCAATTTACTAGTTCTCACTGTATGCCGTGAACACATTTTATTTTTTGCAAAGGTTCTGAATTTAGCCATTTTATGTATTTGTTAATTCAAGTTGAAAAGGTGGAAGCACCATTGTTTTAAGAAAAAAAACAAAATACAAATATATTTTTTAAAGCAGCTTTAATGCATTTTCTACCGACCTATTTAGCGTCTCCTTACCTGGTCTCTAAGCATGTCCAGGGTGTCTCTCTGTTTTCTTCGCAAATCCTGATCCTGAGAGAATGCAAAGTAGCCGACACCAAGCTCCCGGGCCTCTGAGATCCACAAAGAGAGGAAAGATCTTTGACCAACATGTTCTTTGAAACATCTGCCTCTGCCCATAGTAAAGCCAAAATGTTAAAAAATTACTATAACATGTCAGTACACAGAGCTGACAGAACGACATGGTTCCTAGGCAAAGGACAATGTGTTTTTTTTGCAATTTAACAACTCGAACAAATACAAAATGAAGGACTAAAGTCTTTCAAATGCAACAATGCTCACCTTGTTGCCTGATGTCCTCATAATGAATTGGTCCTACAGGCCTCTTCATAGCTTCCTCTTCCTCCCGCTCCCATTCCTGCCGCTGCAGCTCTCGACGCATGTCCTCTGACAGTAAGGTCTTCTCGACTGAAGAGTTGCTACACAGATTAATACATATATTCAGAGTTGTAGTCGCCACACTGACATCAGTATCTGGTGTAAATTCTCAGAAGCGGTGTGCCATGACACTAAGTTACATACATTTTCCCCTTAAGATCTTGATCCATTTTCCTAAAGTCGGGCAGGTCTTTCTTCATGCATCGCCGAGACCTTCCTAAAGTATCCACATAGTCCACCCTACAGAGAGAAGTGGAGGAACGATAAATATAGGTTATTAGTATAACAATATTAGTCATAGTAATACGAGAATATTGTAGCATATTTACATTATCATTGCATCATTATGGATACATAAACACAACACAATGAATAGTAGACATTGTAAAGCTGCAGACGATAAAAACTATCAAATCCTTACCACGTCAATCTCAAAATAGAACAGTCATTTACTAAACTACTAAGTAGTCTGATTGTATTTAAATGATCTATTCTGTTATCTGAAAGTACATCATTAAAATATCTATCGAAAGAACATTGCAAGTATATGTAGAATAGTAGTTTAGGTTGGTCGGTGATTTATGACACCATGTCACAATATAAAGACATGATTATTACAATTGACAATAAACATCAAATGGACGTTATACCATACATACAAAATGTTCTTGTATCAATCGGATAACTTGACTTTGATACCAATTCTTGAGCACACAATTTCCCTTTGTTTTTTTAAACAATATCTAATGAGTTAAAGGTTGCTTGAATATAAAAAAATCTCTCCTTTTTACAAAATAATGGATTATCATGGATGCAAATCCATGGATACCAATAAATCATTTGATACTCAGCCCTAACCATACTCTGATAGGTTTAATACACTGGTTTTAGATTACCATTCCTCATCCGGGTTCTGGGGATTTGGAATAGGGGCGGAGCTGTTTCTTTCTTCATCTTCTCTCTCCCGCTCCCTCTCCCTCTGTTCAAATGCTTCTTTTTTCTTGTCGATAATCTTCTGAGTGAAATCAACCAGGAACAGCCCCTCCGTTTCCTCATCTAACACATTGGGGCACAAACAAAGGCAAAGTGTGAACGGACAGCATTGCTTATTATTCTCCTCCAGTCAAACACAGTCGTACACAGCATGTGACCGATGCACATGTCATGTTTATTATGAGTGCATAATCCATCATCTACCTACCAGGGAAGTCTCCTTTTGTCATCTGTTCGTAGAGTTTGGCCTTTTCCTCTAACTTGCGCCTGGTTTAAAAAAAAAAGAAAAAAAAAAGAAAAGACAGAAAGAAAGAAAGTGTGGCAACAACCCGTTGTTGTACAGCACAGTTTATTTAACAGTGTATGAAGGAGTGGTGTGTGGCACTCACTTTGCCTTGTCCAGGGTGTTCTCCTCCTCAGCCTGCTGCTCCACATCTTTCTCAGCGCGAGCCGACACCCCAGCATTCGGTTTGCTCCAAACATTAGGTTTCTGCACAATGACGTCACGTGTAAATAACACACTCCATTGCGTTCATAACAACAACAGTGACAATACTTGTTATAATTTGATTATTCAAAATACCCAAGTTTTTCTAAAAAAAAAATGTGTTCGTTCTGGTTATAAATCTTCCATGCTTATATCGCTTTACACAACTTTAATTGTAAATGTTTCTTACAGCTGCCATGTCCCATAAGACGTGCAGTACCTTGACTTTGGACTTGGATTTGAACGCAGTGTCTTCTTGGCCTAGCTTCGCCTGTTTGAACTGCTCCTGTTTCCTGTAGAGTTCGGCCTTGAGGTCCACGAGCTGCAGACACACGACGACAGCCAGAACATTTGGGGAAACATCGACATTAAATGCAAGTTACTCGGGCTGGGAAGGGGCTGTTTGGCTGCACGCATCCTAGCTAGCGCAGCCAGCTTGGCTTGGCTTGGCAACATAAACGACGCTTTTATCGGACGACGTGCAATGAGACGACCGTGCCCTCGGTTTGCATCTCCGGGCAAATCATGCGACGTACCGAGGAAGCGGTGACGTCAAACGCCTTCTTCTTTCCGTCCATGTTTGTTTGCTCGTCCGGCTCCGCGGCTCAGCCGAGCGCGACAACCACGTGGTTGATGACGTCAGACGCCGAGGCCGCCTCCGACCCGTGTGACCGGAAATGGTTTGATGGGTTTGAACGTTTGAGCGCCGGCCCCCTTGCGTCCACCTGGCGCACTACCGCCACCACCTGGACTGGAGTATAAAGCACTTCTTATCAGCAGGTTACTTATAACTATGCTCAACTAAACTTCATAGCACATAACACTTAAAATAATTAATAAGAAATAATAAGAAACTACAGGTTTTTTTGTCAAATTTAATTGTGTTTTATTTAATTGTATATATTTGTTGATTTGTTTGATTGTTTGTTTGTTTATTTATTTTATTTTGGTTTATTTGGGGTTTTTTTTTAATTGAATATTTCAGTTCATCCTGTCACAGCTGAATTGCTCAAAATGTCTTTGAGTTTTAACTCCATATCGTTTTCTTTTAAAACTGTGACGAGTACCGCAATTGTATTTACTTTATAATAACATTACATTACATTAGGTTATTTAGCAGACGCTTTTGTCCAAAGCGACTCACAATTAGTACATTTGTCACAGTATCGTAATACATGGTCGACTGTTTCTGCTTGACATCAATGATCAAAAGTGCATTATATATTGTTTTTATTTCATAATAAATAGTCATAATTAATTTTATATGGCCAAATTTCAATCTTTTCATCACTTCTATAACAATTCTTACATTTCCAACATGATGTGGAGACGAAGCTCATGTCTACCTCAACCTCAAATTGAACATCATCGTTCATATTTTTACCTAAATCCTTTTGTTAGGGTATCTTTACACGGCCAATGATTACGACCACACTGTGTTGAAGCATCATTAGTTTGTCACTATCTTGAGGGCTGTAGTTCTATTTATTTACATTGACCCTAAAGTGACATATATAAATAAACTTCTATGTTGAATGTGTAAAAAAGTCGCTGGTTCAAGACGAATCTGCACCTGGAAACAATGACTTGACTCTGGTATAGGACAAAGGCATTATATTATTTTAATTCACTGAGGTATAGATATTGTTATGGGCTCTACTATGGAAGGGCATGATGAGCAGGAGTGTTGCAGGTGGCACAGAGCAATACTTTCTTTGTTATCAATACAAACATTTGAACCATTCACCAACACAGACACATTTAAACACAGTTTACTTTCATGTGTAATTGCATACCCGCATTGATGAGGATACTATGGACATACAGTACATATGGAATACGGACTATATAAAGATAAATTGGTCTGCAGTACATGGTGAGCACAAGTGCAATTTATTCAATTGCAGCAAACGTAATTTGTAAATGTATTTTACCGTTTGCCATCCTCCTGCACCATGAAAATGGACACTGTCTGTCGTGACGCTTGCTTTCTGTGCCCTCTTGCCTTGTGGTGCCAGGGCCGGCTGCAGCTTCCTCGCCCCCTCTCAAAAACCACAGGTAAAACGCTTTCCTCGACCTCGTAAATATGCCTTTTATCGTACCGTAACTCAGGAGCATGTGATGTTTTGTCATCTTCTAAAAGGTTTTTCTGTTGTTGTTTTTTGTGCTTATTAGAATTTACCACAAGGCCATAATGTGAAGCTGAGCTTTTAGTGTGTTTTTTCACCATTAAAGCACAGGGAGGCCTCCTCCAGTGGGACGCCAATGATATCACGCTAAGTGATGAAGAGAACATTACAGGGCGGCGCCTATAATATCAAATTAGTAATATTTTCTTGCCCTGATTAGATCAGTGCACCCTTCAAAATGGCCATCGCCATGAGTTCTACAGGAGGCCCTGCAGCGTGTTCGAGGCACTGGAACCCACAGGTGCTTCTTTTTCCTCTCAAACATAGAGCTCTCTCAGTGTCCAATAAGTCTGTTCATGAATATACGTAAATTAAATAAAAGTCTGGTTTGTTTTTACTGTTTCGAAGTGAGCCTCAAAACTTCAAATATTAATGGAATCGTTTTACATTTTGCTAGAGATTCGTCCAAAGTTGTAATTATTAAAAGTTAAAAGCCAACAATATTACTAAGGAATATTGGTGTTTTTTTTTCCTTCTTCTTCCATCTACAGTATAAGCACAGAACTTTTTCTTGGAGAAGCATTATCGACCTTTGACTGACTGACAGAGATGAGTCATTCCGCAGAGACTAAATCCCAGTGGCAACCTTGGCGAGATCCAACTCTATGCAGCAAAGTTCAAGTATATACAAATAGTATCAAATCTTAATTTGTAACATCAAATTAGAAATTTGCAGCAGACTTGGATGCATTTTATTTGTTGACAGTTATTGTCCAGCTTCCACTGATGTGAATGCTGCTTGCAAACTTGGAGGATTTTATACTGTTTTGGCCCATATTAAAGTTGAACACTTTGTACTGACCTACATTCTAAAATGGCTATGCACGGAAATGCAGCTCGTACTAGTCTAGGAACCTTGCAAAAACACCTCCTCCCAACACTGCAGTTCTCGTCTGCCGCCTGTCCATCTGCTTTTAATCTAATGGGCACTTCGGCTGTTTTTTGAGATGGAACACTCTGCCAAATATAAATTGTCACATGAAGGGAAGGCCAGTGCAAGAACAGCACTCAAACCAGATCTGTGAAGTAAATCCTGTCATAATAAAAACAAGATAATGGAGTGTTCCCATCATTTCATATTGTAGAGAATCGTATATGTTTTCTACTGTACCACACCATACCGTAGGACATTTAAGCCAATTAAGTATGTAATTGCAATATTAATTATTTTATTTAATTATTCTCCAAATGGTACCCTCCAATAAAGTGATAAATGGATGATATGAAAAGTCTCTTTCATAGTTAATCAAGCACTGCAGCAAATTAGCAAATTAAGGATGGGGCATCTTTTTATTGCCGCATGAAAACTCGTAGTCACATTTTAAGGGTACGGGATCGGACGAAAAGGCTTTTATTTTGCTTGCACTGTATCAAATCAAACAGTATTACAATGCTCAGCACAGCAAACATGCAAAAAAAGAACAGGTGGTGCCTGTCGGGGCATCACAGCAAACATCAAAAAAAAAGTAAGAACTAGTTAAGACAATGAACAACAGAGAATACTCTAATACCGAATGCAGTTTGTTAATAACACTGCAATATATTTAAATGCAGTCTGTTTCACACAGAGCAGCAAACAGCTGGACGAGGAGCATTAATTAAACTTAAAATAAAAAAATGGCAAGAATGCCTCAACGTATGATATATATATATATATAAATAAAACTCAAGTAACTTCTTGTCAGAGACCGTATTGGTGTCTGGTTCAACCCTCTCCGATGATGTTGCAGGTGCTTGCTGGTTGCCGTGGTCACACCCCGTACAGCTTTGTGGTGTTGTGTTGGAGTGCGGCAAAGACGGTGCCCAGGTCTTCTCCCTTCAGCAGACTGATCTCCCTCAGGGTGTGGATCCCCATCCCCGGATGCGCGAACGGACACGCGGCTTTTCCAACCTGAACAGAAAGAGCAATGAACCACGAGTCCACATGCCTGCCCTGCAATGGGTCCAATCAGGGACCGGACCATGTTATTTTTAGGGGGAACGGTAGGGCACATATTGGTAGCCCACTGGCTCCAGTGGATTCTGGTCTACTCATACCTGTCTTGGCAGGAAGTACGGGGCGTCCGTTTCCAGCACAATGCGGTTGAGGGGGATTTTTCGGACAGCATCTCTGGCTTCCCTCGCTCGGAGGTTGGTGATCAGGGCGGTGAAGCCCACACAGAGGTTTGGGAACTCCGCCAGCAAAGGCTCAATCACCGAGTAACTGTTTGTGAAACAGTGCCTTAAACACAGAGAAACACATTGACTGATGTGAGACGCTAACCTTTAGAACACGAAACACGAATGAATATTTACACAACAATTTATTGCCTGAGATATAACAGGATTTTATATTTCTAAATAGGCTGTACACTTTTGGGTTCCGAGGGATGTGAATATAAATACACAGCCATGTAAATATAGATCCAAATACTGTTGGACAATGCCACGCAGCAATGGCGCCAACTGCCCACCACAATAAAAAGGTCATTTGTAAAATGCTCAGGGTGTTATCAATACTTATACTGTTTTCACAACTAAAGTAGCGGGTTGAAACAGGGTCAACCCGCTAAAAAAAGTTTTTTTGATTGACACCTTTTCCATTTGCAGGAGAAATCCATTTTTTTTTCTGGTGCGTCACGTTCGAGGTCGCAAACAGATCGGAAAAGGGGCGTGTCATGGTGCCAGTGTGATTGGGAACAAAACAGTGGAGGCACAGCAACCTAAACGAAAAACGTCATAAAATTGGAAAACTTGGGGGGAAAAAAGTATTTTGAGCCGTTCAAAAGAATTGGATCGTTCATGAACGACCCAACAGTACAGTAGAAGCAGCGTGGAGTATCCACACACGGATACTCCATGCTGACGGTGCACGAGCGCAGCCAACTTCTGATTTTGGATTCTAAATGGGATATGAAATGGTGGAATGATACACAGATATATAATTTTTATTAGTCGGATGCTACAAAAGGGAAGGTGGCTGCGGAGTCACATTTCACTTGTCACGGGAGGAGAGGAGAGAAAGAAGGTGATAGAAGACCTTAGATCAGGTCTAGATCAAGACCCGTCTCCCTCTCTATGCGTAATTTGCGGCCGCAATCTCCGTCCGCTGCTCTCCCCCGTTCCTCTCACATTAAGAACATTGTCTTTTTTTATTTTACTGTGTTTTATTTTACTCAGAAACCCACGGCGCTGTTGTAAAATGTCTGGTATTACCGGTAACACCGGTGCTGTCATGAGTTTATTAACCGGTGGGAAAAGCACTTCACCATGGCATCCCTAGCAACTAACTATAACAAACCAAAAACTTTAACAATAGCTGCAGAAATAAAGTGTCCATATCCACACCTATGAATTTTGTAGTCTCGAGGGACACACTTCTTCATGACCTCCAGCAGGTCGTCATCTGCATCCCTACAGTGGATCACCAGGGGTTTCCTCATGGCTACTGCCAGACGCAGCTGACGCTCAAACACCTTGAACAGACACCGCAACAAAAAGACCATTTACCTGAATGTGAAGCCTTTAGAAAATGTTACCGACATTTAATCCTGGAGAATAAATGTTGTTATGGCTAAAGTCAAACTGATGTGATAGATAACCCACATGTAACTGTACCCATGTCTGCTCAGATCTTACCTCTTTCTGCTTGGAAGAACTGGTGGAGTTTTTGAAAGAATAGTCCAGACCCATTTCTCCAAAAGCCACGGCTTTGGGATGCCGCATGGCATTCAGAATGTTGCGCTCGTGGAGGCTGGAATACTCGTTGGCAAAGTGCGGGTGGCAGCCAAATGCCCCCCACACCAAGTCCTCAGCCAGCAAACCTTCCCACAAAGCCTCCTTCACCATAAGCCGTGGGTTACAGAAATCTGTGATACAGCCGCTAAACTCAGCTGGAAAGGTGCTTCGCTGCATTTCCCTGAAACGGCTAAAAGTTCCACGGTATCTCAACTTGGCAAAAAGCATGTCCAGATGGCAATGCGTGTCTATGAAACAAGCATGTTTTCCAGGGGAGATATTATTAGTCCAGGTAGGTTCTGCTCCTGTGGACAATCTTCTAGTGGTAGAACTGGCATCATTTGAGGGGCTGGAACGTGGGCGTGGGCCACAATATACATCCGAGTGGCGGCGAGAGAACCGTGGACTGTAGCTCAGTAGGGGGACCCTTGGTGCAGACGCTGTTCGGCTGGTGTATCTGGGGAGAGCAAACAGATCTGGTTGGGAAAAAGGATTTTGGGGGGACGGAAAGCCACCCGAGTCCGTCCCGGGCTTTCGTTCAAGGCCGGCATTGGAACCCTCACGCCACTCCAGTGAGTCCGACACTGACAGGAAGGCGGTCCACTGGGAGTGAAAAGACACGTCTTCGCCTGGAACACCACCCGTATGGTCATTGAAGGACGGAGAACTGAGGAGAGATGCTGGAACGTCCTGGATATCAAGAGAGGAGTTCATGTGTTTTTGGCTACCTGGGCGGTAGCTCCGAGGCCTCCTGAGGCAGGACACAGGCCTCTGAACATACTTCAGTACGGGCATTGATAAGTCACCATTACCACCCTCTCCATCCGGCATACATCCATCCTTGGGTAGATCCTGTGAAGTAGGACATGCATCCTGACTGAGTGACGATGTCAACACAGAATCCTCGGCATCAGACCAGTCTGGCGTCTCCTCTTCTTTCAGAATGGCTCTCTGAAGTCAAACACAACAAGAAAAGAGATGCTGCAGGTGAAAAGGCTGGAAATCAAACCAACATTTACAAAATAACTGTCCACAAAACAAGAAAACACATGAGATTTATGTCATTAGCTTCAATGAAGGTTAAAATATAAATAATGGGAATTGAAATTAACTCCAATTTGTTAATTACACTTCAATATAACAAAATATTTTCTACCTAATCAAAATCTAAAGTGAATTTAAAGTCAGGGACTGACTTTAAGAAACTGTGAATGAGACTTAGTGTTTCTTCTAAAGCGTGTGCTGTCCTCTTCAGCCTTTGCCTCCACTATCTTCAGAGTCGGATGGAAGTGATCTCCATGAAAACCCTGCACGTCCTTAGAATGACCCTGAGTTCGGGGCAAGCAGCAGTTCAAGTCAGCTGGCTCTAAAGCGGGCGACATGGCCATCGCCGGGGAAGACTTTGTGGGGAGAGAGGACCCCCCATCCCTGGTGGGGAACAGCGTCTTTCCCCCTCCACCAAGCGCTGCAGCCAGGGCTTTCAAATAAATAGTCTTTGATCCTTCCTCCAGCGTCCGGTCTTGTTTCTTCGGGGTAAAAGAGTGAGAGGCGGGACTTAATATTTCCACCCTCTCTGTGGGTTCCAAACTGGGCACGTCGTCTACAGCCTGAGAAAAGTCAAAATTGAAATACAAGCGACAATTTTAACAAACAAGCATCCACAAATGCTAGACATGTTGCAGTCAATCAACTTCCAACTCAACAATCAACTGAAATCAATTTGAAATCCTTGTTTCAAATTAAAAACTGCACTTGCGTTGTTGTCACTGGGGCACAGTAACGTCTTCGTATTCCTGGCTGCGTGAGACAGAAAAATAACCCCAAAACAAAATAAGATCTACCTCGGAAGCATTGATTGCGCCGAATTTATTTCTGAAAAGTTTTCTCAATTTCACTTCGCCTTTGCAGAGACCGCTCCCAACATCAACCTCCATCTTTCTTTTGGGCGTGTCGAGGCTGAGCTCTCTGATGCAGGTGGAGTCGTTCAGTCCAGGAGAGCTGGGATCCTCCGACGGGCTCCGAGTCTCCGGGGAACTCTTTCCGGTTCGTGACCACATCAACTCCCCTTCATCTCTGGTTGCATCCATCCCGCAGGAACTGTTCCAATTAGAAATGGGAAAACACCCACAAAAAGTTAAAACTTGTTTTTTTTTTTTTACACTGTTGTTGGAACACATCATAGATTTCAAAAGTCCGGCGCCGCTGCTGTGTTTATAGCTGTCATAACTTTTAAAATCCAGCGTGAAGAACTGCTTTTCCGCTCGGGCAGACTCAATGTCAATACTCCCTCGTGTCAGCGAGGCTTTCCAAAGCGGCACGATTTTTGCCAAAACACAGCCGATCGTCACACGCCACCTTACATCCCAGCCGCAGTTAATGCAGACTGAACAGCCATGTTGCTTGGTTCATGCACCACTGCCTCCAGCGACCATGAGGGCATCAGCATTACACAAAGTGCAAGAAGACAAGATATGTAGGTAAGAATGGCTTTGTTGTTGAAAACGTATGTTACGGTTGGTCAAAGGGTTTGGTATATATTTATATATATATAAATATATATTAAACACGTTGTATTATTATAATAATACACTTCACACGCCGTGCACTCTGCTACTGCTGCTGAACCTCCCACCTGCCACTTCCGGTCGGAATCACCGATTTCCGACCTGCGATGGAACAGCGCAACGTTATAGCGATCCAATCTAAATGACGCCAATGTTAACATAACATTCCGGCATAAATATATCACATATAACTCAATATCCAAAGACAATCAATTCTAAATGAACCTTTGTTTTGTTTGTTTTGTCCAGGTCTAAATGGCGCCCAACGTCGCTAGCCAGCTGCTACTGTTTCTTATCAAGTGGCTGCACTTCGGCTCCGCCGCCAAACAAACCTGGACTCAGAGACCTTCCCGACGAGCACGGAGGTCGTCGGGCGTCCACGGGCGAGGCCTCGCGTTCGAGCGCCAACACCGGGGCCGATTATTTCACCCGCGTCCAGCTCGAGGACGCGTCCCCCCGGCGACCTTCACGCCACGCGGGCCACACGTGCTAGCGTGCCGACCGATTACGTTGCAATGTGGCGCAAAGCGAAGACCTCCACCTGCGCCCTGGCCGCCCAAACGAAATTACCGTAATATAGATACTATACTGTGTGCGTGTGTGTTTTACTACTTGTCTTCAGACAAAACACGGCCGTTGATTTGAACGACGACGGACATGGACTCCCACGGACAACAGGTCACCCCCCCTGCAAACAGCGTCTTAATCAGGGCGGTCAGGCCGCTCCATGTGCTGCACGCACCGCCTCCCTCCGGCGTCCACGCCGCCATGTTTCATAAGAAGTAGGATTCATGTTTTCATAAACCAGGGTTCCAAATGTAAATTCGGGCGCTAAATATAGATTTATACATGCATGTGTACTATGATTCAATTAAAATCGATATAATATATACGTAATCAACACAGTTATTATTATTATTATTATTATTATTATTATTATTATTATTATTAGACGAGGAAAGAAAAGAGTCAAATTTCAATTGCGGATGTTTTTCATTTTTAAGACATTTATTTGTAATTTTCAAACGTGTGCAAGCGTTTGGCATTTCCGTCACCGAGGAGAGTAGTGACGTCGCTAATCGACTTCAATCACAATTGTTACGTGATTTTCCGTCACACGGAACGTATCTGACGTAGCTGAGGGTGTAACGCGGAGCTCCCGGATGAAGCTGCCCAACATGTTTATGTTCATGTTATTCTGTTGTAATGAGTATTCATTCCAATAATGTGTCATTGACATCAAAATTGAGAGTTTTGAATAATAGTAATAATGATAAACAACAATAAAAATAACAGTAAAAAAAAAAATGCAATTGGGTTGTTCATAATTGGGTTGCCTCGTTATTCCTGCCCAGTGCACATGTTCCTCTCCAAGGGAAATTGGAAGTAAAATCTTCGGTAGTAATGCATTGAATAAATATCCCTTCACAGCTTTGGTGTAATAACCCAGGAGGTATCTGCTTCACAGCGCCCTGCGTCATCAAATCCTGCTTTACAAAATGGTTTGGTTGAGACAGTTCTTCCCACAGTGTAATCATGTCAACGTGCATTGCAAATGGCACATTTTACATGAATAGGCCAGACCGTATTTCACTGATGAAATCAAGCTCATTTATTTGAAAAGATGTCAATGCCGTGTTCCCTTTACCAAGAGCCAAACAATATTTTGTCTTCACTTCACCTCAGCTGAAATGATAAGACCTGTAACAAGGGATTTTTATTTATTTTTTTAGACATTGTAATGTTCTACGCGCCATTTCGCCAAAGATGGAAATGGTCAAATCGCGTCGCACCTTCTTCTCCTCAGACTCTTGGTAATCCTAGACACGTCTTATAGCTTCCAAAGCTGGATCTGTGACCTGGACGGGGAATAAAAATGCAGTCAGTGACCGAATTCTAAGGTACAACATATCCCTTCACACCATGCTGTCATAACTGTTTCAGCTTTATATCGCGTCATCGGGCAGGCTCGTAAATGACATAATGAATTGTAAACGAAAAGCAGGGATCAAATGCCCGAAATACGATTACCCTAGACGGCGTAACTAAATCGGAGAAGCCAAGCAGCAATGAAAGAGAACGTTTGCGTCATAATTTACATTTTGGGGACTTTTTCTCGACGATCCAGTAGCGAAATCCCCTCCGAGCGCGGTCGTTGAACTCATTCCTGTACTGTGCCGCGTGTCGAGGGCCGGGGCGGCTTTGTGGCTGCTTGGGGTGTGCACCTGAATCGGAGGCGATAGGGTGAAGCGGCTGCATTTCCTCTCAAATCCAAATGAGGCGCGTACGGGCGGCTCATACCTCGCCCCGCAGGAGAGACGCGGCCGTCGGTCTCAGATGGGTGCAGGGTCAGAGGGGGTAAAAAGCGGCTGCTGGTTCGATCCCCGCCGCCCGGGTCTGATCCAGACACCTGGAAGTCTGCGCCGAGCGAGACAAGAGTCAGGACCGACATTTGGCGACCAGCCCAAATGACCCTGACATCGCGCTCTCATGTTTGACTTGTAGTGTCTCTCAATTCAAAAGAATTAACCCACATGTTAAATGAACATACGGTATACAGTATATTAATAATTAGGTCATGTGAAAGTTACAGCACTGTCTCTGACCTTTGTCCTTCAGCAGGGGGGTCGGAATTAACCCAAGAGGGGTCGGCACCTATAGAGAATGGTAAGAGCTCAAATTCTATATCAAAAGATGAAAATATTCATCTGAAGGTAATTTTGTATGAACTGGTCTCACCCTCGTTTTCATGATGGTCCAATGATCGGTGTGGCTTTGCGGAAATACGACGGGGTGAGATCTCGGCCAAAACGTCATGCTGGTGAAGAGGGAGACACGAGGTGTTTGGAGACCGCACGTCTCGAGTGTCCGTCTAGGCCATCAAAGTCGAAGTGAAACGGGACAAAGGATAAAGAACTCACTGTTGTCGTCTGAAAGGACTCGGGCCGCAGCTCTTCTTCTTGCCGCCGACCTGCATTTCCACTCCTAGGTCTCCTCACAAAGACGAGGATAGATTGTGTTTCTGTGTTGCTAGGTAACAGATGAGCAACAATATCCCCTCTGACGACACAAATGTCGGGGTTAGACGAGGAAAACACGAGTCAGCGGTTTTTTTTTGGTATGAATCTGTCTCGTACCTTTCACTCTGAAAATTGCCTACAGCACGCGTTGAGTGCTGGGGTTTTCCGGGGTGGCCGGTCGCTGGCGGGTCGGTGCGGCGGCGTGGCTGGCCGGGGGTGGCCCTCCTGCGCTGGGGTCCTGGCGGCTTGTGCCCGGTGGCTTAAGGTGTGCTGCGACCTGGCGGGGCTGCGGAGAGCGCCACCGGGTGGCTGCCGGGGCCCCCGGGGGGGCCTCGTGCTGTTGTTCAAGTTCAATTTCAAGAGGTTATTTGTGGATGTTGGGGTTGGGGTGTGGGGGGCGCGGCTTCCCTGCGGCGGGCGACCCAGGTGCTGGGGGTGGTGGAGGGAGTCCTGCCGGCTCGCCTGTGGGGCGTGGTTCGGGCAGGGTGTCGGTCTGTCGCCGTGGGGCCGGGATCTGGGCCTGCGGTCCACACCTGGTGCCCGCGGCCCGGGTTCTGTGCCTGCGGCTGCCTCTTGTGCCTGCACCTGGGGGTTGGTTGTATGTGTGCGCCCCTGGGTTGCGGGTCTCCTCGTGCTCCCTGGGACTGGGTAATGCTCCTCGGGGCCGGGCGTGGGGGTTACTCCACGGCCCTCTGGCTTCTCTGGGGACCCGGGGGTCTTCTGTGGCCGCAGGACAGGGTGCTCGGGGCGTTCCTGCAGCCGTAGGGTGTCTACAAGGCTGCGGAGTTTGTGGGGCTTTGGTCCCCTTTCCCTTTCCGACCTTCTACACCATTATCAATGGGGATAAGTCATGTACACTCACCAGTGGACATCTTACACACACACATACAGGCGGTCCCATCACACACAAACGCACACCACCAACACCTGCTTTGAACGCACCCCAGCTCCCTCCTGGTTGCATTCCTCTCCTTCCCTCCCTCATTTGCTGCCATAACTATGACAGGAAGAGGCCACGTGACCAGTTGTAGTTCCAGTTTTCCTGGACCTGATTAACTGTTTTTTCAATACATGTTGTCATCCGATGTTTATGTTTTCTGTGTAAATGTTGTTTGTTTCTATGTTTATTTGTCTCACCCGTGGTGACTCTCCTCCTCTTGGAGTAGTGATCAGTTGTTTATAGATCCCAGACATGATAAATAGTTCTCCAAAGAGGGGGGTTGGTGGTGGTTCTGTGTAACAACAAGCTGTGCTCTTGTCATCCTACAGCTCGTCCACAGGACAGAGTTATTGCAGCAGTTCTTGATGATTTAAGAATGAATAAAGTGTTGCATTGCAGGTTGAGGAGTTGAACTCCACTTGCAGACTAACTCTGTCCTGGATGCAATGGCACAAATACTCTGTGTTGTATGCCCAGCATGCTGACAGCACAGGTTAAAAAAAAGGGAAAGTAGGCTGGACTAAGGAAAAATTCATTTCCCAAATAAACAGTTTCTTATATTATTTTATTAGGTTGATATACATACATGTATTGACGGAAAATGCAATTCCTTGTAAGCATGTTAACATTCCTGCTGTTTCACCTTGTTGGTTTAACATCATATTATCAGGATATGAGGATAATAAGTAGTCAGTAGCCTACAGTCGAGGCTGCCAAACTTCAATGTTTTGATGAGCCAAAGCACTTTTGCTGAGAAAATATATGTCTATCAACAATTTCTATAAAATTCCATATTCTTATTCAAAATAAACATTTAAAAGTTATACTCTCAGTGTTTGGATGTCCAATCTTTTTCAACACCTAACCGTCGTGTTTTTGTTGATCGATAACGAGATTCCCATGAATCCACCATTTCTGCGTAGGAGAATGACTCCTCCTCCTCCGTTTACCATTATAGGACAAACTTAAAGCTATAAAGCAATTCAACGTCATCCACAGCCTTCCATCACAGCAAATTGAGAGTTGGCGTTGTAATGTTAAAATCATACAGGTCAAACGAGTAGAAAGTAGAAAACAAGGATACACATCAATTATTGTGTAACCCCCCGCCCCGCTAATAAAGTGTTATCGTATCTTACAAAGGTGAAGATTGAATTGGCAAGAAAGGGAACATGATGAAAAGCCAGCGAGTAAATATTTTTAGGAGGCGGCACCTCCATGGGATCTGTGAAAGAAGACGTTTTGACAACAACTACGCCTCGAATAAGGAATGTTATTGTTCCCTAGCAAACAAGTTGAAGCATCCCTGTTCTAATGTGAACACTGTCCACGGCGCAGAGTTTCGTGGGTCACGCTTCCTGGTCTTGAATCCTTTCCAGCACATGCTCCAGCCGCTGGTTCACGCGCCTCAGATCTTTCGTGATGCTGGGTGGATCTTCCAGCTCCTCGTGCAGACACCGTGCGATTTCCAGCTTCCTGTAATCTGCAGGTCGCACCAAGAGCCGGATGACCTGGAGAGCTCGTTCCTTCAAGCTGAAAACTGGAGGCATCACACAAGTGTTTGTACAACAGATAACAAAGTACACAAATACACAGGAATGGGTTAAATGTTAAATATTTTCACTAGCTTATCAGTGACATAAGAATATCAGGAAACGCTGTGCAGCTGCAACAGCAGCAGCAGCAGCAGCAGTATTTGCCAATTTCAATTAAATTACAAAACAAGGTGATGAGTGGTCCCTTTCACTATTGTACTGCAGAAAATACATCCATATCATCTTTTGGAAAGTATTAAAAAATTCACATCTCTCTAATATTTCACCACTAATGTTGTATTTTTTTGTTATATGTCATGATTATTGCAATCCTAAATTCATTATCACAATCTCATCATACACTGAAAGATGTTATGAGGTATTATACACTTAGCACACCGCCATACAGGTGTAAAAAGTACAGAATTTGGGGTATGCCAAGCTGATAAAAGTGTAGCGGAAACACTAAGAGACTGTATAGTTACTTTGCTCATATCTCAGAGTATTTGCAGTCTAGAGATTGCAATCGAAACCATTTAAACATGAATTGGTTCATGATATCAACAATTCAGAGTGGCCTCACTTGTCCCAATGACAGTGACCCAGTCAACTTGCAAAGCTCACCTGGTAAAGTAACGTCGGCAAATAAAAGCTGTCCCTCCTCTAATGGTTTGGGAACCAGCAGTTCACTGCAATTAACTTGCAATGGCTCATCAGTCTGCGCATCGCGGAACATCCATAGATGACCTGGAAGGAAACAGAGCCAAGGGACTGAAAGGACAGAAAATATCCAGATGGCAACACGGCAGACAATTAAACACAGATGTTGAAAAGGCCAGCGTTTAACACCAAATGTCAATATTCTGTATATATGTTTGGATATTCCTCTTCCTTGAAGAAAGTCGTTTTGAAAAGGGAGAAAGTAGTGTCGGGATGTCACGATCGCCACATTTCAATTGACGATCAATTGTCACACCATGAAGTGCAATTAATCAAATTTCCTCTTTTTTTTGTTAATTTTGTGCCACTGAGATCACAATCTGCTGAAACAGACAGACAGACGCACAGACAAATAATGGACAGACAGACAGATAGAACGATAAACAGCTGATATTCTGCCATCGTGAATACACTTGCGCAATCAAAATAAGTACATTTGTTAGAGCATCAAACCGGTCACACCCAGCTAAACATTCTCGAGAAACAAGCGGTGCTGTGCTGAGCCAGAGGCTGTTTATAATTTTTAACGGAAGAATGTCAAACAGCAAAGGGAAAAGAGACGATCATGGGATAGATGTGCTTTATTCATCCCGGGAGGGGGGTTATCAGGAGCTAGTACTCCACCTACACCTCGCACTCACCGTCATAGGTTGTCATTCTCTGACCTGTCCCAGGCTGGACGTCGTCATACGGCCGCGGTTTCCCGTAGAAGTCGATCCACATCGGTCGCACGACGCGGGGGCTTCGGTTACGGAACACCGCTTGAACAGTGACCGCGCTGTGCTTGGAGCGGACTCGGGGCAACGGCTGTCCGCCCCCGGCTGGTCCCTCCTGGGGCATGGCGTCTTGGTGGAGCTAGCTTAGCCAGCTGAGCTAACTCAGGTAACGGTAGAAAAGTTGGCGAGTTTCAACAATTGCCCACAACAAATTATTATATTTTCATAACGACGTACGAAAGCGTTTTATCAGAAGGAAGGGAGGAAGGAGGGAAGGAAGGAGGGAAGGAAGGAGGGAAGGAAGGAAGGAGGTGTTATGCAACACATTCGGGGCATTTTAGTCTCACTTGTTTACATTCTCTTCCGGTTGGAACATGTGAGACGGAAATGGCCGAATGCCCTGATTGGTCGACATGGAGCGTGACGTCATCCTGTCGTGGAACGTTCTATTGGTATAACACACACACGCACGCACACACACACACACACACACACACACACACACACACACACACACACACACACACGCACGCGCGCGCGCACGCACGCACACACGCACACACGCACTCTTCACAGAAACCCACTCACCAGTGCATGTCTCATACATGTCAATAGATCTTTAATAGAACTTTAATGCACATATCTGTATATACATAATTGCCTATTCCATATACATAAGCATATTCCCTCTATCTATTCCATTTTATTTCATTTTATTTTTATTGTATTTTATTTTATTCTATATATTTTTATTTTATTCTATAAGTATTCGACTTACTGTATTAGGTTTTAGGAGTCAGTTAGTTGAGCTATTAGAATTTTTTTCCTAGGACATATTGTGTGTTATCACCGGGTGCGTTGCATTACATTTCACTGCATATATGTATGAAAGTATGTATATGTATGAAAGTATGTATATGTATGTGACGAATAAACCTCTTGAATCTTGAATCTTGAATCAAAAGATAGACAGACAGACAGATAGACAGACAGACAGACAGAGAGACAGACAGACAGACAGACATATATTTATATTAGTGACGTTTATTTATTTATCTTATTACAATTCTGTTTCTGTCATATTCTTGTTTCTTTCTATACCATTATGCTGAGCACGTGTCTGTACTGTTTGTAGATTTGAATGTTTTTTTGGTTTTTTTTTCAATAAAGATTGAGGATGAAAGGAGAAAATAAAGTTTTGTTGATACCGAACTTAAAAAGAAAAATATATGAGTCCTGCCACGTTTGAATGTACTGTATAGAGCTAGTATCTCTGTGATTTAATGATCTGGGGGTTTTTTTGTCAGTTTTTAGCTTGTTTTTTTAAATGCTTTTGTTCTCATTTGATTTTATATGATGTGTTTTATGCCTTGTGTTGCGCACTTCGAGTTGTGTGTCAAATGCAAATAAACGTTCCTCTCCAAGTCGCTTATGACGCCTGTTTAAATATAGGACAGTTGTTGTGTACAACGCTTTGAATTCACAGTGTAAAACGTCGATAAGCTGAAGAAAACTGAAATAACGTAACAAATTTAGCAACAACAAATACTATATTTTTTTGTTGCGGAATATGTACACATTTTATATGCGTAAAATGCACAATAATTAGGAGTATCTTCTCCCTTCTGTGTTTCCTCCATTATGTCAGTTTGCTTTTATCTGATGAGGCGACGCAATCGCAGGTTGCAGAACAACGTACGACCAAACAGGGTTCCACCACCGGTAAGAAATACCGTCCAAATACCGAAATACCACGGTCATCATCCCCAAATAACCCCCGACGGTGCGATCGGGACCGGCTTGACATTTAGGGAGTTTAGAATTACAATAACAATAACAATAACAATAACAGTAACAATAACAGTAACAATAACAACTTCTGCTTTGTGGGACATCCATGTTATAAGCCATTCTGTCCACGAGAGGGCGCTGGCCACTCGTTGCCAAGGGTGATAGAGAAACATTATACTGTATATGTGTTGCTGTATTTCTGATGTGACTGACATCCGATGGATAACGAGGGTTTTATTTTCGCTCTTTCCTAATGTGCGAGGGGTGTGTACATTGTGACGGGCTCTGTTAACGTCCATCACACGTGTCAATGCGAATAAAAGATTATGATTTGAGTCAAAGCTCATGAGGTATCTGCACGTTCCTCGTCTGCACGTTCCTCGTCTGCACGTTCCTCATCTGCACGTTCCTCGTCGTCCCCAATTCCGAGCAGCCTGCAGCCCGCGCGGAACCACATGCACCGATGAACCGCAATTCAAAAGGGGATTTTTCTTAAATGTGAACTTGCGGCGCTGACTGGGAGATGGTGGCACCCACTGGCTCCCGGTGCCGGAGAGTCGCTCCACCCAATTCCCCTCTCAGATAAAACACGCACTGAGAGCGGGACGCGTCAGATTTAACGACCTGAGCTGGGAAACGCGAGCGACGTGACTTGAAATGAATGACAACAGTACCTAAAACTTCACCATTTCCTTTAAATTTCACATTTTAAAAGGCAGAATTGGTGAGTGAACCTGTTTTCAACATGCACGTTCATTTTTTTTTTTTTTTAATGTTATGGATGTTTTGATATTTAAATATATTTATAATGTGTGCGCTGCTCTGCCTGACCAGTGTCCTCTGGGAAAAGAGATTCGGTTTAAGTGTGAGCTGCTCTCACTAAATAAAGGTTAAATGGAGAATGTCGGTTCACAGTAGAAGCAGTCTAACTTGAAGGAAGCTTGAATTTTTTTTCTCAATTATGAAATAACAACTTAATGGGCTTTGCATTTAGAAAGTTGAGGGTTAAACTCACACAGAAAAGTGTTCGGCCGGCGAATATAATAATATTTGATTATATTATTATTAATAATTATAACTTTAATAATAACATCATAAGATGAAATAAGATAAGATAAACCTTTACTGATGCCTTTAGGGACATTCAGGAGTGTGTATATATAATGATATACATCATAATACAAATATAATATATATCAGAAATCATATAAAAATAGAAATATGAAAATAAGTTATATATGTTTCTCCATTTCTCTCCAGAGCCTCTCAGCTGTTCGGGGACAGTGAAGGGCTCCTATAGTTGGAATGCCTCCTTTTAACTGCAGCAACCTCAGCGTAGGGACGGATGCCGAGGAGGCTCCCAGAGATGAGCACCTGGCTCGGGTGGAGATCTCCTTGCTCAGCATCATCTTCCTCCTCGCGGCCTTCCTGAACACCGGCTTGCTGCTGAGCCTGTGGAGGCAGCCCACGCAGAGGACCCGGATGCGGGTGTTCGTGTTCCACCTCTGCCTGGCCGACCTGGTGGTGGCTTTCTTCCAAGTGTTGCCGCAGCTCCTGTGGGACATCACAGACAGGTTCATGGGACCGGACCTGGTCTGCCGCCTGGTGAAATATCTGCAGGTGCTTGGCATGTTTGCGTCCACTTATATGATCGTGGCGATGACGATCGACAGGTACCAAGCCGTGTGCGACCCCATGGTGACCTTCCAGAGGGGGGGGGCGGGACTCAACCTGCCCGTGTGCGCGGTGTGGAGCCTCTCGCTGCTGGCGAGCCTGCCGCAGGTCTTCATCTTCTCGCGCGTTGAGATCTCACCCGGGGTGTTCGACTGCTGGGCGGACTTCGTCCAGCCGTGGGGGTTGAAGGCTTACATCACATGGACCACGTTGGCCATCTTTATTCTCCCCATTGTCTTGGTCGTGGTCTGCCAAGTGCGCATTTGCCGAACTATCCAGAGCAATCTTTACCAGAAGATGCACAATGAAGGAGGCTCGCTGGACCTCCCTCCGCCCTCCAGAGCAAGCAGCGTGCTGGGGGTGTCCAGAGCCAGAGTCAAAACTGTCAAGATGACCGTGGTCATTGTGCTGGCCTATATCATCTGCTGGGCTCCCTTCTTCACCGTCCAGCTCTGGTCCGTTTGGGCAGAAGACGCACCCAGAGAAAGTAAGTAAACCTGATGTGGGGACAGTACTCAATGTCAAAAGGTCTTTAACAAACCAAACAAGAGAAAATGCACCCATCAGCCACAACATTAAAACCACTGACAGGTGAATGACATTGCTCATCTCGTTCCAATGGCTCTTGTCAAGGGGTGGGATGTATGAGGCAGCAAGTGAACAGTCAGTTCTTGAAGTTGATGTGTTGGGTGCAGGAAAAATGGACAAGCGTAAGGATCTGAGCCACTTTGACAAGGACCACATTGTGATGCTGGACGACTGGGTCAGAGCATCTCCAAAGCAGCAGGTCTTGTGGGGTGTTCAGTATGCAGTGGTTAGTACCCACCAAAAGTGGTCCAAGGAAGGACAACCCGTGATCCGGCGCCAGGGTCATGGGCGCCCAAGGCTCATTGATGCACGTGGGGAGTGAAGTCTAGCCCGTCTGGTTCGATCCCACAGAAGAACTAGTATAGAACCAATTGGTGATAAAGTTAATGCTGCTATGATAGAAAGGTGTCAGAACACACAGTGCATCACAGCTTGATGTGTATGGGGCTGTGTAGCCACAGAGCGGTCAGAGTGTCCATGCTGACCCCTGTCCACCTCTGAAAGCTCCTACAATGGACACGTGAGCGTCAGAACTGGACCATGGAGCAATGGAAGAAGGTGGCCTGGTCTGATGAATCACGTTTACTTCTACATCATGTGGATGGGCGGGGATAGGGTCCGCTCCGATGGAGCATCGGTGGGATGTGCCGTTTTGGTGGCAAATGGGTGTGGCTGGTGGGTGTAAATGCACTGTGGACCGGTTTGCATGGTCATGTCATGTTTTCTGCTCACTTTACTGGAGAATAATGACAGAAGACATTATTATTTTCTCCCCAGCTGCCACTTTTGTCATCCTGATGCTGCTGTCCAGCCTGAACAGCTGCGTGAACCCCTGCATCTACTGGTTCTTCAGTGGACAATTGCCTAAACTGGTGACAATTCTCTGCCGGCGACTGAGAGGAGGCAAAGAACCGCTGCGCGACGATGCAACAGTCGTCAGTTCATTTTACATGAGCTTCAAAACCATCCCTGACTGAGCGAGTGAACAGCCACCCACATAGGTGGACACCTCGAAGGGGCCATGCGGGAAACCTTCCACCAACTGAGGAAGCATGAGGTGCAAATACTGTTGTGCATTCAGAACTGGTCCCATGGGCCTTTCTGTTGCAAATATTAAAATGATTAAAAGATAATTATGTTAATATTAATACTTGAAAAGTAATCATGCATTCCTTTAAAATAGAACGACAGTCATGTCACCCATTTTTACACATATAACCCGCGTTGATTACAGTTATTGTGCTCTGGTTACATAACCAACATTGAAGATAGACAGACAGATAGATAGATAGATAGATATAGATAGACAGACAGATAGATAGATAGATAGATAGACAGACAGACAGATAGATAGATAGATAGATAGATAGATAGATAGATAGATAGATAGATAGATACGTCGATATTAGATAGATAGATAGATAGATAGATAGATAGATAGATAGATAGATAGATAGATAGATAGATAGATAGATAGATAGATAGATAGATAGATAGATACGTCGATATTAGATAGATAGATAGATAGATAGATAGATAGATAGATAGATAGATAGATAGATAGATAGATAGATAGATACGTCGATATTAGATAGTTAGATAGATAGATAGATAGATAGATAGATAGATAGATAGATAGATAGATAGATAGATAGATAGATACGTCGATATTAGATAGATAGATAGATAGATAGATAGATAGATAGATAGATAGATAGATAGATAGATAGATAGATAGATAGATAGATAGATAGATAGATAGATAGATAGATAGATTATAAACCTGCTCTTACCAATGCACTTTGTGGTAATAGCAGTTGAACCTGTGATTTTATTTGTTTGTATTATACGTAGGATTTGCTGTTTTGGTGCAATGTTCAATGGCAAAAGCAAGTATTTTAAAATAAAGATTCATTCCATACAAATATTATCTTATTGGCCCTGTGAACTTACAAATGATTCAATTTCAAATATACGTACATACAGCCACATTTCTTTGGTTCATTAGCGTTTCTTAATTAGAAATCAAAATCATGCCAATTAAACACCGGTGAGACCGTGCATCGATGACCTTCTTCAGGAAAAGTGACCTTTCATTTCCCTTTCCTTCGGACCAGATAAAGGAGTAAAGGGGGAGCACAGTATCTGTCAAAAACTTCCACAGCGAGGGGTGGGATTACCAGCGTTACCACGGAAACCACCTGCGCCGTGCGGACGGAAGGCCAACGAGGACGAGGGGCCTGGCTCTGTAGGCCGCCGACGTGCGGTGGCGGCACCGGGATGGGACAGAGGTGACAACTTAGTGCACGAAATGTAAACACGGCAGAACCTGGCGTCGGGGCACTCCGCCAAGAATTTAAATATTTAAAAAGTAACTTCAAAAATGGATTTACATCACGCGCACGGCGTATACACACTCATCCAGGCGGGCTGTTTCCACGCTCACGGACCGCAGCGTTTAAAGAAGGGCGTCCGTGAAAAGGAGGGGGGGGGTCGGGAGGACTTCAAGGCGCTTCTCGCTCCCCGCGTGGCCCCGAAGCGGTGCGTGGCTGCGCCGCGGGAGCGTGCGGCGGAGGAGCGTGGGACGGCGGGGGGCCCGGGCTGCTCGCTTACGTGACCCCCAGACAAGCGCGGTCGATGAGCTCCGGACAACCCGCTCCGCAGACAAAGTAACGACTCCATATTGGGGGGGGGATAAATAAATAAAAAAAAGAAAATAATAAAACAACAATAATAATAATAATAATAATAATAATAATAATAATAATGCCCGAGCTCTTCTTCGTCGAGACCGACGGGGAAGATCACTTTGAAGAAGAGGAACCTCAGCGTTTAATTGCAACCTACGGGTCCGGGTCTCATTCAATTAAATTGGGTCCGTGTTACATCATCTTTATGTGATTATAACGGAGCGACGCGAGGCCGGGGTTCCTTTTTTTTCCTCCCCCTGTGATTAACTTTATACTTTGCTCTCCACCCGCAGGGGAGTGCGTCACGGTCGCACAAGGAAACTTCCTGTTTCCGCAGACCAATTCCACCCGGGACTGATGGGAGACCACCACGCCGACGTCCCCAGTCAATTTTGATAGTGGATTTAAAAATTAAAGTTGTTTCCTGTGAAGCCACATGAGCATTAAAAAAAAACCTCCTGTTCCCGTGCTGAACAATTCGCCCCCGGAATGATTGCGAAGCGCCGGGCGATGTCCCTCCGGCAACGCAAATTCTGTCGTTGAATTTCAAAATGAAAGCCCTCTAAAATGTCAAATATGAGCTCAGCACCGAGGAGACTTCTATTAATGGGTGAGTAGATTTGGTTAAAGTGCTGTGGCACTAACAAGCCCTTAATCGATGTGCCGAGCTGAATACCAGATGGCCTTTGTTGATGTCATTAAGGGCGGAAATACATTTAATGGCACGTTTGGATGTATGTAGATACAGCAACAGTGGAACTGACAATAAATAAATAAAGAAATAAATGGACAATAAAAACATCGTTTGGTGATTGGTAAAAGCCAATCGGGAATCTTGAAGTAAGACGTTCTTCCTCTCAAAAAAAAAAAATGTTTATCATCCCCCGCAGCTCGGTTGCCTGGGGACAAAGGGTTTTGGCTGAAGGACAGCGGGACAAACAAATCTGGAGACTGGTGTGGAAACCAGGGGCCACAACACCTCGCCGTGTTTATGCCGAGGTATGTAAGTGTCGGTGAAGCACTAAGGCTGGAACGGTGACAGAGCCCTGGCCTGGGAACCGTCTCCCACTGAGGCCTGGAAACAGCCCAAAGCCGCAGCAGCACTATATATGGGAAGCAGGGTCGATGGCGCGACACCGAAAAATCGGACGAGGTGGAAGGGAAGGCGTTGGATATCTCACTGGCGAACATTCTGAAATATTGATCTCGCTGGCGAACGGGTAAAGGAGGAGGAGGCTGATGTAGTTTCTTGATGAATTTGATGTGCTGATGAAGAAGGAGTGACTGCTGACGCTGACTTGAGTAAAATAATAGGTTTATTACAAAAGTACAGCATCAGACCAGACTTGCCTGGGACGTCCGGGAAAGAACCGAGCCGGATGGATTCTCAGCCGGATGAAACTCGGGCAGGTTCTTTTGTGCTTAACCAGAGACAACGTTGACCATCTGGTTCCCCTACAAAGGTCACAGGTCACATTTCACCTCCCTTATCACCGGGACCCCTGGTGATGCCCTCTCTCTCTCGGGCCCCCTGGCACCGTCCCTTAGTAATTATCTTATACGATGGGGCTGTCTTGGGACGCCACTCATTCCAAGAAGCCTCACTAAAACACGGGGTCGTTCACGCCATCGTCGTATCCCGAAAGCCCTTAGAGCGTGCGCGGGGCTGGGGACGACCGCATCGGTCCACCGGGGCGTCGGTCAGGCAGAGGGACATGTCAACAGAAGCCCGGGGAGGAGGGCACGCCGTGCGGGCCCGACCGCACCGGGGGACCGTTTCTCCGCGGTGTTGGGGGGGCGGAAGGAGGGTCCAGGCTCCGGCTGGCGCTGCTGATCCGGGGGAGCGGGGGAGCGGCGGAGCGCGGCGCCTGACGGGAAACAGAGCAAACGGGGGGGGGGGGGGGGGGGGGGGGGTGGGGGTGGAAGGAATGGCCGACGAGGGGCAGGATCAGAGGAAGGAAGCGCGATAACACAAACTAAGAGACGTGTGCAAGTGCAAGCGTCTGCAATCCGTCAAGAAATAATCCAAACAGACGCTGACCCACTCAGCAAGCTGCTTTTTTTAAACTCTGCTAAGGATAAAACAAATATATTTATCATTTTTTTTAAACAGGGATATATTGAGCAGTACTTAACAGGCGTAGACCCACGGCGGCACAGTGGAGCTTCCTCTGCAGCGCAGGATGGACGCACAAGCAACAGACCTTAAAGCAGCACGGTGTCACTTTGGGGGTTTGCCGTATTTCGTACCCGAACGCAGAAGTGACACATTCACACATGTCAACCCTGGGAAAAATATTTGAAATACCGCGACAGTGTAACAGGGAGTCTGCGTGGTGTTTGAGTTCCTGCAGCTAAATGACTCCATCAGTTACTCACACCGTAGCGTCTCCTAACGAGGACAAGCACATATGTGAGATACTACGGATTAATATATACAGTATACAACTACAGTATACAACTATATATAGTATACAACTACAGTATATACACTATACAACTATATACAGTATACAACTTTATACGGTATACAACTATATACACCATACAACTATATATAGTATACAACTATATACAGTAGATAAATATATACAGTATACAACTATAAACAGTTTACAAATTATCATTAGGATATACCCCTTGAAATGCATCATCTCATAAAGTGAAAGTGAAAGAACATGTTTACCAGCGAGAGATGCAACGGCTGCAATTTTCTTGGCCGATTACGATTTTCATTCATTTGTATGTTCATAATAAAACATTGACTAATAAATATATTTTACTTTGTCGTCTGATCATTTTGAGTTTATATGGGTGACTGGAGAAATCAAATTTGAGTATATCCGCCGTACGTCAATGACGTATACGTCACGTGATCTGATCACGCTCACACGACAGGACAGCTGCACATACACAATCCACTGTCATTTACAGTTACCACAAAAGTGAGATTGTTGATTTTGACACGGTGTGTTTATCATTGTTAATTATTCACTATGGAACAATAATTGAACGTGAAACTGTCCCTGAGTTCCAATGAATCAGAATATGGGACTGTCACTTAGCGTCAGTATAATTCAACCTGTAGTGGACACAACATATAACCACCGTAACAAGGAAATGTTCAGTTCAAACTTCAAATGAAAGTCTCTTTCACTTTTAAGTGCAAACATACTTTTCATTGATATGTATATGGTGCTTGCCATTCCAAAATAAATTGCAAAAAAAAGTAATAAATGACCGACTCCTCTCACTGTCGTTCACTGGAAGTCGTCCTTTGCTGACCGTCCATTGAACCAACTGAATCAAATCAAACGTCTCGTTTTGAGTGACACAGGAACAGTCTCAGTCAAAACCTTTCATCACGAGCGGAGCCTGTGCACTAGCAACAAGCAGAGCAGACGCTGCGATGGCTAGAGTCTGCGCAATATGTGTAATATTGTCAGGGGATAAGATAGATCCAGCCTGTTTCCCCTTTAAGAACTTGCAAACATTTTATTTCGCTCTTTTGAGTACGAGCACAGCATCGGGCTGAACATTGAGCCGGCACAGAATGTGATCGGCCGGTCACCGCTGATCGGTGCATCTCTATTGTCCAACGTTTTGTTAAAATTACGGCTACACTGTGCTTACAACTCATTTCACAATGCAGTGGATAAAGTACCGCTGTGCTGCTGATCAGTGGATGTTGACACAGAGCCACTCCCAGGGATGTCGTTCAAATACCCAATAAATGTACGGTGTCGTTTTGTACGTGATTAAATTGCGAACTTGCATTTAATACTCCACCCGACAAAAAACAGCCACTGATGCGCAGCCGAACAACCTGCTTCTACAAGTGGTTCGTTGAGTCCCAGCTATAAAAGCCTCCAGTCGTTTCTGTAGTTGGATGCTCAACTCGGTGAAAGACGACATTCCGGTTTCAAAGCTCAAGACACCACATTACACAGCGCTGTTGGAAACCCAAATATTTATTATGGTCTTAACAAAGCAGCTTCCGTTCTGATGTCGACAGGTTGGTCAGTCTTCTTCCAAACGGGCATCGGCAGCCGCGGGAGGCACGTCCTCCGTTCGTCCAGCGGTGCGTCCACAAGGGCTCCCGAGGACGCGGGCAGCGTGCTTCAGCCGTTATGAAAGGACGACGAGGTCACGGCCGCCGGGGACGGGGGACGTCTACTTGGACCTCTGCCTCATCTTTCGCCTTTTACGCTTCAGCCTGTTTGGAAGACAGAAAAGTGCGTTTTAGGGAGACGGTGTCCTCAAAAAGGCCGACCACAGGTTTCTTAAGTAGGAGCACACATGGCAGTGTGAATAAAGTGCAAACGCACACCCTGCATTACAACTAGGAAATAAACAAGGCGGGCAAGTTACAAGTGATGGAGCAATTCCGTAAACAGGTGCATGCAGCAAATGGGTGTTTAGAGCAAGCGGCAAATGCGCCGGTGATGCTGTAGTAAATGACAGTGGCAGGTGTCCTGTCATACTAAGCGCCGTACAAATTTCCCCCCATCGCAGTACACCACTGAACCGGTGTTTACAACCGAAACCTTGATGAAAGACTAATGAGAGAGAGAAGCGGCCTGACAATACCACAGGACCCTACAAACAAATCTTAGTCACCAAAGGCCTTAATCAGGAGCTGCAGCGGTCCTTTGTGGTAAGTTAACCCAGGCGCCCGATAGGATTTAAAAACTGTCATATTTTAACATTTTCGCTCGGCTCTTTAGGTCATTTCAGATTTTTGCCCTTTGTAGCAAGTGCTCTGGGGCTTCCGTTGCAGGGCGTTCACATCTTCATGTGGAAGATTAAGATTTGATCGCCCTCAGTCGTTCAACATTGTTAAAGGTTATTCGAAAAAATATAAATATGATATCTGTGACTGTTGTAAACCTGAAGCCTACGAATTGTAATCGAGACAGGCTGGGTCCATACAGCCGTTATGGCGACTTGTCGGTAACCTGCACACAAGCCATGTTACCAAGACGTCGATTCCCGTTAAAAAGGAGCCTAAGGAGGCTGTGGGCCTCCAAGGCCGTGTGTGCAAGTAGAGAAACGCTTACCTGCGCATACGCTTCTTCCTCCACTTGAAAACAGAAACAGACAAATCAGTTAATACTTGAAAACGGCAGCAACATCACACGACAGAGTAACTAGTTAAAAGTCCCGCGAGTGACTAAACATTTGGCGACGTACACTCGGCGGTTTCACAGAGACGCCATCTTTAAACGGGAAGCTCGCACCGGGACAGACAAGATGCGAACAGACAAGATGCAAACAGACAAGCTCCAAAAGCGAAATGACTCAATAGAGATACAGAGCTCAGCTGTGTGACGAGCGAACGTCGCAAGCGCGAAATTTTGCAAGGTTTTGGTTTTGCCTGCGCCACACGTACCAGGCCGGAAAAACCAAAGAGTCAGAGCAGCATTATACTGCGTGTTGCGAGCGCCAGAGCCGGCAGCCATCGGGCCGCCGTGCTTGACGGGCCAGCCGAGCGGACGCGACCGCTCCGGGCCTCCCCCGCGAGGGGGGCGCGACCACGGAGAAGAGCCTCGAAAAGGGACAAACGGACGAACGTGGCCCGCCACGGCTGGAGGACACGCCGCGCACGGGGCACAATTCATGGGACATGCAGCCTGGCCAGAGGCGGCGATAAAAACGAGCCGCTTATCTCACCTTGGCTCTCATCTCGTGGAGATCGGTCTGAGGGGGGAGAAAGGGGAGAAAGGGGAGATCAGGGGTTATCAGGGGCTGCGGATGACTTAGAGACGCGGTGGATTCATGCGGATCCTGGCGGCGGCCATGGGGGCGACGTACCTCGACGCGGGGAGAACCTGAAAGAGGACGTGACGACACCGGGGGGGCGGTATTTATGAGGCACGCGGCCCTTTGCGGCGCAGACGCAGCGGAAGGCGTCGGAGCCGCCGCGCGTCCCGCGGGCCACCGGGTGGCGCTGTGCTCCGCCTTATTAATCACAATGAAAGCGGGGCGCTGTGGCTGCGGAGGTGGGTGACGTACGACGTATAAGGTCTTTTATTTATAGAAACAAACAAACAAACAAATAAATACAATTTCAGGATGTAATAATAATTAAACTATAATAATAATAATAATAATAATAATAACCTTTATTTGTTTCCTTCATACACACAACATGCATTACATTTACATTACATTTCATTACATTACATTTCACTGCATATATGTATGGAAGTATGTATGTGACAAATAAAAAAAATCCTGAATCTTGCAACTCAAACTGCTTTACAGTAATAGAATGAATGTAAATAGTGAGGACAGAACTAAAACGTCAAAACAAACAAGTGAATATTAGACACAACTTGATTTGGGGGTCATCAGATAAGGCCGAGACATCGTTCGTCGTTGAATAACTTGGAATGGTAATTTCTCTCCGGGCACTGCTCGGGGAGTAAGCAGCAATGGATGTTCACCGCTTTCAAACTGACCGGTGAAAAAATCGAATCGAGCCAATAACCCGTCAAGTTGTACGTCATATTCGTCGGCCCACCGCTAGGAGGCGCCACTGCGTCGCTAGGCGCTAATTAGGAAAAGCTGCTTCAAACTGCAGCGTCGGCGCTTGTGTCGGGTCGAGCCCCCTCACAACGAAATAATGACCTGAATCACATTTAAAACAACAACGACAACAACGACGACGACGACAACGACAACAGAAGTCTCTTCCAAGGAAAACAGAGACCGTTGAATCGGTATCTCAATGCAGTTTATTCAGGAAAGCAATAACTGAAGGTGTCGCCGTGTTTTATTGTTAAAGATGCTTCTTATTCCATTTGGACGCACTTGGCAGTAATTCCATTGTCCGATCGCATCATTAAAAGTAAAAAAAAAAAAAAGTAATAATAATAATAATTTAAAAAAAAATATATATATATATATATATATATGGAAACAGGAAGTTTACTTTAAATTATAATTTCAATTCAGCAATACAATTTACAGGCGGTAGTTAATATTTTTCTGCTATTATCCATTTAATGTATTATTCAATAATTATCCACTTTGCTTGATTAAGTTATATATGTATTTTTATTTATTTGTTTATTCAGTGCTCTTTCACACTTACTGTAATTTCTAGTATATACACGTACCGCAAAACAACGTGGGGGCAAGTTTGACCGGGGTTTTTGAACTAGAGGCTGGCTTGACCGCAGTTTCAAAACGCGTAGCAATAGATACTCAATGCTGCCAAAAGTCCTTTTGTGACCCATTACTCCATTATCAATAACTCCCAAAGCAAAATATGAAAATTATATTGGCAAGTTGCAAATGATCACAATTTAGTTTTTTGCATTTTGCTTTGGCTGTACTCCACTTCCTGTATGTTCCGGAAGAAAACAGATTTGACTTGCCAAAAGAGGCAGAAGGAATACCTAGCCCAAGTACTCTCCAGGACTCCTGAAAAGGGCGAGAAAGGACTCCACCGGGGCCCTCAAGTGAGTAGATGGCATCTGGAGGGTGAGCTCGGGACACAGGGCTTCACTGCTGAACCCTTCGGAGGTGTTGTGGGCCCATCAGCGAAGCGTTGAGGAGAGAGGGTGCCCACGTGGTAACCCACAAGATGCCATCACTCACTTGCCAATCCCGCAGAGTCTAGGCAGCATGTCTCACATGTATTACCATCTAGTCCTACATAACAGATCTGCCCAAAGATAACCCAAGAACCCATAATACGGTTTAAAAACATCACTTCCTTACACCCTGAAGAAAAAGCTATTTCAGGTATAATTTCACAAATAAATGTACCCATTATTCAACAGATAAATAGTTAGATATGCACAATTATATTTACTGGAATATTTCTTGAAGATAATTTTTTACAATGTTCTTTTGCCATGCACTAGTAGCATTTGGCAACAACCACTTAAAAAAAACATTTAAGACAAGGAAAAAAATAGTGATTCCTATGCAGTAAAGGGTTAAGCATCACAGAAAAACTTTTGAATATGTAATTTAAATGAAGACATTTAAATTACATATTCAAAGTTTAAATAAATTGGACTCAATTCGGAAAGTGTGTCAAGGGATATCTCTGTCATATACCTTCATCTTGTGGTCCTTTGGGGAAGGGAGATGTGTGGCTAGATATCAATTACTCTGCCTTCTCCATGGTCTCAGTTGGCTGTCCAGTAGCATTTTCGGCAGTCTTGGAGGCCTAAGAATAGCAAAGAGCGTGTTATACATTTATATTAAATCTGTGCTGGTAGTCCATGATCAGGCAGGTGAGTGGCTGAGAAAGTCTCCCTGTAACAGAAGTGCAGGATTTAGAATTTACAAGTAAAAAGTATTCACACACACACAAAAAAAAAATCCAGTTTATACCAGATTAAGCCCCATAGCAATGGAAAGCAAAGGGGAAACAATAAAAACAAATAAACAAACAAACAAACAAACAAACAAACAAAAAAATAAAAACAAATAAATACATAAATAGGGAATTGCGGATCTGCATGATTCAAGTGGGTCACATTTTCAGGACGGAAAAATCCAGAATTCCAGATTAATGTGGAAAAATCACATCCCTGGTTTTATATTGTCTTTTAATCCTTAATGCATATTGAAAAATGACAGACGGACTCTCAAAACCTTCCAGCTAAACTCAAATTCTTAAAGGAGTATGCAATAATCCAATGAACTAGAGGACAAGGCCGTGACCAACGTACCTTCTTCTTCTTTTTCTTTTGTGCTTTCCGGCTAGCAGAGCTCTGTAGCAAGGTCTGAAAAATAAAAAAAATTAAAGAAAAATAAAAACTGGGTATGCCATTTTATGTCAAGAGGACCCGACGTTTCCCCGCGGTTTCCTGATGCCCGTGTGACTAAAATGGGTCTGGATGTTGACGCTGTGGGCTCCACGTCTTACCCGGAGCGCTGCATCCTGCACCCCGTACTCCGACTTGTAGAGCTCTGGCTCAAAGGCTGGTGATTCGATGCGGTCCGTTAGCCATCAGCAGCACGGTGAATTCAAACTGGGCCCCAAACTCACCTGAGACGAGACGGAAACAGGCGAGGCAAATGTAAAAAAAAATTAAAATCGAAAGCGGCTGTTAAGTAAGGACGGTGTCTAAATGAAGCCCGGGGTGAGAGGTGGTCGCCCTCTTTCTCGTGGAGCACGCTGAAAGGCTGCAGCAGCTCGTGCTCGGCACACTCCACCACCCAGAGACGCCTTGGCCTCGTCCTCAAAAGCCCTCGGGGGTAAGGAAGAAAAATACGGCTCTAAATAATACAACAAATAACTCGACCCGGAGAGTCGTAAAAAAAAGTGTTCCGCTCGAACCCGACAGATCGGGACGGTTAAATACCGGAGGGTGAACGGCATCGTGTCGAAGCGCCGCTCCACCTCGCTGAGGAATGTGCGGGAGGTCTTCATCTTCAACCCGTACTGCTTACTAGGGTCTCTCTTGTAAACGGTGATCTGTGACCTGCGTCCCGAGCCTTAGGCCGAGAGCGCGGAGAGGCCGGAGGGAAATCAACTGTGTGGATTATCTAAAGTGTTATACTCGTTGAGGTAAGGGTGAACAGAGCAAAAAAAAAAAAAAAAAAACACCTTCCCTTCACCGGTGCCATTAGTACGTCGACAGCATAGACTTCATGCACCTCTGCCTTTTCATGGTCCTTCCTATCAGCAAACGGTAACGGACAAAAAAGACGGAACGCACGCTCACTTCCATGAGTGAAGTATGATGTTTCAGGGACATTTATTTGAGGAATGTGTGACCTCATTAGGTGATGGACACAATGAAGAGTGACGAGAACTCCTCACCGTTGTTGTTCTGTTGGGTTTTGAATGATGGTCTTCTCACCGTCTATGAGGTGCTGCTTCAGCCGATGAGACAGCATGCCTTCAAAGAAACACGAGGTTGGACAGGAACGCTTTTTTTTTTTTGTTTATTCACCAATTCATTGATATTGTCACTCTCCTATGGTGGCAAAGGTTTCAAGTGCAAGCAGGGGAGGCAGGGTTTGTTTTTTTTTTTGTTTTTTTTCACCCGTGTTGTACATATAGAGATATTCAGATTCTAAAACCTATAAAAAACAAGCACTTCTTTCGATATGACATGACCTTACCCTCAATGGCAGAGCATTTGAATGATTGAGCTATCTTATTCCAAGCCTCTGTGACCTGGGTGTTCTGAGAGAAGATAAACGCAGGACAATATGAACATTCGTTGAGAAAATATGCATGAGAGAAGAGAAGAGAAAGTCAGAGCTTAGAGCCAACACCAAGATTCTCATTTGCATCCGCTGATGTTCCAACTTCGAGAAGCGACATTATAATATCAAATATGTAAACCAATGATCCAAGTTGGATTCCGTCTCGCATTTATGGTATTTTCATAAAGTGTCCCAAGTGTTTCTGGAACATGTCCACAGGTCTTCATCCAGTAAAAACACTGCTGCATAATGTCTCACAGGCTATAAAAGTCAGTGTCGCTGCACTAAAAGGAAGGAGAGAACCGGTTACCTGATTTCCAGGTTTCACAAGACGCGGAGTGGCTTCTGCACACAAGTGGGCGGCTTTGATTACATCAGCTTTGCGCCCTGTAATGGGATTCTCCTGCACACGGGGGAATGAAATGTGATTAAAATACATCAGAGTAAACGGCGACAAAATGCTACGGGCAATTGGGGATAATAAAATCTCAACCCTACCTTACTGGTTCCCACAACAAAACCGTGAGCAACATTTGCAATAAAGCCATCCACGTGAACCCCCAGATCGCTACAGAAAATCACAGAGATCAAAAGATGAGGACAGACCGAAATATGGTACATCCGGATCAAATCTGGACGTGCTTAAATTCAAAAGATTTTCTGTTTTAAATTCGGAAACAACCAGCTGCCGAATAAATGAACAAAACAAACAAAAACACAACAAGCAGGCATGGTAATAGGGGTGAAATATAAATCGGAATTGAATGTAACAGTTCAGTCCAGAACACATACTTATTTCAAGGTAAATGCATGCAACCTTTGATTTTACACTGGCAAAAACCAAAAAATAAAAATGGGGAAATCAAATTAATTACAAATCAACCACTAATTATGGAATTACAGACACACACACGATTTGATTAAATAACCTGTATAATCACACAGGTCCTACATTATAATTAGTGATTCAAAAACACTGCAAGTGCATATCTATACACAATGACATCGAGACACACAAAGCATCAGAGTGACAGGGACAGGTGGCAGTACAACAACTAAAATGAGGAAGCTTTGCAAACATCAAAGGTTCCATATCAGAACGGCAAAAGATGGAGTTTAACAAATTTCGGGTCATCAAGGAGAAAACGATATCACTCGAAACGGCGTGAAATCATTGTCGTGCTGGAAAACGACTTCCAACCTTAATTGTCGTCTGCCACACAGGACAGGAAGTCAGCACGTTTTTAATGGAGGAGACATTCAACAAAGAACAACCCCCCAATGAACGACAAGACTGAAGACAAGACTGAAGACAAGACTGAAGACAGGACTGAAGACAGGACTGAAGACAGGACTGAAGACAAGACTGAAGACAGGAGAACACACTTGTAAAAGGCAAGACACGAGGGAGAGTAGCGGCGCTGTCGAGCGGGATGCCTACATTTTTACCAGATCCCCATCTTTAAGTGTGTGGTCAGGGTCACTCTTCAGGGGAGAGAAGTGGAAAACACAGTTATTGACTGAGACGCTGGTGGGAAAGGCAACGCCTGGAAGAGGGAGAACAGAACCACCACAGTCTCAATTTAAAAACGAGCCACAGTAGGCGGGATTAAACACTGTCACCACTGTCACCACTGTCACCACTGTCCCGACTGTCATCACTCTCACGACTGTCACCACTGTCACGACTGTCACTACTGTCACCACTGTCATCACTGTCACGACTGTCACCACTGTCACCACTGTCATCACTGTCACGACTGTCACTACTGTCACCACTGTCATCACTGTCACGACTGTCATCACTGTCACCACTGTCATCACTGTCACGACTGTCACTACTGTCACGACTGTCATCACTCTCACGACTGTCACCACTGTCACCACTGTCATCACTGTCACGACTGTCACTACTGTCACCACTGTCATCACTGTCACGACTGTCATCACTGTCACCACTGTCATCACTGTCACGACTGTCACTACTGTCACGACTGTCATCACTCTCACGACTGTCACCACTGTCACGACTGTCATCACTGTCACCACTGTCACCACTGTCACGACTGTCATCACTGTCACGACTGTCACCACTGTCATCACTGTCACCACTGTCACGACTGTCATCACTGTCACGACTGTCACCACTGTCATCACTGTCACGACTGTCATCACTGTCACGATTGTCATCACTGTCACGACTGTCATCACTCTCACTACTGTCACGACTGTCACCACTGTCATCACTGTCACCACTGTCATCACTGTCACCACTGTCACGCCTGTCATCACTCTCACAACTGTCACCACTGTCATCACTGTCACCACTGTCACGACTGTCATCACTCTCACGACTGTCATCACTCTCACTACTGTCACGACTGTCATCATTGTCACCACTGTCATCACTATCACGACTGTCATCACTGTCACGATTGTCATCACTCTCACGACTGTCACCACTGTCATCACTGTCACGACTGTCACTACTGTCACGACTGTCATCACTGTCACCACTGTCATCACTATCACGACTGTCATCACTGTCACGATTGTCATCACTCTCACGACTGTCACCACTGTCATCACTGTCACGACTGTCACCACTGTCACGACTGGCTCTGATGCGGCCAAGTAAGGAGGGACATGGCACCGGTTAGATGTGAACAGAATGCATTTATTTACACAAAGGGCAAAAGAGATAAAATATGAAATGAAAAACCCTGCCCACCTCAAGCAGGTAAGGCAACACACACGCACACACAATAGTACAAAGCAGTGCTGCTATAAGACAGTACTACATATAGTATGCTACTATAGTATCTTATAGTATCCTGTTTTAGTATTCTATAGTCTACTAAAACAGGATACTATAGGATACTATAAGACAGTACTACGTATACAGTAGTATGCTCTTATAATATCTTGTCTTATTAAACTATAGTATACTATGGTATTAAAATAGGATACTATAGGATACTAGAAGACAGTACAGTACTACAAAGAGTATGCTACTATAGTATCTTATAGTATCCTGTTTTAGTGTTCTATAGTCTACTAAAACAGGATACTATAGGATACTATAAAACAGTACAGTACTACATATAGTATGCTACTATAGTATCTTATAGTATCCTGTTTTAGTGTTCTATAGTCTACTAAAACAGGATACTATAGGACACTAGAAGACCGTACTACATATACAGTAGTATGCTCTTATAATATCTTGTCTTATTAAACTATAGTATACAATAGTCTACTAAAACAGGATACTATAGGATACTCTAGTAGCATGCTATAGTATCTTATAGTTTTAGTAACTATAGTATACTACAGAATACCGATGACCCCACCACAGTCAGTGAACTTTTATTTTATTCCCAAAATGTGAGCACTGTGCTACCGGTCCTAAGCTAGCGGTGGCTCGTCAAGGGGCAGCTTCCTCCAGAGAACTTTAACGTTATTCACAGACGGCGGAACGGATCAACCGACCCGTCACGGTCCGGTTCTGCTGCCGCTGCTCGGTCCGTAGGGACCGTGTTTAGAGCACGTGGCCCCTGCGGGACAGGCCAACGGGGGCGGGTCACCCCCATCCCCTCACGCCCACAGCGGACGGGAACTCGCGGTTGGCGATGTCGCCTCCCATTTTATACTTCATGACAACCAAGTCGTCGGCGACGGTCCGCTCCTGCTCCTCGTCGGACATCACCCGCGGCGGGTGTCTCCGAGCGGGGTCCCGCCCCTCACCGCGTCGGTCCACGCTCCGGTTCCGCCGCCGGGGCTCCCAGAGGCTCCGCCCACTGCAGCGCCACCGCGCTGACATCACGCTTTCTGCAACCCGCCAAATTATGATGGTGCGTTCAGTGGGCCAAACGAGGAATGGGAATTTGGGAATTGGGAATTCTATTTCTGCACAAACTGATACAAAGGATAGATGACATGGCTGCGTGATGATAAGCATATTTTCATATGTGTATCTAAATCCATGAACCATATGTTTCTCTTGATTCTGCAGATTGAGGGGGGAATAAAAATCACCCATTTTTCCAAACGGTATGCATCTTTCTTCAATGAAAGTAAAACCATTATCCATATTTTTTTTATTTTACAATTAAAAAGCAGTTTTATAAAAATTACATTTATTTGTTGAAAGTTTTCCTGTGTAGATTATTTATATTATTCTTTTTTTTTAATCATTATTTGTATGTATTATTATTGCATCCGTTTTTATGATATAATCATAAATAAGACAATTCGAAGAATAATTAGTCTTGATTTGTACCTGTAAATCCACTAAGGCACTTAACCATCGCCGTTTATGTGCAGAAATACGGTTATGCTGATTTAGATCAACAGGAAAACATCTGATGTTAAAAAAGAATGAAGGTTATTATTTTATTAAAATTTGTAATAATCATACAATTTGTAAAATTAGGCCATATCCGTGTGTGCTGTAGCTGCAGGTCCGACGTCACTATTTTAAGATATTTACATTTGTATTCGTTGTGTAAACAAAACATGTTTAATACATCACAAACACAAGAGGCTGAAAACACAGGAATCAAAAGTCCCCCCGCCATCTAAAAAATAAAATGAAATTCTGCTTTAGACATTATTTGTTCATTTCAACAAGTAAACACAAAAAGCTTGTAAAGCCCACAGCTTGTAAACTGGCCATTTTTTTCGACTTTTATCAACACTCAGTGCCATTATAGGGTCGAGACGCACAAAAGCTCATGTCCATAAACGTTCCATCATGTAATAGACAATACAAAAATAAGGTCACGGGACAAAAAGTGCCACGCCTACTGTATGATGGCTTTTGAATGTGTTCCCCGCTCCAAAGTCCTTCATGAATACATTAAGTGGGAAGAGAAGTGGCGTGCCCCTGCTGAGTAAAGTTTCCTCATGTTCGCACAGCCTTGGGCTTCAGGAACATCCTGCTGTGCCAATAATCTGGATTGTCAAAGGAGCTATCTCCGCCACCGGGTTCCGCCACCTTAACGCGGGCGTAGGCTTCGACGTGGGGCTCCGCCCGTGAACGCCGCACGTCCGCGCCCCCGGCGGCGTCCTCCTCCTCCCCCTGGACGTTCTGGTAGACGGCATCGTCCCCGCCCCCCTGCGCGGCAAAGGAGCTCATCTCCTCGTACTCGTAGGCTCCGTTTACGCCTTTCCTTTGTACCTTCAGCTCCGTTTTGTCTCGCAGCGCCTGTCGCAGCTTGGGTTGCCTGTTGGTGTACTGATAGTTGTTGTCCTCCGGGTAGTAGTCGTCCTCCACCGCTTCGAACCCGCCCCGGGTACCCGGATGCTCTTGAATGAGCGCCGATGGCCCAGGGGCTTCACGTGTTGTCGCCGGCGCGTTTTCCTCCGCTTCACATCCCCTGACGTCCATGTATTCGTATTCGACCTCCGAAAACGCCTGGTCCTCCGAATCCGAGTTGTGACCCGCGCCCTTGTCTCCGTCTGCGGCGTGACCGCCTTTGTCCTTCATTTTCGGCCAAGGTGCGTCGTCTCTGAGGTCGTGTTTGTTTGGGAGGGACGCGGCCTGTTTGTTCATGTACTCATATTCTTCATCGTCTGGGTCATCGGAGAGTCCCGACGAGTGGACTATGCACGTCCTCTCTCTGAAGGGAGTGTCCCGGGAGACTGAGAGCAGGGTGTCTAGAAAACGAAATGCACGCAGAGTGAGTAAGGGTTGACACGGAAACGATCGTTTTGTGGGACCCACAATCGGGTCAATCTTTTGTTCAAAGAAACGCGTTGTGGGATCGGTGTTTTCTGCTCTCACCTCTCTCGGGGCTTTCTCCAGGAAGCACGTATCCGTTGTGTTCCTCCTCGTTCTCGGTGTCCAGCGGGCTGCCGGACATGTTGTCCCCCTGCGACATGTAGGCGCTGTCCTCGCGCTGGCGTTTCCTCCTCAGGCTTCCGGTCAGCGAGAAGTCCTCATTCATCTCCAGCTCCACGACCGTGCCGCGGCCCTCCGAGCTCTCCGACATGGTCCTCGCAGAGTTGAGCCTGGAGCGCGACTGCCACATGACCTTCGAGGGAGAAACATTTACATTACCATTTCGTCATTTAGCAGACGCTTTTATCCAAAGCTACTTACAAGGGAGAATAACATTCAAGCTACATTGCGACAGAGACATTAGTGTAACAATAAATACTGCAAACACAGCACCGCGGTAGCTCAGACGCTTTGGGATGCGTTTACTTTGCGATAAATGATCACTTTAGATTTTGAACCATCTAATGTATAACCATCCGTGTAACATGAATGCAAATAGTGCTATTTGTTTTTGCAAATGCTTTCTAAATGCAGCAGGTACTAAGAAAATCAGTTACACATAAACCCATTTGAGATTCTGGAGTATACTGCCTCATGCCTTCCAGCCTAATATAAAATCTCACAGTAGCAACTATGTCTAACCTGTCCTGGGTTGTCAACGCCTGGGGTCATGGGCAGGTATCCAGCCACACTTGGTGATGTTAGGACCACCTTTAGAAGAAAGGAAAGCAAGGCTTTTCACCAGGTGACAATAAGAGGCTTCAATAGGAATTCAACGGGGAATCCACAAGCGTATCGGGTCTCATACAACAACCTGTTGGTCTCTGTTTGTGTGAAAATACAACATGGACTGCAGTGTCTACTCTATATGGGCACTGTCTTACATTAGGTTTCCCTCATAAATCTAAATGTGATCAAACAGAAAGAAGATGCCATGACAATACAACTCTGAACAGACATGAGTGATACTTACTGCACACCGGCAGCACTTTACATTGTTGTTCATTGTTGCTCATTTAAATAGCTGACAAATGAATTCCGCCCTCGTTTCAGAAATGAGATTATTTGTGCTCTCTCTCGCTCCACCTACCCTGTGGCTGTCCATCCTGGAGAGGCGCGACATGCTTCTTGACTGAGACAAATTGGGAGGGACGGTGGCCACGCCGCCCTCCAGCCCCTCTTCCCCTAAGTTGTCCAGCTCCCCGTCCAGTTGGTCCAGCTCCACGCTCCGCTGGTGGTGTTCGTCCGGCCCGGTTTCCTGTGGGCTGCAGTCCCCCTGTGACAGATAAAAACGCAGCAGTCACCTCCTCACCGTGTCACACAAAGCAGACGTGCATTGGCTGCTGGGAGCGATGGATCCAAATCTTACTTTGACCACGAGGTAGCGGGGCGGGTCTCTGGCCATCCTGGTAAACTCATTCGCCAGCTCTTTAAAGGTTGGACGCACATTTTCATCGATCATCCAACCTGTTTGTGCAGAAAGAAAAAATGCTACAACACGCAACCGGAGTTTCCGAACCCAAGTTGTAGGGATACATGATCAATACATTGCCAGTATGAAAAAGCCCGGGTTTCGAAAAACTTGTGTCTGATGTAGTGAAAAGCATCCGTGGTTTAGTCCAGAATGGCTGAGAATAAGGGGAGTGGGAAGTCACTCACACTTGACCATGACCATGTAGACGTCTATCGTGCAGATTTGAGGCTGGGACAGACGCTCGCCTTTCTCCAGCAGATCAGGCACCTCCTGCGGTCGCATCGTTGCGTACGGCTCGGCCCCGTAAGACATCATCTCCCATATGGTCACACCTAAACGAAGGACACACACACACACACACACACACGAGTATGTTCTGCATGTTTAACTGTTCACCACGAACGTCGACCGTTTTCATAGAGCCGCACGGAGGATTAGGACCGGGCCATTGAATACTCACCATAGCTCCAGACGTCACTCTGATGCGTGTATCTGCGAAACAAGATACTCTCCAAGGCCATCCACTTGATTGGTGCCTGAAGAACATACATCAATTCAATATGTGTATTGACTGCGTTCATGTATGCAGAGTATGAGTTATGTTTAAATGGTGGCTGAATGTATGTGGTGTCATGCATGCACATGAAACAGAAAACAGAGGTTTTCTGGATATCTGGCTGTGGTATGTTGCACACTGTAATTATTTTGGACCTAATTCTACAACTTCACTGATGTTTTTTCTGGGTCAACCCCAACCCCTCTAGTAAAAAACAGTAAACCCTGTTTCTGCAGGCTCTGCATCACACGCCGATATGAACTAGCCCTGGCTATCTTTATCGGCAGGTTACACACCTTGACCTCATTGTAAAAGTACTTCTTTTCATCGGGGTAAAGCAGATCTGCGATGCCGTAGTCTGAGATCTGGACCATGAAGTCGTTCTTCAGGAGCACGTTTCTTGCAGCCAGATTCCTGTGGACCATCCTGTGCTCCTCCAAGTAGTACATACCCTAACCGAGATGGAAAAGTCATCACTTTTAAACCTGAGTCGTCTCCTCGAATAACAGTTCTCACTAAAAAAAAATATGATCCAACTAATGGCGTCTTACCTTTGCAATTTGCACACACCAGTTGAGTAGCCTCTGGGGGCCAAGGTTGTTCTTGCTTTGCCTTATGTGCTCCAACAGAGAGCCCTGACTGCTGAACCGGGAGACCAGCTGCAGGCTGGCCCCCGGGCAGATCCCTAAGATCCTGACTACGTTAGCATGATCCAAGCTCCCCATGGCCATCATGTGCTGCAAGAAGCATATGAGGATTTAACCAAAAATATGACAAATGAACGTCGAATGTGAACAGATGTTAAGTTCTGATTCGGGTTGCCTCACATCTGTGATCTCCATGAATGTCTGCCGCCCGTTGCGATCGTGAATGGTCTTTATGGTCACTGGAAGCTTCACCGTGTCGCCTTCAGGAATCCAAATGCCCTGTAATATCAGATGTGATGAATAACCTGTTCTTGGATATAAAAAAATAAAAATAAAAATCGGAACGTTTGGTTTTCAGGCACGTGTGGATCAAGTCGATACCTTATGGACGGATCCAAACACTCCATGACCCAGCAGCTTGCCCTTACGCAGCTCTGTGGGCTTCAGGAGTCGCAAATGGACCTTCACCCCTTTCTCGCCGGGATCCAACGGCTCGAAGCTCTGTCAAAACGCACAATGCGCGTAAAAAAAACAGAAAAAGAACCACAACGGGAAATAACAGCGTAATGAATCCCACAAAGAAGCTTTCCACTGACTCCTCCGCTCTCCATGTATCTTCTCATCGCTCGCTTGCGACGTATGGCAAGACCACGGCGGTAGAGAATGCTTAGAGCGAAGACGGAGAGTCCGACGAACACGAAAGCGAGGACCCCCAGCACGATGCCGGTCAGAGCTTGTCTGGACAGACACAAAAAAAAACCAAAAAAGCGGTGTAAGATTCGTGGCATTTGAGCAGTAGTCACCAAATGACCGCGTGAAAACATATCCGTCTTGAAGTTTTAGAAGAGTAAAAAAAAGTACCAGGGACGGGGACAAAGCTTACCCAGACATACGCTCCAGGAATGCAGTCCCCAAGCAGCCCTCCATTTTTGGGCCTATGCACCTGAACACAGAACACAGAGAGAATCCAAAATGAGTGACATACATACAAATATGCTCACACCCACGCACGCACGCACGCACGCACGCACGCACGCACGCACGCACGCACGCACGCACGCACGCACGCACGCACGCACGCACGCACGCACGCACGCACGCACGCACGCACGCACGCACGCACACACACACACACACACACACACACACACACACACACACACACACACACACACACTCCCTCCTCCTCCCCCTGTCCCCACTCACCCTTGGGTGCAGTTGATGTGGCAGGGTTCACAGCTGCGGTGTTTGTTGGGGTACTTAAAGATGACTCCCTCCCCTCCCATCACCCCCACGGGACACGAGGAGACACAATGGGGCCCGTCCTTAAAACTGGCACACGCCATACAGTCGTCTGCTCCCTGGCAAGAATAAAAAGAGAGGACAGTTGGGCAGGCGCACACAGATGCCGACAAAGCGACAGGTGAACGATTTCATGATCCAAAATTAGAAGTCGAAACATTTATTTTTTTGAAATATTCACATTAATATGCCTCAACCTCGGGAAATGACCGTGGCGCTGTGATAGAGCGACATTGCGCGTTAATCCATGAGGAAGAACGTACCGCACCAGTGCAGGTCGGCTTTCCCTCCTGGACCTCGCACTCCGAGTGGCAGGGCATACATTCTCCTTTTGGCGACGCAAACTCACGCGTCTTACTGCGTCACAAAATGGAAAGAGAACATTTTGAGCACTCTGTTCACCCTGATACGGTTATAACGGGCTCTTCTCAGATCACGCCGAGGGGCGATTACGGTGATGTGGATTAATGTGCATTTATCCTGTAACAATTCAACCGGTAAAGTGACTGACCCAGTGAGGAACATGCACTGCGGGACACAGGTTCCCCCTCGGCTGTAATTCTTGCAGGAAAGACACTGGTTTGGCCCAGGACCCCAACAACCACCGGAGCACAGAAGGTCGCACACATGGCCCTCCGCAACTACATACACACAACAACATTAAAGTCACATTAGATCACGTTAAAGTCACATGAGATCACATTAAAGTCACATTAGATGACAAATAACACTCCTCGTCGCTCTTCTCTTACCACATTTACTCGTCGGCCTGTTGTCTTTGATGTCGATGTGTTTCTGGCGCCGCTGAGGACGGGAGTTGCCGCTGAAGAGGCGTGTCCAGTTGACGTTGTCGTGGTAACACAGCATCTTGTTGCCTGTGATGTACACGCCGCCGTCGTTGATTCTTCTCAGCGAGCGCAGCCCCAGATACGTCAGGGATGGAATCTTCATCACCAGCAGAGAGTAGCTCCTGATGGCAGGAGTACGTCATTTATTATTTAAATACCAACACAATTTGATGGAACGCTGACGGGATTAAGAACTATATTGTTTTCATTTGAATGACCTTTCAATATAACCTGCTATCCCTGTGGTTGCTGCCATTCAAATATATTAAAATAAACATCCATAAAACCCTCACATAGTATCCAGAAAACACGTATCATCCAATTATGACTCTTCTGTTGTTTTAAAACAGTGACATTATTACATTATGGAATATAATAATAATATAATGACAATAATAGTAACCTTTATTTCTATAGCACCTCTCATACACAACGTGCAACTCAAAGTAAAACATTAATAGACGGCATTCAAATAGTAATGATGAAAAAAGTGAACAAGCAAAATGCATTTAATAAAAAATAAGTCAACTTTATGCTGGGTTTCAGTTTTGGGTAATCAATTTAGACCTTGAAGGATTCACATTCATCGTCCCTCAGCAAATTATTTTCAGTCATCGTTTCACTCAAATTATTGGCCTGAAATTGTTAGTCTCTAAATACTATACCCAAGCAATTCTCAAATACTTTGGTTATTTGAGTTTGAGTTACTTGAGTTTGCGTCTGTGCGCGTGCTGAAGGTTTAAGAGTTGTGCGAAAAATAAAATCACATGCCAAGCAACCGGAAGAGGAACACATTGCTGTACCTTTTAGCGGTGGATCTTCTACGTGGGTCAAATTGAGAGGAGTGAGGATCGAGCGGCGAGCGTGGTGAGAGAGGCACAAAATGAGATGGGCAGGGCAGTCATACAGAGGGGGTCAAATGAGTTCAGCGGACGTGTGCCTCGCTGTTAAAAAACGGGTCAAGTAAAAAAAAAAAAAGACCTGAAAATCGTTCTCCCCTGGATGGTTTGGAGGTTGGAGAAGACCGACAGGTCGGTCATGCTTCCAGGCCACGACTGGATGCTTAGAATGTCTGCGAGCGGAGGCAAAGTGTTACGCGCAAATTTGTTGCTCTGGAGAAGCACGCAGTCAGCGTCGCAAGCTGGTGAGAAAAACACATACGCCACACGCGGACGCCACACACCTGTTATCTCCCGCACCGTTTTGAAGATTTTCAGTTTCTCGGGGTCCAGGGCCGGAATGTTCTTGTAGGCGTCCCTTTTGCACCGAAAGAAAATTGCGGCGTTATTCACCGAAGATTCGTCGGCGAAAGTGTGGCGGTGAATGCGGCGGGAGAGGAGTGTTGCTCACCCATTGATTCCAGTCACCAGGAAGTGCAGGCTGCCCTGGATCTTTGTGCAGTTGATGAAGCTGTCGATGTTCAGGGCGTCCACCGTCTGTCTGTCGGCGGGGCCGGTTCCACGGCAGGCTGCGATGGGGTACGGTTAGCGGGAAGGGGCGTTAACTTATCACAGTGTCATGGCACAAGTCCAATTCAGTGATTCGTGAGCCCGTTATATATATATTTTTTTGCAATTCTTGAACGAGTTGAAGCACCTTTTGGACAGGGGCCTCCGCAGGGCTCGCATCTTTTCACTCCTTTTTTCTCCACTTCCATTTTGTCTGAGGGGCAGCTGCTCACACACGAGCTTCCAGCCACCACAAAGTTCGCTGCGGACGGACGAGAGAATGAGCCGGTTTGCATCAACCCTTAACGGGGCCCTAAATTGCAATCGTTGCACATTTCCAAACCGACCTGGACAGCGGACGCGTGCACTTGTCTATATGAAATGGTGTGAAAGATGAAATTGAACAAAACCTCCGGTGTGTGAACCTGCAGACCCAGACTTACCGGGGCATTGCGCCACACAGATGGAACCGTACTGGTACTTTGCGCTCGGGTTGGGCTCCAGTTTGAACGTATGCTTGTTGTAGATCAGAGTCTGGGGACACTGAGGCACGCAGGAGCCAGAGTTGTTGAAGCTCCGACAAGCCTGCCAAAATCACACACACACGCGCGCACATGCACACACAGTAAACCAAACGGCCCCGTGCATCGTTTTCGTTTCAGGTCTGTGTCCGCGGTCAGTGCGGCAAACTCACAAAGCAGTCTGTATCCAGGGGTCCAGTGCAGCCACCTGCACACTCCATGTGGCAGCACTCACTGGGGCTTTGTCCAAAGCAACGGCCGTTACACTGAGGGGCGCACACAGTTTTCGTCACTGTAAGAGAGACGGGGAAGCAGTCAGGGAAACATGAATGCATCAATACGGCACAATAACATATTGATTAATACAAAAAGAGACATCTGATGACTCACGGATCTGGCATGTCTCATTTCCAGGGCCCCAACACAGAACGTCACCGCAGGATTCATCACAAGGCTCTGGAATATTGAATATTTGAAATCTGTCACGATCAGCGAATAAATTAGTATTATCGTATAAATATACAATATCGTAAGTAGACAGCGAATCAAAAGCAAGCGTGCCCATCATGTTACAGTTACTCGCTGCATTTTATTTCAGACACCGTTTTAGAAAAATCTGCAGCCACAAACCGACGGTACGTACAGTTTTTGTTTGTTCTGAAAATGTTCCGTTTGTACAAAAACGGGAAAAAAGCCGTTTTTTGATAATAATAAAACAGAAAACGAAAAAAAGACCGAGTGTATGTATATGTGTACCAACACACTAGCCTATATATGATGCATATTTTTGCCCTGCTATAGAGTAGACCCAGGTTCGATTCCCGATGTGTGAACTCATGTTTTCACTGTGTTTCAAACTTGATAATAAAATCTTTATCATTAGAGTGAATATTTTTTTTAACAGTAAATACAAGGGCAGAAAAATAACATGGATAAAGAAAGACAACCAACCAATATCACTTTGGTTGTCTTTGTTTGTTTTCTTTTTCAGGAACTTTTTCGTTCCTGAAAAACGGTTCCTGGGTACTTTGGGTGGAAACGCGGCTCTACCAAACCCAGTCAGAGAATCCCAATCTTAGATGATGCATCCACCCACTCACTCTCAGGTCCATTTTCGTTGATGATAATTTCAGATGTTCCGTCCTTCACAATGTCCAGCCAGTTCACCTGAGGGGCGTAGCTCAGGAACCTATTCTGGATGATTTGGACCCCTCCCTCCAGTATCTCTGTTGATATGACACACGCACACGCACGCACACACGCACACACGCACACACACACACACACACACACACACACACACACACACACACACACACACACACACAAGCATGTTGATTACGAGAAAAAAACAAAACAACATGGGAAACAAGCCCCTACAGGCTGATCATTTGCTCATTAAGTATTTACTGTATACAGCCAGTAATGTGCTAGAGCTTGTGTTAGTGACGGTTAAGAACCAAACACATCAGACATTCCAGGGACTTCCCGTCATTATACCTGCGTAGGACACACACACACATTTGTTACAATGCCTCTTGACAACAGGCACGCTGAGGGCGGGGTTACCCTGCCTGGGCGTGGGAGCACCAACAGCAACCAACTGTGATCCCAAACCCGACCTCCGCACAGGCTCCTGTGTGCACCAGTGTACACATTTAACAGGGCAGACGTGACGTGTTGATGTTAAACATTTCACCTTGTACTCTGAGGACCTTCATTCTCAATACATCTCTTTTAACTCACTCATATCATTTGCGCGCATGTGTGTGTGTGCGCGTGTGTGTGTGTGTCTACCTGTAAGGTGTGTGAGGCCCAGCTCCTGAAGCCCATTAGGTCCATCTTTCTGATAGTTGACCAGCACAGCCAAGGCAAAGCGGTCCCTGAATAGCGTGTTGCCTCTGATGACGCGCAGGTGGTCCAGTGGCACGCGGCTGAACTGGTTGATGGCGATCAGGATGTAGCCCGTCACCTCCCTGATGGACTGCAGGGGTTCAGAGGGAGAGGCAGAAGAAAAGGTAAGCGAGGGAGGAAGGAAGGAAGGAGGAGGGAAAGGAGAAAATGGCATCCTTGCATTATCCTACAGTGGAGGCAGCGGTTTGTGTGCAACGCAGAGGTATGCATCCTCAACTCTGCATGTTTCGGGGGGTGGGGGTGGGGTTGGGGGGTTGGCAGGAGGGGGTGGGATCGGGAATACACTCTTGGAAAATAAAGTACAGTAATTTTGTACCTCTGCCGATAAATTTGCACTCACTGGTATAAAAGTCTTACAAAGTTGGCCTTTTACCGGCAGCTACCGGAAAGACAAACGCTCACCTGCAGGAAGGAGAAGTCTCTCCAGTGCTCCATCATGGTGATCTCCAGGTTGCCCATGACAATTTCGCAGTCCGTGTACATGGCCTTCATCAGTCGGTACTGCATGTCGGAGCTTCCTGTCATGCTCAGAGCGTTCTTGGTGCCGGAACAAACTCTCACTGGCAAAGTCGAAAAAAGATCACGTTCTCATCAACAAGTTCTTGTAGAATTGAGTATTATGTCATCTCACATATACAACCTTAATACAGTGTATTAGAGATGCATGCGTTTAAGATGCTCTAAGTTTCTTTTGCTGCAGTCCACAGACAATTTTACAGAAAGTTTACAGACCTACTCCTTAATATATCTAGAAAGTAATAACTTAGTACATATTCATTTGATTACTGCACAGGTAGACATAATAACACCAACACATTTAATAGCAAAACATGAACTATTAAAAAAAAAAATCGAAAATTCGAAAAAAGAAAATTAGAAGTATACCCATGAAGTAGCACGAACGGCAGATGAAAAATCTGCTTTTTGTCTTTTTTTTATGCCACTTGTATATGTGAGCACAACATCAAATAAAGCACCGTAACCACGCGAAACAAACCAAGAGGTGAGAGGTAAACACACAGCTCCAAGGACAGACAGCGGACAACTTTGCTATTCAAATCTGAGAGAGAGAGAGACAGAGAGAGAGAGAGAGAGAGAGAGTTCCATAGAGGGAGTGAAGGAAAGAACTGAGAGAAAAAAACATAATTTTCATGTTGTGTCTAGATGCTGCATAGCCACAAACACAAGCACACATATGTATAATTACTTGTGTATGCCATTATGTATAATTTAGGCCATTGGCTTTGGACACTCCCAGGCCCTGTGTACTAATCATTGCTTTAGACACTGAAGACTTGCCATAAACACTAATCTGACTGACTCCAATCTGGTCTCAAGTCCACATTTTGAAGGACTCTTGACAGCGTATTAACTTGGACTGGAGCCCGCCTCAGACGATGCTGACTTTCCATTATCCCAAGATCAATCGAGTGGCAAGACTGCAATTTAAGTAAATCAAACATTTGCAGAACACACTTGCTCTGGAACTCGCGCGGCCTCGACTGTGACACTGCCCCGACGAGTCAGACGAATGGCCTCAAAACATGCAACCCAATCATGTGAATCTGGACAGGTAGCGCTGGGACAACAACAACAACAACAGCAGTAGAACCAGGAAGCGGCGCCGGGTCACGTCCATCAACCGCAGAGCAGTAAACTGCAGCGTCTTGCGCGACTGTGATTTAATTAGTGCAATAAGCCTGAGCATCGTAAAGTTTAGATAAGACAGATTTTATTGTGTGGGTCCAGGTTAAGAAGTGAAGTCAAGAACTTGGACAAAGTAATTATTGACAGAGGAAGGACCCCTTTCTTTGGGACACATGTGTGCATGTTTAAACTGGGGACATCGCTAAGCACTAAGAACCAGCGTTGGACTCTGTTGCTTCTACCATGGGAGGCTATGAGGCGATATTCATTCCCAGCAGCATTTAGGCAAGAGACGTTTGTCTGATTGATATAAAGTTCAGTGGCTCAAAGGTGAACCTTTTTTTTTTTTTTATCTACTCCACCTAAGTTCAGCCTTGGGTGCAGTTCTATGTTATCAGCGGATGGCTTAAGCGGCTGACTCTACGGCATCTGAATGAGCCGTTGGGAAATGTTCTTCACAAAAATGCACGTCCAATGCCTGAGGTCCCAGGTACCACTTGCAGTCGACCACACGCGTGCGAATCGCTGCCGAAGGGATACGTGCAAGGACACCAGAAGACGGTCTCAGTGAAAGGTGGTGCAGCCGTCAGAGGAATTATTTGTTGGCAATACGCTCACTGCACATGTTGCAGCTGTGGAAGCTGAAAGTCGCGACAGACTGAGGAGGGGTTGTTTTTTTTTTGCTCTCAAAGAGGTACTTTCAGCGTTGGCAGATGGATGATGAAAAAAAAAAAGAATGGGCTGAAGGGTTAAGAGAGAATCCACACGCACGCACACACGCACGCACGCACGCACACACACACACAGACAGACACCCACAATGGCGCTATTATGAAAGAGTGCAAAACAAGTGTCTGTTGTAGTACATCAAGATTTGTAGCCATGCCCCTTTCCTTTGGCTCAGATCCATTCTTCGCCGTATGCACGCTATTTTATTATTTCTTTCACTAATTCCATCCTCTCCATCTTGTCTGTGCGCAGTCGTTCCAGCCCTAATTAGGCCTTTACGCACCTTTTTGTTTTTCTTGAATTTAACTTTTGTCATCCAAATGATGGCTGCTGTGACCCTCCATGAGCGGCGACCCGAGCGGCTGAGGCCAATGCTCAGCTTTTATTTTGATTGAGCTTTTCTGTCGACATCAACTCTCTAAGGCGCACAATAAAAGAACGGTGGGAGGAGGATATAAAGCACGGGAGATGATGACTGGGGTAAACCGAAACTTGGCACAGCAGCAAAGAGATTACTGCATACCTCGCTCTCACACTCTGAGTTGGAGCGCTCAAACACGCACACACGGCACACTCACACAAACAAAGGCAGACACCTGAGCACCTGTACGATTTTCTGGCCTTTTCTATTCTTGCGCCTGATGCTTCCTGGTTCATAAGGGCACACTTGTACTACGGCGTGAAGCTTTCTGCTGGCCTCCTGCACCGAGAGCTATTTCCTGACCCCCAGTGACTAGACTGGGACTGACTCATTGGATCAGGGCTTGCTCAACGTCGCCCTGCACGCCAGCTTGACAACTGGAGTGACAGCATGTTTGCTATGTGACACATCGGTTAGTTGGAACAAATCTACAACCTGTAAAGCCACAATAATAGAAGCACTTAACAGCAAGGAACAAACTGTTTTTCTTAGAGATGAAAATAAAAATAAATATTCAACAGCACTGCCACAGCTGTCATAGCCGTTGGTGATTGAATTCACTTTTCTTTTTCCAAATAAACTGGCAGCAGAGGAGTACTGAATTTAATACAACGCCATTACCAGGCTTTATATAAGACATATGTCAATATCCTTTTTCTTAATTGACTGACCATGTTCACCTAAAACCATGCTGAGATTTTCAAATTAGGAATTAAATCCATCCTCATCATTACATCGGAAAGGTATTGAGGGAAGAAATACTCATTGTGCAGCTTGTGCACACAATTCCTAAGATAGTTTTTTGCTTTTTCAATCTTGAATTAACGCACAATACAGGCGGTCTCACACCTCGTTCCTACCACACAAGCCCTGCAGCCCGGTTTGCAACGACATGGGTGCTGCAAAATAACTCCCGATGTTGTGACAAAACCAGTGAATGCTTTGCAAATTTCACTAAACCTATCACTTGCATGAGAAAATTAAGTAACATTTGCATTACATTGCATGTACATGGGTATTTGACGCACAATTGCGTTGTTAAAGGCACGTAAACTACTTTGTAACAGCTTTGTATTGACATTAATGCTCTTTCCTATGCACTATATGCCATAGGCTGTTGTTATTGTTGTCGTTTTTGTTGTTGTTTACAACACATAGTCTGGATTTTTCAACAATGGTACTTTGAATGTCTTGCATCCGTGATGAATACAACCTCATTTGCGCAATTTTCTCTGTATCACAGCAACAAGTGAACTCTCCGAGCGTCCTGGTGGTGACGTTGTTTCTTTTGTTTGTCCGTTAGATATTATATACATTTGTTATGCACCTGTCGACAGGTGACAGCAGTAGCGTGGGGCCAAAGTTCACAGAGGCTGACGTGGTTCAAATCAAAACACCTCTCTGTAACGTGAGTCACACCTGTAGTCACACAGGTCTTCAGAGTATCGGTTGTTGTTGATGATGATTTTGCCATCGCGGGGTGTAAGCATACAGGGCACCGTGTCGCTATCAGCAGATGGTGAAAGATAGACCTCCCCTTATCTCAAAGGGGAGACAAACACAGAAAGCACACACGGCCGGGAGAGGTGTAGTTGACAGGCAGAAAACCAGTTCTAGGTGTGTAGAACTGGTTTTGGCTGTGATTGCTCTAGTACCGGACTGGCTCAGGTAGAGAAGGGTGAAATCGCAGCTCGGTGGGATTCCTGTGCGGATAAAAACCAAAAAAAAAAACCCCAAAAAAAAACGTCGGCGGTAGACGTTTGTTCACGTTTGAATAGAAAAGAACCTACCTTCTTGAGTCTGAGTCCAGGACGGCTGCAAAAACCACAGCAGCAGGACAAATAGTGCAAGTAGCTTATTGAAAAGGATCATCTTCATTTAACCAGTGATGTACAATCACGTCGTCCTTGTCTCGGGGGGGGGGGGGGTCACTTCTCTCACTTCAGTCCATTTCATCCATTGGGTTGACAGCGACTCTACCACGGTGACCCGGCGGCCAGGGCTCCTCCTTCACCGTCTTCCCTCCGACTCTCCCGGAGCGACCGAGCGGCGACCGAGTCACTCCACGTGCGGTCCACGCCAAGCGGCGCGCGGCGCGACGCGTCCGCGGGCGGAGCGCGAGCAAATCAGTGCGACGCAGTCATTGGAGGGCGCGCTCGACCAATCAGGGGCCGGAGCGTCCGCCCGTGAAGTTTATCCTGCGGGGTGCGGCTCTGCGGGCTCTGCGGGCTCGGCGGGCTCGGCGGGCTCGGTGCCGGTTCGTCTCAGACGGCTTGAATGCAGATGAAAGAAAACAACAACAACAACAACAACAACAACAACAACAACAACAACAACAACAACAACAACAACAACCCTCTAATAGTCAACGAATGTGTGTATTGTAAATGGTTAGGCACCGGTGTTAAAGACAAAAACACCAATCACAGGAAGAATAGTCACGGAAAGTTGTAGTTGCTGAGTAGTTTGAGATATATGTATATTGTCGGTGTAGTAACTCTATAGTAAAATATAGGTCATACCCAAGTCCAGGAATTAGAACGTTTGACATTATGTTTGCATAATACTAAATACCATGGTTTCTAAAGGCAGTATTGAAGAGCATAGTATTAAATTACCCATAGTATTACATGTAATACTCATAGTATTAAATAGCTCTCATGGATCTTTGCTTGTGGCTCAACTGTTCAGGGCTGTTCAGCGTAGTGCAAAGCCTCATTACCGACACAGTACCATCCGCTTTTTACTCTGCTCATTCTTTCTGAGTGCACAGGTAACAGTAGTGTTCACATGACGTTATTTAATGTTTCTTGTTGTGTTCCTGTGCTTATTAAATGGAGTGCAATTGTGTGCAATTGTACTAAGTTACTAAGTTTGAGTATAAAATAAATAATCCAATAAGAAGAAACCCTATTGGATTTGACTGCACATTATTTCACTCTTTCAAACTTTACCAAAAACACTTGTCAGAAACGCAAATAAATGAAACAAAAATATTGACAAGGTGTTGTTGGTTTTGCAATGACCCAACACTCTCCTATTTGTGCAAATAATCTTTGGACAGATACCTCCTCAGACAGAAGTGCTGGGGAGGTAAAAGGGTGAATTTGAATTAATTGCGACTGCATATCTAAAATGAGTTAATGTCTTCATGAGGTAGAAACTCAAGTTCCAAGATGTATGGTGAATTTATTTTCCCCAAACTGCCATTAAAATTCCCTCCCTCTTATTACATGTTATTAGAGAGCTACAGCTCATGGAATCCCCCAAATAAATACAAGTAAAATAAAAGTTTAATATTAACTTAACTCTAGGCACTTATTAATGGTGAGATGAACGGAAACATGTTGACCTTGTGTGTATTGACCTTTATGTACATGTGTAAATGTATTTATCCCAATCTGTTGCAATTCAACAGAGTAATTTATATTTTAAGTATGCCCTATTTTAAGATAAGATAACACTTTATTAATTCCCATGGAGATGAAGAAAGTGCAATAAACCCCAAAAAATAAAAAAATAAACCTCGGGTGGAAATTCAGGCTATATCTTCTTATTTTCTAATTCTTTAAAAGTTTTCAATAACATTATGTGATTGCTCTGAACAGTGATATTGTAATTCTATAAACTTATTTCAGTGTTAATATTTGCCTTATACTTGGAATTTGTATTTGGAATTTGCAAGAGATAATAAAAGTGAGTCAACCAACCAACATACTTCACAATAAGGGTTGAGGCTAACTATTGGAGTATTGATCTGATCAGAACAGATATTACTGTTGTTTAATGCACAGGTGCTCTACATTGGCAGCTTTCCAGATATCAATTGTAAGTCATATCTTCTCTTATCTTCCTATCAGGAACAACTGGTGTTGTTGTTCAGGAGCAACCGACCTTCCCGGATCATGACGAGAGATGTATTGATTTTATTTTCTTTCCTTCCTCCTCAAAATCTTTTCCACCTCTTTTCGTCCTGGCAAGGGCATAGAGTAATATCTAATAGGCCTACAAATCTTCAAAAAAATGTGCCCTCTATTAAACATTCCTTTAAGAGGGTAAGGGTAGGGCAAATGAAATATGTGGAAGAGGGAGTGGTGGTTGGATTTAGATTTGGTTGGGTGCATGTAAAAAATGTAACTTTTATCTCTTCTCCCCTTGTCTCCTCTTGTTATTTTGTCACTTGAGCTTTATGCAAACATATTGTCTGGGAGTGGGTGAGCCGGCCGGACTGCTCTGCAGAAACTGGTCCTGCCTGCAACCCCAGTTCCTCTCCTAAGCTACATCCCTCGCAAAGGGGATATGTATGTGACAAATATTCTCTTGAAGTTGAAGTTGAAGTATAATAAGCACAGTGATTTACAGGAAGAGATTGATGTTCAATTTCATTTTGAAGATCAAGAGGTTATTTGTCACATACATATACATACGGTCATATATATATGCAGTGAAATGTCATGACACCCGGTGATTGCTTTCCAAAAAGGAACAAATAACCCTGTGTGGACCATAGAAAAAATAAATCAGTGTAGTGGCCATGAAACTGTATATTGTAGAATATCAGGCCTTTCAGATGAGATCGATGGACAAAATCAAAACACAGGGATTCTCTGCGGCCCTGTCATGGCAATTAGTACAATGAGGCAAAATAGGAATTACAATCTGAAAAGTACCCTTTAAAGTCAAATATACTTTTTCAACCAGTTGTGTTTGGTCAGTTTTTCCATAGTTGGGGATGGATAGTTCAAGGCTTCAAGGACATTCACTGTTTATCCCTTAAAAAGCTTTAAAAAAGAATGACTGTGCCTCATGCAAGGCCCAGCCGCTGTGTGCCACCGCTTGGGGACGCCACTGAACATTTGTGACACCGGCTTTTAAGGCAGAGCTAAATAATAGTACTGCTTGCTCTGTACTGTCTGTAATTTGATATAAGGGCTTTTTAATGATCCAACTTAATTAAAATATTTATCTCTCAGCGCTCAGTGTGAAGTGACCTCTTGTGGTGAGATACAGATCCGCCCTCCTGTGATTTAGACAAATCAAGTCCGTGTAGAAGGCTGTCCACAACAAAAATAAATATTCGCACAAAGCCAATGACACAAGCCGTACAGAAAATGAGTTTATTTGCAATACAGGAGAAGTTGTTGTTTTGTTACATGAAGATGTGCCCATTGACCAACGCTTTGAAGTACTTATTTTCACCATCGAATACAATCTTTATCACGAAACCTACTTGTGCGACGGTAACATTACAGAATGAATTATTGAATTAATGAAACTATTGATTAGCATTGATTATCATTGCTTCACAGACACGTGTACATGGTTATTTTCACCCTTAAAACAACTAAAAATCTACTAACAAATATAATTCAAGTGGATTGGCAAAACATGCTTCTTGTTCAGCAAATCTATTCGTCTTCAACCGTAGCGTAAAGCCACCCCTTGTGGGGCCATTGAAAAAAAAGGGAAATCATCCTTTATATATAGATAGAAATTTGTGATTCAGAATCAGAACAAAAGTGGACGACGTCAAATTCAACTCAAAAAAACAAACTCTATTGATGAAAATAACGACTAACAGTACAGGTTTGATTCACAAGTGATGCTATGGGAGTTATTATTTGCATGTTTGGCACAAATAAATATTGGATGGGTAGAGTTCTCTGGTTATGCTGGTATGAGTGAGGTGGTAGATATCTTTGTAATGTTTACCCTGTTCCTTACATATATAATAACAACTGAAATTTTAAAATAAATATGAATGAGAACTGAATATAATATATATTTAAATATTAATAAAATATATTTACATTCAATAATAAACATCTATCAGGTGTGCGTGCGTGTGCGCTTGCACACGCACGCATGCAATTTGTAAGCACATGAAGGAGAGACCTTGTTAAAAACTTGAGTGTATTGAGCACACGTTTTAACTAGTGCAGAAACATGCAGTGCGGTGAGCTCTAACTTGTGACCAGAACCAGAGTTTAAAACCAATCTCAACGGGATCAAGACAAAATCTTAAACAAAGGTCAGAATCCATGGAACAGTGAAACGTATTGTATGTAGTAAACATGAAGTCATGTCAAGGCAGTCCAAAAGGCCATGTCAGACATTCCAAAAATGCAGTCGTTCCTGCCCGGTTTCACAACAAAGGGAGGAGCGAGCGCTGACATCCATACACTTGTAAAAAGCAAAAGAGCTGAAAATGAGGAGAGTGAGTGTGTGGCACGGAGGAAAACAGGAGCGGCTTGATAGTTAATACTGATTTGTTTTAGGATTAGCTGTATGCCTTCATATATATATGTATACGAACATAGACATACAGACACACACACATGATCACACACGATCACACACACACACACACACACACACACACACACACACACACACACACACACACACACACACACACACACACACACACACACACACAAAATAATCGGACTCGGGAAGTGCCTCAACCCCACCCGCAACATAAAAGTTCATAGAAACATCAAGATGAAGAAGGTTTGGAGTTGCGAGTCACGCTCTCACCGTAGGATTGTTCTCGGCCATGTTTCCTTCTCCCAGTAGGAAAAACGAAAAAAAAAAAAAAAAAAAAAAAAAACACAAGGAGAGCGCCCGGCAGAACATGTCTTCCTATGAAGCAGTAGATATTCAATTACGGAAAAGAGACATTACACGGAAAGTCATTTGGACTGTTGTCGAATCAGTGGTGTATCACCTACAGGGACCGACGAACAATAATTGTCTCTGATTGGTGTGTATAATGTAGAAAATAACAACTCAATGCACACAAATCTGTTTCCAACAAGAGCAACTCACAACTCAGATACAAACTCAAACTGAAAAACCGGTAAAACTCGCCCAAATTCTCATTAATATTGCTTCTCCCCCTGATCCACACCAGCATCACCGGGCCCCCACTGGCTCGCCCCGACGCACTCTTACTTCTTGTTCTTGAGCTGATTGGCCAGCCAGTCCAGGCCCTCGTACAGGCCGTCGCCGCTGGTGGCGCAGGTCGCCTGGATGTACCAGTTACGGTGGCGCAGAGAGTGGAGCCCCAACTTGTCTGTGATCTCTGCGGCGTTCATGGCATTCGGCAAATCCTGTCGGAGTCGAAAGAATGAGGTTTGTCATTGTCGTCACCCGCCGCTCACAGACAACCTTATTCTCTGTGGTCGATAGAAATATACGAAATAAACCAGAGGGAAAACATAATGTTTGGACCAGATGTGTGGCTGGTGGCTGGAACTGAAAGGATGGGCTGAAGGAAGGAAAGTTGTGTGTGTGTGTGTGTGTGTGTGTGTGTGTGTGTGTGTGTGTGTGTGTGTGTGTGTGTGTGTGTGTCTATATAACATGCTCTAATCTGAAAACTTACCATTTCCTGCACTTTAACTGAGGTAATGCAAAAAAAGATGAATAAGTTCTGTTTTCATGAGTACAACGACAGGCTCCCTTCTTCAACTTGTCTGAAAAGCACTTTTTACATTAACCTCTTAAATTCTTGGATTTTTTTTTAATTATTATTATTATTTTTATTTATTTTTTTTGCTCGGCAGGTGCAAATACACTTTTCACGTGTGTGTGTGTGTGTGTGTGTGTGTCTGCGGGTGTGCGTGCATGTGCGCGTCCAGCAGCGGATAGGATTCTTGCCTGCTTATTGGCAAACACAAGGAGCACGGCGTCCCTCAGCTCATCTTCCGCCAGCATCCTCATCAGCTCCTCCCGTGCTTCGTTCACGCGCTCCCTGTCGTTGCTGTCCACCACAAAGATCAGGCCTTCGGCGGCGGCGGAGAGGGACAGGGGGTGCAGGGTGAGGGAGACAACAACACGGGGACATGATTTTAGCTGTTTCTCACTCAAGCGGGACGGGCATTTGCGCTGAGTGTGCCTAACTGGGGTCGGGCCCCCTGGCGGACTCACCCTGCGTGTTCTGGAAGTAGTGTCTCCACAGGGGGCGGATCTTGTCCTGCCCACCCACATCCCACACAGTGAAACTAATGTTTTTGTACTCCACCGTCTCCACGTTGAACCCTGGAGAAGAAGAGCGAGAACGAGGTTCAGGGCAAGGTCAGCGTCTGAAGGTCCCCGCGCCCATTAGTCACTGTAACGCGGTTATCGCTAATTGGAAACTGCCGCGCGGTTCTGAGCGATCTGGTTTCGTACCGATGGTCGGGATGGTGGTGACTATCTCTCCCAGTTTGAGCTTGTACAGAATCGTCGTTTTCCCCGCGGCGTCAAGCCCCACCATCAAAATCCTCATCTCCTTCTTCCCTATAAGGCTCTTCAGCAAATTTCCGAAGATGTTGCCCATGATGACGTTCCCGTGGGTGAAATGTGTGTCGACGCAGTTGAAATGCTAAAAGCCTTCCAGCAAGGTAATGCTTCACCAATAACCTATTAATGGAGGAATAGGAATGATGGGCTGAAGGGGAGGGGGAGATATCCAGTTAGAAACACATAAAGCATCAACCACAGTGTATTATATGAAATATCATAACTATAACAACATATGGTTATAATATACAGTAAATATCATATTCCGTAAGTCTAAGGATATGACTCTCTGCGAAGCGTGTGATAAAAAAACAAGAGGGAAGAGAGTTTCGAGACTCCTCAAGACAGCCAGAGTCAGAGAGAGGAGGATATCTGCGCTCGTGCCATGACTTGAGGCTGCGGAGCAATCTGTTCAAAGGCTTCTCTTTGCCCCTTCAACACGAAGCACCCAGAGGACTCGGCCCGGAGAGAGCACGCAAACTGTCCTACATTGGAAGGCCTGTATTTATAAAGATTAAAACATGGCACAGTCCCACTGCTGTGAATCACATCAATTATCATGTTGAAAACATGGTTGTATCAGCTCAACGTTTATTAGTGCACACAATGGTACATACCTTGTCATAATGGCCTAGAATTTATCTATACATATTTTGCTATATATATATTGTTTCTCATTTTGATTATTATGATGATTATAAATTATGATTATGATTATTACTACTGCTATTTCTATTTTTTTTCCCAACTTTGCTTTGCACAGCCCTTGGAGTTTGGCATTTTATCATTTCCCTGCACCGTACTTTGTCTGCATGTGGAAAATTTAAAATTCTTGAATTTCTTGAATAAATTCTATCAATTGAATTTAAAAAAGTACTAACAAATACCATGCTAAATAAATTACAATTAAATACACACTTTGACAATCAACAAAAACAGCATTATGGGAACTCTGGTCCAGCAGAGCATCACCAGTGTCAGTGTCCTGCCCCATCTGAAGACCTGTCAATGCTTCGGTTATAGTGTTTTCTTTATTTGATTGTTTTTAATTTCAGTTTTTTTTATTTGGAGAGGAGCCTCTCACATGTGTGACAGACCTGTGGGACACGTCAGGTCCCCTTTACCCATTTTTATTTTGTTTGGTCCGATTTCTGTTCTCTATCTTACACGGGTTTTCGTTAGATCCACACGATCTCTGTAGTGCTTGTCATTATCTATATGTCTACATGTACGGTATGTTCCTGTTGTCAAAAATAAGGAAGTATATTTTATGAATAACATAAAAAAGGACAGGTCCCAGGTTCTGCAGGTGTCACGCAGACGGCGCATAACACATCACGATAACATAAAGTCATGATTATGGTTTCATAACGGTCAATTTGGACGGGGCCCTTATGTGACAATTAACGGTGCTAATTGAGCTCCAGCACCAACTGCGCCCACGTCATCGCTCGGTTGTTCTCCTAATAAAACCAAATCCAGTTGTAATGACGGGGGTTTAGAAGCGCCTTTTGGGTTTTTTTCTCCCCCTTTCTCCTTAGCGCTCATCGTACCCCGCAATGATCCAGCATCCATCCTCCCACCACCTCCACCCATCCTCCCACGAGCACCGCGGCGTCCCATCCCCCGTGGTCACCGAATGAAACGCGTGCGAACTGGACGAGTAACGACGCGGAGACGCGTGTTTGTCGCTGAACAGTAAAATCTAAAACCTTTTCCCAGTGACGGTCACTTACCTTGGCTGGAAGAAGCCGCATACGAAGATCTCGCGATATTACACGATGGGTACCGTAAAAGATGAGACACATCTCGCGATGGCATCATGTGTACGTGTGACGCGGGCGAATGGCTCTGGCGGCTTAAGGTAGATATTTCAAACTACGAACTATTTGTTTTATATGGTGTGTGAGCGATTAAAAAAAAATTCTCAGGGGTGCATCTCTTGAATTGGTCTGCATATAAAAATACATGAAATGAAATATGACATTTCGATCCGATTGATCTTTTTTTTAATCTACCTAATATAGCCTACTTTAAATTGTATATCCGCAATAATCACTACTGTACATCCAATTTTGAAATATTCCATATTGCTGTTTATGGCGTGTGTTGAAGACAATGTATGCATCTCTTCCAGCATTTTTGTAAAACCACTTCTCTTTTTTTTTAGCGCTGTATAAATAGGGTGTGTAAAAAACGCACCCCACATGTTCAATGAATTGTCAAAGGAAGTCACATGGGGGATCGTTTAGTTTAATAGTACAACTAAGTCATTGATCGCGGCTTTATTATTATCATTATTATTATTGGTAGTAGTAGTAGTATTATTATTGTTGTTATGAATATTATTATTATTATAGGATCGTTTAGTTTAATATTACAATTAAGTCATTGATCTTGGCTTAATTATTATTATTATTATTATTATTATTATTATTACTATTATTATTATTATTACTATTATTATTATTATAAATATTGTTATTATAATTATTGTTATTAATTATTATAATATTATTATTATTACTACTATTATTATTATTATTATTACTATTATTATTATTATTATTATTATTGTTATTATTATGGCATGATTATTGTTATACTACTATATAATAATAACAATAATAATAACAATAATTATTATTATTATTATTTTTTTTATTATTAGTAGTAGTAGTAGTAGTAGTAGTAGTAGTAGTAGTAGTAGTAGTAGTATGATTATTATTTCGCCAGGCGCTTTAAGACAGCTTGCACCGCCCCCAGGAGCGTCTCAAAGGTAACTATGACATATTTCCGCCCCAGCCTCCACCCACCACCAGCACCACCCACAGCCATGGGGGTCTGGGATGTGTGAAGGTCCGTTATCAGTGAAATATAATAACACATCATCATTACCTGGCGGCCTGCCCGACTGACCCCGCTCCCCCGCCAGGTGCTCCGTGCGGAAGGATCCCGACCGCCCACGCGAGTTCTGCGCTCCGAGCTGTTTGTTCCCCCGCAAGTTGCGTTCCTTTCGGACATGGAGCGGGTCCTGCCGCTGCCGCTGCCGCTGCTGCTGCTGCTCGCCGCTCTCACTTGCGTCCGGGCGCAACAGGAGCACAATGCCCTGGAAGAGTTGCTCGTGGAGACCTTGGTGAGTCCAGGGCATCGCTGTGTGCGCGGGGGGGTGGGGGTGGGAAACGCGCGTAGACCGCCGCCTGCTGCGCGGACACATGTCACCCAGGTCACATCTTTTGTTGTGTTATAATTGTTCTTTTTTGCATTTTTATTATTGTTGTTATTATGTGTTGGTTCTATTCGCACGGGCGCGTTTAAAAACGCGCCGCTCATCGAACTTTTTCCCTCGTCTTCAGGAAAAACCCGAAATCTGTTCCGTGCATTCCAGGATGGGAGACACCCTGCAAATCCACTACACGGTGAGTGGGGGTAAAAAAACAAAAAAACAAAAACAAAACCAAATAAACAAGGAAAACGGATCCGTGATTCATTCGTGCGTCCCGGCCGAGCTTTAGTGTCGTGACTGTTATTTGCGTTTAAATGCGCGAATCGGTCGCGCTCATTTGCAGGAAACGCGCCGTGAGAGCTGCGCGCTGATGACGAGCGGTGTCTATGTGGCAGAATGCATGCGTGCGCCATGTGGACATTGCTGCGGGTTAGCGCGTCCATTTACTACGAGGGGACGGTAGAGACTCCCTCGTAGTCAACGGGTCTTCAGATGTGTGGTAATGTTGAAAACGGTGGAAGTTGCCCTCCGCCCTCGTGCATCGTATGTACTTTACTAATCTGGTTTGGTGGCGCTGCGGGCACAGAGTGGGAAGAAAACGTGCTGCGAGGGTGCAACACGTCAGCAATCCGGCTCTGCCAGTAGGGCAGGGATGAATTTCTATGGACTAGTGCGCTACGACTTCATGCACTGAAATGCTTTGTATTCACCAGGGTAAACTAATGGATGGCAAGGTGATAGACTCGTCTCTCTCCAGGGAGCCCCTCCTCGTCCAGCTCGGGAAGAAGACAGTTATTCCTGGTAAAAAAAAAAAATAATAATAATAGTGTCCGGTTCGATTTAACCTGCACAATTGGTAGGAAGTCATAACAAAGTTGCATTAAATGTGTAGATGAAACATCTGCTTGCTTGGTCATTTCATTTTCCTTGGTGTCATTTATTCAGGTTTGGAGCAGAGTTTGATCGGTGTTTGTGAAGGGTAAGTCCAAGGATATTACTATATTTATTTTACGACTATATTTTTACTGTACTTTATTTTGTATTATAACTATGTATTATTTATGGCCAATACCACATTAAAACGTTGTTTTGTGTGAACTAGAGCAGTCAAACCCAGGCCCTGGTACCCATCATTTATAACTGTCCAACCTGAATGAGCATTTAATTATTTCCAAACCTTGAACTCCTTGGACTTTATTTAAGCACAGTGAGAGTGGTTAGCAGCGCTTATTAGTGTTGTAAATGACGGGGACCAACGTTTTCATAAGGCCTGGGGTTGCGAGACCGCAAAGCCGACCTTTCAAGTGAACCCTCAAAGCTCCTCTTTCGCTTTTCATTTGAACCCAGGCAAAAAATCAAGGCCACCATCCCGTCACATCTCGCATACGGGAAAAGAGGATACCCCCCCACCATTCCAGGTACTTAGAACACAATGTGCGCCGACGCGGCCGGACGCCGACGAGGCCGTAACACCGCCTGACCGCGCGTTGCGATGCCCTCTCCTAGGTGACGCCGCCCTCACGTTCGAGGTGGAGATCATCTCCCTCGCGCTGCAAACCCCGTGGCAGAAGGTGGTGAACGACGTTTTCCCCATGGTGTGCCTGGGTCTGGTGCCGACGCTGTTGGGCTTGGTGGGGCTCTACCTCTACAAAAAGGCTCATTCCCAACCGCACATCAAGAAGAAGGCAAAGGATAAGAAGAGCAAGAAGAAATAATGGCAAAAGACTAGATTATTTAAATAAAATGGGTGGAAAAAAGTGTTTTTGCGGTGTGGTGTCCCTTTGTATTTTATTCGTACTAACCATTCTACATTTGCAAGACATGGAGACCAAAAGATCAGCATCTACAATTCAGCTTGTTTTTAGTTTTTTTCGTGTAAAGTTACTGCAACAAGCAACAGTCAACGCCGTCTATACTACAGCGTGTGCTGTACCACATGTGCTGCTTCGATGACAGTGTGCTTTTTGTACATTCTGTCTGCGGTGCTTCGTGCCCCGATGGTGGGCTGAGACACCACCAGAAGGTGATTCTGCCGGCGGAGGATCTCGTCGTTGACGGAGATCCCGTCCAGGTACTGGCGCAGAAGGGCCTGCAGCTGCTGGTTCTCTCGCATCAAAACCTCCTTCTCCTTCTCCAAGCACAGTCGCTCCAGAAGAACCTTGTTGTAGCGCTGCCAGAACCGGTCCAGCTCCAAATAATTCAGCATTTCCTGGAGACAAGGCCCGGGGACGTCTTTAAGTTCTGTACCATTCGTGCGGCGCAGGCACTCGGGAGGGGTGTCTGCCTACCTTGGCCAGCTCCTCTGACGGCGTCTCCATCGTGTTGAGTCGTTCCGCTGTTTGCTCTTCAGCGCTCAGGGAGGAGGTGTAGAACGGCAGGACTTGTATGTGCTCCGTCTCCAACTTGCGAGCCATCTCAGCCAGACGCAGAACCTTCTCCCCCTGCGCCGCACCAGACAGGAGAGATTACAAACGTCATCGTGGGCCGAGGGAAACTGCACGGGCGGCGGGCGCCCAACGCCCTCGGACACGCACCTTGCAAATCACCGCCAGCAGCTTCTTCGCGGCGGCGTTGCTTTGAATGGTGAGGTTGGTGAGCTTGCCCCGTTCCGCCGCCCGGGCCCGGCTCATCTGGAGCTTCAGCTGCCGCGTCTTCAGCGTCACCTCCTCCTTGGTCGTCCGCAGCTCCTGCACGGCCGTTTCACTTTGCTTCTGGCTGGAGGTGAGCTTCAGCCGCAGCCCAGAGATGTAGACCTGAAATCCAACGAGCTCATCCCAGTGAGGTTTGCGTCACCCGGTTTAAACACGTTCATGCCAAGTCTGGCTACGGCCGCCTAAAGTGCAGACGTTACAACAAAAAGGCCTTCCGGTAACCTACCGTAAATGCACTGCACACGTACAACAACTATAGTATAGTTTATTATAATTATATTAATAACATGGACGTTTGTGCAGTGTACCATCCTTTCACCACTTGTAGGATTGTTTTCTTTAACCCAAGGTACGACTTAATGCAAGGGAACCTCTGGAGAATGGCCATATGTGAAAATATTCACTGATAATATTACTTTTTTTTGTTGTGATGGGGCTCAGTTGAGGATTTAGGGAGTTAGTGCCAGGAAGACCACAGCCATGATAAAAGCTCTATGGAATGGTTTAATACCATTTGGTTCCACATTCATAGGGAGACCAGGGGGAGGGAGAATAAAATCCAACAGTGAAGCTGGGAGATCGGCCGGCTACAGTGTATCCTGAATATATATATATATACACACACACACACACACACACACACACACACACACACACACACACACACACACACACACACACACACACACACACACACACACACACACACATATATGTTTACACACACGATCAGCCACAACATTAAAACCACCACTAATAACCACTAATATTGCAGCCCCATACACATCAAGCTGTGATGCACTGTGTGTTCTGACACCTTTCTATCATAGCAGCATTAACTTTTTCACCTGTTTGTGCTACAGAAGCTCTTCTGTGGGATCGAACCAGACGGGCTAGCCTTCGCTCGCCACGCCCATCAATAAACCCATTGACCCGTCGCCGGTTAGTTACATTTTTTAAAATTCTCATCACACATCACTCACCTGCAACTTATGCAGCCTTTTGATTTGAGCCTCTATTCTTTGGGCACAGCGTTGGTCACTGGAACGAAGTGACTCAAAATTAATACGAGCTGCCGGATTTAAACCTTGTTTCACCATCTGGACCTGACTCCACAAGTCTTCGATTGTGCTCTCCCGCTGGACCTGAAGTGCCTGCTTCTCTTCAATGTTCTAACAAGACAGGAAACCATGCAAAAATCACAATTTGCGCTTTAAGGTTCGGGGGTAGAGTAGAAAATATATATTGCAGATAGTCAATGTCATTGTGTTTGTGAATATGTATGTTCGTAATAACTTCAAACGCAGATTTGCGAGTCATGCTGATGATGATACGATGCTTATTACCCTGTTTTTAATGTCATCTCGAACACTCTGGTAATTCTGCTGGGCTTCACTGTTCAAATCGCGATACCGCTGCTCCATTGCCGCAGTCAGATCGTCCAAATAGGAGCAGTCTTGTTCATACAGCGATAAAATGTACTCTCTGAGATGTACAAATGAGACAGGGAGCACATATCGATTTGTTTCAGAAGCGAGAATGCGGCTTGGTGCGATGGACAACACATCTATACGCAGAGGCACGCAAGCACGCACGCACGCACACGCACACACACGCACACACACGCACACACACACGCACGTACACACACACACCTCTCGGTGTTGAACTCGGTGCTCAGCTCTTGGAGGCCGTCGTTCCACTGCTGGTAGAGGAAGGCCAGCCTTCCTCTCTGCAGGGCCAGCAGAGAGTCCACACAGTGCAGGTGGGCGCTCAGAGCCAGGGCCGACTGCTGCTCCGACTCCCGTAGATCATTTAATAAACACTGCAGGTCATCAAGTGACAAGATTAACGCACTTCAGTACTGAGATCCACCGGCTTGAAAAAGCCATTTATTCTGGAAAAAAAAAAAGAATGGAAGCACCACACACCTTTATAACACTGTCCTTTCGATCAAGCACCCGATCAAATGTCTGGCTCAGTACTGTCATTTCGTTGCGCAGCTCAGTTGCACGTGCTTGGCGAAAAATGACCCGCCATTGCTGGGTCAATTTCTGCTGATTAACAACAATGTTCTTCTCTTCCCTCTGCAATTTATCCTGGTTTTGGAGAAACAAGGTTTTTATTTTCCTTGATAAAAAGGTTATTTAGTATATGGCATCTGTTTTACTGACATTTGCATTTCAGTAATGCTGATTCTAACTTACCTTGAGAAATTGAGAAAGCATTTCCTCTTTCTTTTTGGCCATCTCTTCTGGTGTCAGAGGAGGCAATTTGCCCGCCCCGCCTTTTTTACCTTTCTTTGGCATCTTGCGTTTGTTTTGTCGGACTGCAACTAAACCTCTGAATGTGATGCTGTGAGAGATTCACCCTAAAATGCAATCATGTTGCAATGCATTAATATCATACGTGAATGGCTATGAGCTAATGTTTCTGAGTGTTATAGAGATAAACTATACAATTCCCTGTAGAATTGTAAAGGTTTACCGGCCCAGTGTGGCCATTTCTGGTGCTAAGAGCCACTCTATGAGCTCGGAGACACTGTGTATGGTATAGTATCGGAACTAGGAGACAGTCTAGGAGCTAGGAGACACCGTGAGCTACAAGACACTCTTGGAGACACTCTAGGAGCTAGGACACAGTGTAGGATATATTCTAGGAGCTAGGAGACACTCTAGCAGGCAGGACATAATGTAGGATATAGTCGAGAAGCTAGGAGGCACTCTAGCAGCTAGGACACAATGTAGGGTATAGCCTAGGAGCTCAGAGACAGTGTAGGAGCTAGGAGACACTCTAGGAGCTAGGAGACAGGGTAAGAGACAACCTGCGAACGTGACAGCAGCTTCATCCTCTTAGTCTTTTGCATAAACCCTCTTCGAAAGGGACGGCAGTCGTGTTTTGTACGGGCACAGTTATGACATCATAAGGACACCCTTATGATGTCACAACTCAGGTCGCTCCATTTGCTGTGGCCACGGGGGAGGCCTAATAGAAGGATACTCTGCCGCACTCCGTTTTCCCTTGGGCCAAATGGTGGTGCAAAAAGTTAAATGATTTGTAAACTGTTCACCAAAACTTTACACGCAATAATGGCCTGCGACTCCTGATCGAGCTGCGTAGTTTAGATATACGGTACTTCTTATCTACTGTTTGTGGCTGGAATACTGGGGGGGGGGAATGTCATGTAGAAATGTCATTCACGACATGAAAAACAAAATGAGTACGTCTCATAGTTTGAGCCCCCTCCCAAACTTCCAAGAAGGGTCTGATTGGTATCTGGTGAGTGCATACATTCATCTGACGAAACGGAATGTTTCTGGACATGGCTTCCCAGTCCTCATGGCCACTCATCCCAACTCCACACTGTAGTCTTTAATGCATCCTGATATTATGGACTAGTTAACAGAGAGGTGGGGTTTTTTTTTAATGAGTTCCTGCATCTCTTACATACCTTAAACCCCTTGATCAGGCTCAACACTGGGAAACCACGTCATGTCCGACAGCAGCGAATGAGCACAATTTAACCAAATAATGACGTAAGTTACTGAGCCGACGTATCATCGTCGTGCTGGTGCATGTGTTGCGTGCATCGTAGTTGACGTGAAAATATAAAGGAAAGGCAGTGAGTGTTTTTGTCATCATACCTGTCACCAAATGTCAAGGGTGAAGATTTCTCCTTGCTGGTGTTTCGTTTACACGTTTCCTAGCAACCGTGGAGGCAACGGCGCCGGGTGCGACGCATGCGCAATACAAAATGACGACGGAGCGGATTCTCTACAGCAGATGGCGCGGAGAGCGGCGACGTAAGACCAGGGGTCGGTTAAGATTCGTGCACATATTGTATATTGATAAGTACCCACGCCCGAATATAAAATATCACTGTAAACATCCTGAGTTACGCGTCTCATGCGAGAGTTGGTCGCTCCAGTACAGCAAATAGGGCGACCTCATCACTCCGCCCAAGCGTGCAGCGCTCATTCCTACAACACACGGCTCTAGGGCTATACCAATATCCTTCCGCGGTGGGAAATTCAATAAAAAAAATAAGCATTTGGAATTTGATTTAAACGATAAAAACGAACATTACCGTTTGTCAGGATGTGATTGTCGCACATAATATATTTGTCTAGGGTCGAATCGATTAAACGACTTTTATATTTGAAACACGAGCTTCGGGGGCGGTGCGGAATTATAGAGGTGTTTCCGCGCGGCCGCTTCCGGTCCTCTTTCCAGCTCCTCGTGCGACATGGTGAGCACCGGGCGACCCCGCGCGTGTCGGGAAAACACGCGTTACCGTCGTCTTTCACGGGGGACGGGCCCACGTCGGCCGGTTACGGAGTCTCAACCCGAGACACCGTAACCGTAACCGGGGGATGCGGTCCGTTGTCACCGATTAGATTAAAAACTATGAGCTCGGGCCCCTGGTTAGCAACGTTAGCTTGTAGCCGCCGTCTACGTGTGTCCCCGGGTGAACGTGTGGAGACGGCGCCCACAGAAGACGCTGTGGCTGTGGCTGTAGACGCTTGAAATATAGGATAAGCGCCGCGCGGGGGTTTGGTTGCGGCCCGGCCGCGGCAGGGGTGCAGCCCTCGGTGTGGTGGAGCGCTCTGCTTTGTTACCGTCGACTACGTTCGCGGAAAGACGCGTTCGGCCGCGATCTCTTTCGGCCACTGCGGTGTGAGGTGTTTTGGGTTCGGCCCCGTTTGTGTGGAGCCGCGCGCTCGGCCCGTTCGGTTTCTGTTTGACGGGCGAGAAATAAAAGGGGAAAGAAAGAAAGAAAAAAAACCTCCGGGTCTTGATGCTGCGAGCCACGGAGAGCGGAAAATATCCACTAAATGAATGGTGGAGCTTTATCCGGCAGAATGGATCCGGAGCGAGGCGGGTGTACACCGCCTTCCACTCCAATAACAAGTTCGGACAGAATTGTTTCTCAAACTCGAGCCACCTAAATCTCCCTGCCAAAATAAACGGGGAAGATCGGACCAGGGAAGCCCCGGCGGTGGGAGTAAAGCTAAAACAAAGTCCAAATTGGAGCGACAGTGGCGGCGCTTACCCTCCACCAGGTGGAACGCGGGGAACTGAAGGCGATTAACCTGGTGTCGGCGTGATACGTCCAAACACCTACATTACTGAAACACCACCTGTATTTTGAAAGCCTCGGGCTGAAGTGCTCTCAAGGTCCACACTTAAATCTTCTGACTAGATAGAATTTGGCAGAATTAAATCAAGGGAATGGAGAATCCCACGGCCAATGGAGCCGGCTGGTGCTTGTGGCACCGGTGTGCCGACTGCATCAAATCAAACAGGGCAAACCATTAATCGCCGCTTTCGATTCTTCCCGCTCTTTTCAGACCAAAAAGAGAAGGAACAACGGTCGCGCCAAGAAGGGCCGTGGGCACGTGCAGCCCATCCGCTGCACCAACTGCGCCCGCTGCGTCCCCAAGGACAAGGCCATCAAGAAGTTTGTCATCAGGAACATCGTGGAGGCGGCGGCCGTCAGGGACATCTCGGAGGCCAGCGTCTTCGACTGTGAGTTACGCCGACGCCCCTCGGTGGTACCCGGCGGTTGACCCCCGACGCACTTAAACCCCAACTCTCACCTTGTGCTTTGCAGCCTACGTTCTGCCCAAGCTCTACGTCAAGCTGCACTACTGCGTGAGCTGCGCCATCCACAGCAAGGTGGTGAGGAACCGCTCCTGTGAGGCCAGGAAGGACCGCACGCCTCCACCCAGGTTCAGGCCCAGTGTGAGTACCCTGTGCTTCACCTCTCCTGTTAAAGCATTACAAATGCCACAAACGTGGTTCTCGCCTTTGGCTTGAAGCCTGAGCTTGTTCTGATCGACGCAAAGCCGGCATCCTGACCGCAGCTGATTTAATGAGTGCAAGTTTGATATTGCAACAGAAGGGCAAATTTCCTGTTTTGCTTTACACGCCGCATTGGAAACCTCCACAGAACACTGGTGTGCCGCAGCACAGTGGTGGTAAAACGGTGTACCCACAGGATAGTGTTTAACTCTTAAACTTGATCTGGCATCAATAAGAATTTCATTTTTTATTTTTTTTCCATCTTTCTGCTTGCCAAAGGTGTTTGTTTATCATCAATTGTTCAGAGTTGTAGTGGTCTCTGTGCACATTCCTGCAGCTGAGTGCTTTCATGGCCAGGCAGCATGAAAGCCTTAGTGGCTATTCAAACTTGATAAAATGGTTAAAACTTTGACACCTCTGTGACATGACGATTGTAAATTCTGGTGTATGACTATTTTTCCTCAAAGCGGTTCTTTAGTGATTGGGCAGTCCGCTAAAAATGTTCTCTTTTTACAGGGCGGTCCACCCAGAGCTCCTCCCAAGCCCATGTGAAGGCCAGTTTGAACATGGTGTACTTCTAAAAGAATAAATGTCATCTTTGTAAAAACTGAACTTTGTCACACTGAATTATTTGATTCATACTGTGCAGCGAAGAAACAAAAGGGGTTTTATTTGGAGTAGACTGAAGTAGTTTGAGATTGATTACACAAATACTGAACACGAGAACTCGTTTTAAAAGGCTCAGCATTTATTTAAAGCAATACCATTGTTGATCAGGTCACAGGCTGTGCACGATGAGGGTAAACAATAGAGGGAAACATTGAAGAAGTTGCACAAAGTAGAATCACAATGGTGACAATGTGTGAAGCATGGTGATGAGTCAAGCTGCATTGACTAAAAACAACCACGTGTAGTTTTAGGTGTAGAAAATGGGAACCTAACCAAAGTAAAGACTCGTACTAATTATTTACTGAAAACGAGGGTTGAATGAGCATCAGGTTAATATAATTTGGTACAAAATCAGCAGTCTGCGTTACAAACAATAGACTGGGTCCTGGGATTATTTTTTGTAAAAGTTGAAGTGAATGTTATTAAAGCTGAGGTGTTTTTTTGTAGATCGCGTAACAAATATACATCTAGTCATGGTCAAATGTCTTTAACCTTTGGCCTTTTTATTTGCCAGGGGTTGCTTAGAAAAATGCTTAAATAGCTTGCTATTGTCAAGCTGAAAAAATGATGGTGAAGTCAACATGTTGGTTTGAACACCATTTGTTGAGGTTGGCCATAACCTATCTAAAGGTGCTATAATTGGGATACATGAAAAGGTGAAACAATTCATTTTTAAAGAGGTTGGATCAAATAGACAAATGCAGATCTACAGACAAAACACTGAATAGATAAGTCCTTGCTTTGGAGTTAAATGTTTTGATACCTAATAAACAGTGATTTCCACCTCGGACATGTTTGAGCATGAAAGAAATGTCCTTCATGAAGGTACAGCTCCATAGGAGTGCTGTGGCAGTACATAAAATGTAAATTATTGTAAAATAAGAGAATTTCATTTGAAATGTAAATGTCACACAATTAGCTATTCTAAATATTAAAATGAATGGGTTCATTTATTCTTATTTGAAATTTTATTGGGAATTATGGTAGACAAGTAGTGCCCAATTTGTTTTTTTTAAACCAGTGGCTCTATGCATATCAGTATACTAAAAATCATTTAAAGAGATAAACGCATAAATCATTTCTTTCCATCAGTTTACCCATTATCATTTATTACCACTTACTATTTGAAGCGGATTAGAAGAAATTCATTTATTCCTTACTCTAATGGTGTCTTCCACCAGAAATGTTCTTTTAAGTATTTGATCAATAGGAGGCTACGTTAGGCTGAACAGATTCAGATAATCCTCAAAAGATGATCTAGAATGCAGTGAAGATCATTTTTTCATGGCTAAACTTATGTAAGTGACCTTATCTAAGCTTTGAAAGAAAAATATCAAACCCAATCTCTTCACCCTGTTTCAACACATGAACAAGCAGCTTGGTGGCATAAAACGTTGGAACGTCTTCAGGCACAGACAAGCAACCCGCTCCATGAATGTAAGCAAACACATTTCTGTGCCGCAACCTGTTTTTGCGACTGCAGTTATTTTCGTTTTGGAAAAAGTAGCAATTTCCGGAAAAATAAAATAAGACCGGCAAGCTTTTGATTTCATTGCCAATATCAACGCCAAAGAACAGTATCACATCGGATGCACCGTGTCGTTCATCCGGGCGCAAAAGTGCTTAGTTCCCGACATGTTCATTTGAGTCCGACCCCGGGCTCCTCAACAGAGCTTAACAAAACAATAAGTGTGGAAAAAGCTCCGCCCGGGGGGGGGGGAGACGATTAGTAAACCAGAAAGTTATCCACATTATTTGCAACTATTCACCTTCCACAGAACGTCACACATAAAAATATGTCAAGAGATGTGACGGTTGCAACGGCATGTCTTTTAAGCTCGTTATAGTTGTCAGTCATGAAAGGCACCACACATTGAAATATTTACATCAAAACTACTTTTTAAATATTACATAAATATAATTGTTTTGGTTTGCTTCAATCATATAGTATTTAAGGAGAGACTTTGTGGACGTGCAGAAAGACAACCACCTTTTTTATATAACAAATATAATTGTTTTGGTTTGCTGTCTCATACAGTAACGCAAGGATAGGTTTCGTGGATGTGCACAAACTTAAATAAAACTTCAGTAACTTCACTTCAGTAGGCCATCTCCAAAGCAGTGGCAGTGAGAGTCTTGGTGGGGAAAAACACACCGCTGGGGTTTTTTTTTTCCTCATTAATGTGCAGGTCGTAAATGTATTGTTCTATAAAATAGTTTAATATAATAATAGCATTCTGTCACATATCAGTGCAATTATAGAAAACAAAATTATATATAAAATTCTATATCATACCGTACAACACTCAGACAGATTAAAGCATTCGATTTTCATACCTTAGGGTCAATCGCTGCAGTCTTCTCCGTCTCTCTCACACACACACACACACACACACACACACACACACACACACACACACACACACACACACACACACACACACACACACACACACACACACACACACACACACACACACAAAGTGTATTTGTAATTCAAGGCGCAGCCCCTAAATTAGATCCATCTGACTAAGAATGGTTTCTGAGTTTGGTCTGCACAACATCCAGCATTATAAAACATCACCCACCGAGCAAAAAAAAAAAAAAAAATTCCAAGAATTGAAGAGGTTAATGTAAAAAGTGCTTTTCAGACAAGTTGAAGAAGGGAGCCTGTCGTTGTACTCATGAAAACAGAACTTATTCGTCTTTTTTTGCATTACCTCAGTTAAAGTGCAGGAAATGGTAAGTTTTCAGATTAGATATACATTACATCTTATAGCATGTTTGTGCACCAGGAATGAAATCTGGATATAAAAAAAACCTAAAAAAAAACACTACATTAAACTAGTTTAGCAAGGCACGTCTGACATTAGAAAAGTGCAATGACCTTTCAACTACATTAATAAAATAATTTGAAAGTGCATTATATATATATATATATATATATATATATATATATATATATATATATATATATATATAGAGTTCAAAGTGCATTCAAAATGACATGCATTCTGACTGGAGTGCCATTTGGAAGTCATATAATTAGATTCATCCTCTCTTAATTATGTTGTGCAAACCAAACTTAGCCATCTCTCCCCTCGCCCCCAGGTAAGAAAAGCTCTCAGTGCAGAAACGAGTCCAACCCTTCATTATTCCACCATGTGCTCCCCGCGGACAATGTGTGAGGAAAATTCATAGCGGTCCTGGCTGCGATGGCCACAGATATTACACTCGAAGGGTTGCCGAAAGCCATGGCAGCCCATATGGATGGTGAACATGACGTGGTCCAGGAAGAGCACCCGGCAGTGCTCGCACCTGAAGGAGCGCACGGCTCGTCCGTCTCCGTCTACGACGCGCAGCGCCTCCCTGGAGGTGGAGGAGGGCGCCGCCGGAGAGCTGGGGGTGGGGGCGAGGACGGGAGGTTGGGGGGCCGCGTGGCTGCCGTCCTCCCGCCCGCCGTCCCGCTCTTTGGCGTGGCCGGGGCTGCACCTCTCCCTGTCCCTGTGGTGGTGAGGAGGAGGGGGAGGCGGTGGATTGTTGTTGAGGTGGAGGAGAGGGTGGTTGGTGCTGTTGACGTTGTGAAGGTGCAGGGTGGGAGTGGAGCCACTGTACAGCTCGTCGGGCATGCTCTCCGTGTCAGTAGAGTCCTGCCAGCCGTTGCTTGGTGAGAGGGCGTGGCCGTGGCCCCCCGGTAGCTCCTCCAGACCTCCTCTGGCAGCGGCTCCGGACCCGGAGGCGGAGCCGTCCAGCCTCAGCCCCAGGGGAGCTACGGGGGCCTGATCCGAGCCGATCGCCGGCCTGAACTCCGGGAAACGCGAAGGGTGCGTTGTAGGAAGACGTAGCGGTCGCAACGTGTCTGGGTCTGACACCCCGACGTAGTCTCGACCCAAACCGGTCACATGTTGCTGTTCGTGTTCCCCTGAATGCATCTCCCCATCCTTCTCAAAACCAGCCGCAAGCTTGTAGGGTGTGTCTGCCAGGCTGAGGCGCATGTGCTTCTGTCCTGTAATAAAGAAACATGCTCATAAGTCTCGAATGTCTCTTGCAGGTGAGGTGAACAAGAGAACAGCGTCTCCAAAAATTACTTCATATTTTATTCTTACTTTTAAAGGTAAGTTATCAAATACATATATAAACCTCACAAACTGAATATTAACCAAAAAAAGGAATCAATAGTGTGACAAATGTGACCAGACTTTACAGCAATCAATGATCATAATAATAATAATAATAACAACAACAACAACACAACAACAACAACAACAACAGGAAATAGATAATAAAGTATGAAAGTTAATTTAGCATTGCAAAACACATACAGAAAAAGTTTTTTTTTTTTGCACATTTCTGATATTGAATGTTATCGATATTAGAAATAAATGTTTCATATATTAAAAAGGGGGAACTTAAATTGACAAGCATCCTTGTCAAAAATGGTTAATTCACATTATAATCATGTGCCTTATAGTCCATATTTTAAACAAGTTTTGAATAACATCACATTTTTGGGTGGGAGGGGTGGGGGGCACAGAGTGTCCCCGTTATGAACGTTGCGCTAATTAGTGATGGAGGGAGAAAGCTCCCGATCTAGACCTGATCTATGGTCTCTTATCGCCTTCTTTCCCTCCTCTCCTCCTGTGGTAAGTGAAATGTGACTCTGCAGACCGTGCTGAGACTGAAGAAGTGCTTGCACACAAACACGTTCAGTTTTGTAGCGTCCGACTAAGTACTGAAAACATGCTTAGTGTTTTAGAAATTAGAGGATTTTTTTATTTGATGAAGGTCGGCACTGATACGCGAAATATTAACGAAATGGGTTTCATTTCAGATTTTTTTTTCTTATAAAAACCAAAACCGCAGTAGGCAGGGAATGTAATCGGTGATGCCCGAACACCGTGGAACACTGAGAACCGCCGGAAACTCTGGTATAACATCACCGATCAGCCACAACATTAAAACCACCACCAACAACCACTCATATTGTGTGGCTCCCCCTCGTGCCACCAAAACAGCTGTGACCCGTGGAGGCATGGACTCCACTAGACCTCTGAAGGTGTCCTGTGGTACATGGTACCAAGACGTTAGCAGCAGATCCTTTAAGTCCTGGGAGTTGCGAGGTGGGGCCCCCATGGATCTGACTTGTTGTTCCAGCACATCCCACAAATGCTCCATCGGATTGAGAGCTGAGGAATTTGGAGGCCAAGTCAACACCTTGAACTCTTTGTCATGTTCCTCAAACCATTCCTGAACCATTTTGTGTACTTGGTATGAAACAATGTTTAGGTAGGTGTTACGTGTCAAGGTAACATCCACATGAATGTCAGGACCCAAGGTTTCTCAGCAGAAAATTGTCCAGAGCATCCCCAGGTATTCACTATTCCCTGGGTAAACGATGCACATGCACCCGCCCATCCACATGATGTAGAAGAAAACGTGATTTATCAGACCAGGCCACCTTCGTCCATTGCTCCGTGGTCAAGTTCTGACGCTCACATGCCCATTGTAGGCGGTGTACAGGGGTCAGCATGGACACTCTGACCGCTCTGTGGCTACACAGCCCCATACTCATCAAGCTGTGATGCACTGTGTGTTCTGACACCTTTCTATCATAGCAGCATTAACTTTTTCCACCAATTTGTGCTACAGTAGATCTTCTGTGGGATCAGACCAGACGGGCTAGACTTTGGTCCCTGCACCCATCAATTAGGCTTGGGCGGCCAGTTCTCTTTCCTTGGACTACTTTTGGTACAGAGGGTACAAACGACTGCATACCAGGAACACCCCGCAAGACCTGTCGTTTTGAAGATGCTCTGACCCAGTCGTCAAAATTTGGCCCTTGTCAAAGTCGCTCAGATCCTTATGCCTTCTCATTTTTCCTGCCTCCAACACATCAACTTCAAGCACTGACTGATCAAATTAACTTGCTGCCTCAATATATCCCAACCCTTGAAAGTGCCATTGAAGTGAGATGAGCAATGTTGTACCGTTTTTACACCATTAGCGGGTATACCTGTTTTTTGTTTTTTTTTATATGGGTAAACCTGCTAAAGAAGGCAATTGACGCCTTTCACCATTGCCAGGATTTCTATTTTTCCCTGGTGTGGCACATTCGACGTCACGAACACACCTGAAAAGGGGCGTGTCATGAAAAAAACAAAAAAACATGAACCAGCGAGACTCTGTTCCCTACGTTCCTACAAAAGAGCTTCTCAAAATAATCAGATAGTTTGTACATCTATACTGTATGGCTGAAGGACCGATGCGGGAGCGGAGACGCTCCTTTGGTTCGGAGACCGGCTTGGGGCGGTGCTGGAGTGGCTCGGAGCCCGGCGGGGAGCGTGGGGGTTCTCCGCTGTGGTAAAGGGGTGAAAACAAGTGCATCGACCCGGGAGTCGGGTTTACATCAGGGCCGATCGGAGCTGGAGCCGATAAAGCCCTGTCTACTGCAGGGTCATTTTACCCAGGACTGTAGCCCGGGTGTTACCTTTCCTTGTGGCTGATCGGTGTATATTGTGAGCTTGCTATTTTCGAAAAGGAGATTTAGCATGTTGCTTACAAGCTTACAAGTTTGCCCCATTGGACTGCATTAATGCACAGTCTGAAGCTGCAGCAACCCAGTACGTTTCACAATATTAAAGTGTTTGGTGAGGTAATGATCTGAACAATTATAAAAGATGGAAACAAACACTTAAATAAGGCCGGGGTTCAAAAATAATGAGCCAACCCAAGTATTTGATATATTAATATGTGCAGATAATTACATTCCTTACATAACTACATTACAATTACTTTCCCCTGTATATTACTCAGACATGACTGTGTAATTAACGGCATAATCAATCAGTGAATCCAATTCCTTGATGTCCTCACGGTACAGCTACGTTGCCATACGGTTTCAGACAATCACGGATAAGTGAAAACATCAGTCCTATTGCACCTTTTTTGGCAGGTGGATTTGCGCTCAACTTAATTGCTTCATATTAGCTTCAAATGCTCACCTACAAATTTCTGTGGCGTTGATCTCTTTCGTTTGGTGATGCTATTAGTAAGCCGATCGATGAATGCAATCTTGTCTGAGGGAGGTTGCAGTAGAGCGTCAGGTATATACTCAAGCTCTCTGATCTCCTCTCCTGTGTTGGGGTGACATGCTACTTCATTATATTTGGTATAACATTCCGTGAACACCTTTCAGAAACTACAGCTGACACAACTACAAATTGGGGCACATGTGCAGGATCAAACCTTATTCCATTGTTCACTGTAACACTAAGGTTTATTTAAAGACCACGTATCCTGGCATTAGGAAAATATTCTCCGCACAAGCTGTGCAGCACATAGATAACAATAGATAAAAAATGTGAAGATCAAAAGATTGTGCATGTTCAATACATATGACTACAAGTTTTCCCCACCAGGCTATGTAGTGATATTTGAAACAAGATTTGCCAGCTTTTCTCTGTATATTATGATATATAATATACATTTTATCACGTGATTTTGTCCAATTATCATCTTTATGTAAACACACAGGAAGGTACAGTATAGTGCACTGTATAACCACTTCCACCTCAGTATTCTAATACCCCCTTATATTAGTATTATATCCACAGCATCAATCAATCAATCAATCAAATGTTCTATTATTGTTTCCAAAGGTTATCCTGTTCTGTTGGGAGATGGTGAATATTTCATTAAACAATATTTCATAGAGTTCATATAGCCTCTGTGAGAGTACTGTTGCTTTTTGAGAAAGTGCATATCTCTGGCTGTCAAAACACACTTTACCTGGAATTTGAGCGCTGCATGGCTGCGTCTCCATGCTCTGCAGGTAACTGTGGCAGCGCTCACGATGCTCCTCAAGGGCGCTCTGCTGCTTGTAACTACGACCACAGTAGCTGCACTTATATGGCTTTCCTACAGTGGGGGAGGACACTGGCGACGGATAGGGAAGGCTGCATTAATACTCTCGGTAACATTATATATTTTAAAAACCACTTAGAACATGTATAGCAATGCTTCTCATTCTAAAACATGTAACATAAACTACATACACAAGCACACATTTATTGGGTATTGGACCTGCCCATATTAAACAAGTCAGATTATACCAAGATTTATTCATAATGAAGAACATCAACATTGTTTGGATCAACAGGTTGTCTTAGCAGTTGCTAAAAAGGGCCAAATAACTGGTAGAATGCCTCAACCAAATTTGGTCTACATTGATGAAGGCCTATTACAAATGTTAATCACCAATATTGATAATAGTCTATGTACATTCACCTCAATAATGCTTGATTGTATTTGAATCCCTCTGACCTGAATGAGTGCGAAGGTGGCCAGTGAGAGCGTCACGTCTGCGACAGGCATAGCTGCAGAAGGGGCATTTAAAGGGCTTCTCCCCTGAGTGCAGCTTAATGTGGCGCAGCAGGTTCCCCTTCTGAGTGAAAGACGCACCACACTGGTTACATTGAAAAGGTCGCTCACCTGTGAGAAGATCAAGCAAACAAATAACATTTTTGTGGTGCATCATTTAACTTAATAGTGCCAGCAAAGAAATTATACCAATCAAAAAAGTAAACCCCCCCTTCAGACAATGTCGCACAAACACGCACACACACTGAGAACTGCATTGTCGTTGCAGGGAATCTCTACTAATCTACGGAAAGGTCTGGAAAAGGTATGTCTGTAAAATGATGCACAGTTATACACATAGGGCTTTCAATTTTTCAGAAAGAGTATTGTGCAATAAAAACTTTAAAAGACAAACGTGACTGTCATTTTTTTATGTCTGTTTTGAATTATTAATGTGACATTGGGAGCTGTTAGTCTTGATGACTGTTAACATAAAAACTGGTATTGACAAGGAAGAAACCACCCATGCCACTATATATGGATCAATATTCAATCTTTTAGTTAACTTGCAAAGTCTGTTAAACAACACAAAAACCCATGATTTGTTTCCCTCCCAATGACGGACTAATCAACCACTCAATCAATTGATCAGTCACCTGTGTGGCTGCGTTTATGCACCATGAGGACATTGGGTCCAATGCAGATCATCCCACAGATGTCGCACTTGAGCTTCCCGTTGGGCAGTCTGGTGGCTCCAGCTGGCATGGTCTCGGGGCTGTTCTGCTCCCTGTAGCCTCCCCCGGCATCGCTTCCTTGCTCTTGACCTCCCTCCTCTACCCCGTCTCCTCTCTCATCCTCAAGGCTGCGACCTGGCTCATCATCACTGTACAGCTCCACCTTGATGGAGTTGGCTAGGGGTGCACAAGAGGAAATGTATTTAGTGGACATAATAGAGAAAGTCTGTGAATAGTTTACCTATGATGCAAAGCAGAGTTCAAACTGACCACTAAGGGAGCGACTAGGAGAAGTCTGGTGGCTGTTCGGTGTGCTTGCTGTTGGACCTCCGAGAGCCCCAGAAAACTCCCGCTCCACTGAAGAGTCCCCACTAGCTGCAGGCCAAAAGAAAATAAAGTTCTGAAACACTGATGATAGCGGTGATGGCTTCTGAAATTGTTATATTATACATATAATGCCCACCTCTTGCATACCTGATATATAGGACGGGCCATTGCAGTCATCCACATCCATACTCAGACAAGCTGAACATTTAAAATAGGGCAATTACTTTGGTGGTGGTGGTGATGGGGGGGTACAACACTCTCTTTCAACATCATTACAAAAATGAAATCACCATATCTGAAAAGCAATATTTTTAAATAAAGATCATTGCACTTGGAATTGAGCCGTCTTTGGCAACGGGTAGGAGTAAACAGAAACACATGACTCCATCTAGATCAGTGGTTCTCAACGGATGCCCAGGGGTCCTTTGAGGTTCCAGGGGTCCCCTGTAAAATCATGAATAGCTAAACGAGGAATTTATTTTGGTGGGGTTTGGTGCACTTTAGTACAGACCAAAGGTTTAAAAAAAAAAAAAAAAAAAAAAAAAAAAAAAAAAAAGATTAATAGAACCAGAAAGAAATGAGAATAACAATAATACATTAACATAAATAAGACGCAAAACAGCGCGCATCAACTCACCGAGGCTGCCATTAGCGGCGCCATCTTGGCCACCATAACTATAGTATAGGTATGGATCACGTCTAACAATGACAAGATTTTCAGATTGTGCTTCCAGTAACAAAATCGGACCAAACGAGGGTCTGTGGCTTAGTGTGTATCAAATGAAGGGCCCTGACATGAACAGGGTTGAGAAGCACTGATTTAGACGATCCAGCTCATCAAATTGGGAGTTGGAAACAAACAAAAAAACACTTGCCACGTTTAAGCTGCCTGCTGTTGATAACTGTGTAAAACAGACCACTAACCCGGCTGACAATAACATCACATCTGACAGATTTGCAACACAACTTGATTTGATAGTCTACGTTGACAGTTACAACCCCATGCTCACGTTAGCCAACACAGACGGGAACACACCTTGGCGTTGCAAATTGTTTACTGTGAACCGCCCGGAACTGAGGCACTGCAAGTTGAATGAAAGCCGATGTCGCCCGCCAAACGCCGGCGCGAACCACCGACAGTGGTTCCAAACACGCAGCCCCAGCGCTCTGTAAATGTGGCTACACTGGCTAGCTACCGTTAGCCGTCAGCACTTCGGCCAATGTTTCCTACATGGTTGCTATGGCAGCCACCGCCTCCCAAAATGCTAAGGCCAACTAGCCGCGCGGCCAGCTAGCTCGCCTGCCCCCACGCTAGCGTCCATGTCGCCGCAGCGACGCGGCGCTCGGCAGCTGCGTGCCGACGCGGGCTTCTGGAAACGTCTTTAACTGCGGCCCAGCCGTCGCGGCGGCCATCGAGTGCACGTTACCTTCTCCGTCTGGGACGTTTCAATCAACTTTTCTTGTATTTATTTATTTATTTAATTTATTAATTATTTTTCATCCGCTTGTTTTTCCTTGTGACGACACCACGACCCGGAAGCACTTCCAGGGGACCGGAAACGGGGAGTAATATGCCGCTAGTAGGAACAATTTCGAAATTAAACCGGATTCCTTGAAACGCGTAATGGCGGAAAATCCAGAACGCCACGCTGTTGTAAACAAACGCTGGTACTTCAGTGCTGGGGTTGAGTGTATCTGGGCTCTGACAAGCGGTAAAAGTACAAAAACTCTGACAAAAAAAAGTTAAAAGTTCATCAGCACCTGCTGTTAAATGTCCCTTAAGTGTTAAAAGCAAAAGCACATGTCCCGAGTCTATAACACAGAAAGTCCTCTTTACAACGTACACCACAATAGTACCAGTGCTGTCGTACAAATATGAAAAGCGTGTTGTAAATGTATTAGAATGAAGCTGCACGCGTGTCGGGAAGCTTTGGAACTTGCAGAGTGAAGTCTCAGTACAACAACAGGGCGTTTGTACTTGTTAACCTTCCACCACCGGCGACGTATGTTTACTTTCATCTAACATCAGTGTAGAGTCAAGTAGAGTGGAGTAAATTAGCATAGAATACAATACAGTACAGCAGAGTAAAAGTAGAGTAGGGTAAAGTAGAGCAGAATAAAGTCGAGTAAAGTAGAGTAGAGTAACCCCGTTAACCCTTTTGGGCCCCATGGATTCAAGATTCAAGAATCTTGATTCAAGATTCAAGATTTTTATTTGTCACATACATATACATACTTTCATACATATATGCAGTGAAATGTAATGAAACGCACCCGGTGATAGCACACAATATGTCCTAGGAAAAAAAATAAAAGTAGAAAGTTCCTTTCTAATAGACCGACTAACTGACTCCTAAAACGTAATACAGTAAGTTGAATACTTATAGAATAAGATAAAAATATATAGAATAAAATACAATAAAAGTAAATTGAAATAAAATGGAATAGATAGAAGGAATATGCCTATGTATATACAGATATGTGCATTTAAAGTGGCATGTGAATGTGAATAGAACATGGAATGGCGGCGTGCCATTCCAGGGGTGTACCTTACACGGCACACGGACACGGACTGACCCCGACCCCGGCGTTTTTGGGGGCGACCGGAGGCCGTTTTCCCTCCGCTGATACAGAGGCCTGGCTGCACATGGCAGGCAGGAGGACGCTCCTTACCACGTTAAAATGCACAGAGACAGGAGGTTCAAACAGTTTTGTCTTTGTGTAAAGCGACGCCGAGGGAACGTGGATCCGGGTGCGGTGTCCATTTGGAACGCCCCCGTTGTAAACCTCATTTTGGGCGCCGACAACCATGACACAGAAGCAGAGAATCAAATGGGAGATGTGATATTAAAAAAGCGTGGTCGTAACAGAGCGGCTGTTGGAGCTCAGTGGTTTTTTCGTTTTTTTGTTGTTGTTGTTGTTCCATTTTCATTCTTACTCCATTATTATTCATTTTTTATTTTTTTAATACTATAAATAAAGTGCGGGTCCGTCTATATTTGGGTTATCCACAGCATCGCAGCGTGACCCCTGCTACAAACGTCCGGCTCTGACGTGTCTCCGTCCGCACGGCGCCGCCGCAGTGTCCCCGTTAGCGCGGGACTCTCGAAGCCCCCCTTTTAAAGCGGCGAATAAGCCTGTTTTTATTCGGATTGTCTTTGCTTTGTTTGTTTTTATTTTTTAAATTTTTTTTTTGTTGGGTTTTTCTTTTCTTTCTTTTTTGTTGTTGTTGTTGTTTTGTTTTTTTTTGTTTGTTTTTTTGTATCTCCGATTTCAACGATTTCGTTTCGTCGCCCGCGGCGAATTCGTTTAAGTATCGAAGCGGCGGCCGCGGGCTGGCGGCGCGTTCTGCCGGAGACCCGACCGACGAAGTGCACTCGAGGCCCCGGCGGAACAGGCTCGGGAGGCGGCGGCGGCGTCTGGGGGAGGACGCAGAAAAGAAAAAAAAAAAAAAGAAAGTTTGTTGTTGTCACGTGACGTAGGACGAATGTGGCGATAACGTTTTATTTGGAGATTAAAACCCCGGCGGAGGCAAAAAAAACAACAAGAAAAACACAAAAAAAGAACCACACACGCGGCAACAACACGATGCCTCAACCGAAATACCGGAAAATCGCCGTAATAGGTTACAGATCTGTAGGTGAGTGTACGCCGGATTGTGCTTGCGCTAGTGCTAGCCAGCGAATGCTAACTCATGGTGGCTAATGCTAACGCTATGCCGCTTCTTTTTTTTTTTTTTTTTTTTTTTTTTTTTTTTTAACTGCCGTATCCCCGCGACGTCGACGGCGCCGGGCGAGTTCGGTGCTTCGTGTTTAATGTGTTCGTTATAAACCGCCGTTCGCCATGTGCACGGCGGCCTAGGTCCAACACGGTTCACATGGCACCGAAATGTACAGCGTGACTCGCGACATACCGCGTCCCGTGAAGCGTACGCACGGTGTTCTGGATTTGTTGACAAAGAGTGTTCGGGTGGATTTTTATTTATTTATTGGTTTATTTTCATTCCTCGTTTCGTTGCCAAATCTTTGTTTATTTGTTTCGGTTAATTGAGTGTTTTTTTGTGTTTTTTTTTAATTTTTTATTATTATTTGGCTATGGCCTGTTTTCGTGTCAGCTGCTGAGCCGGACGGGCTTCTGAAAACTGTCAAAACGACACCGTCCCCCCTAGAAGCAGTCTGTGACCCGTGTCAGCTCGCTTGCTTTACGTTGCCTGTGGTTGTTTGTTTTTTTTCCTTTAATGACTATAAAACGTTAAATGTGTCGTTTCCTTCCCCCTGTGCAGGCAAGTCTTCCCTGACAATACAGTTTGTGGAGGGACAGTTCGTTGACTCATACGACCCCACCATCGAAAACAGTAGGTGCCCTTATGGAGCTGCTGCACCTTTGTTTGTTTGTTTGTTCTCAAATCACGGAAATGTTCACGTTTTCATTCTCTTCCACAGCCTTTAACAAAATGGTCTCTGTCAATGGGCAAGACTTCAATCTCCAGCTGGTGGATACAGCTGGACAAGTAAGCTGCTGCTTATAATCCCAATTTGTGTGTGTGTATGTATGTGTGTGTGTGTGTGTGTGTGTGTGTGTGTGTGTGTGTGTGTGTGTGTGTGTGTGTGTGTGTGTGTGTGTGTGTGTGTGTGTGTGTAAACTTTGATTATTTCCGAGACGATATTGTCAGCGGACTACATGGGCTAAAGTGCCATGTTCTACAATATTCCCTTTAAGGAAATGAGACATGGCATCATAAGCAAATTATGTTTGAATAAAAGTAAAAAGTAAAGTTCTTGATATGAATCTTCACATCTATTGCTGTAGGACGAGTATTCAATTTTTCCACAATCGCACTCAATGGACATCCATGGCTACGTTCTAGTCTACTCTGTGACCTCCATGAAAAGGTGAGTGTGTCTGTTAGGTCCTCTCTTATAGGTACTTTATACAGTATTGTGTGTGTGTGTGTGTGTGTGTGTGTGTGTGTGTGTGAATCCTAAACCATCCAATGTATTTTGTTGATTCGCGTGTTAATGCTGCTGCTCTCTTATTTCTTTCCAGTTTTGAGGTAGTGCAAGTTCTACATGAAAAGCTGCTTGATATGGTTGGAAAGATACAGTAAGTATTCCATCTGTAGTTTTTGCTTTTTTTTTTTTTTTTTTCCCCATCAAACAGTCCTTTAAATGTTCTCATATTTTACCATTCTCATCTTGTATCTTACTTTGTGTTTTTTTTTTTTTGTTTTTTTTTTTGTTTGTTTTTTTTGTGTGTGCGCGCGTTAGGGTTCCTACTGTTCTGGTCGGCAACAAAAAAGATCTCCACATGGAAAGGTAACCACGATGGAAAAGATCTTTGCTTTTGACCACTGTCGCTTTTTCCATCTTCATCATTTTGAAGAAGAATCTTTTAATTGTCACACAGCACACCACAGCACATGCATTCATGGCGACCAACACACACACACACGCTTCAAATGGTGGTCGGTGAAAGGAGGCCTCTGCATTTGACCCATCCTGGCTCGTCCTTCCTCCGGGCGGGGGCAGCCAGGAGCAGTGGGCGGCGTACAGCGACGCGCCTGGGACCTGGTTCCGTACGTCCCTCGTTGGTCAGACGATGATGTTGCATGTTTTTGGGTGGGGGTCCTTACTGATGTTAGATGGAGGAAACCCCCTGTGAGCACGGGGAGAACATGCAAACTCCACCAGAAAGGCTCCTAATTGGGCGATAACAACAACAGGCGGGAATCAAACCCAGGACCTTCTTGCTGTGAGGCAGCAGTGCTATGCACTGTGCCTTCGTACACACCAATTTGTGTATTGTGTACAACGAAGCGTGTTATAAGGAGGCTTGCTAAATCTCCCCCCCCCCCCCCCCCCAGAGTGATCAAGCCAGAGGATGGTAAGAAACTTGCCGACTCATGGGGGGCTGCTTTTATGGAATCTTCGGCCAAAGAAAACGAGGTAATTGTAAACTTCATGCATATACACGTCACTAAAAGCAATTTCCAAGGTCATTGTCTAGTACCCTAGTAGTATGAGTAACCTATAAAGGTAAAACCTATATCATATTCGGAATGTCTATGAGGTGTTGTTTGAGAGGTAAGCAAAGTTGAGATGACCTTAAAGCTCTCACAATTATTACATAATTGCCTGATCGCAGTTATTTGAACAAACTTCAATCAATTTGTTAAATTGTTCAATTTTACAATCCTGTTTCTATCCAAACTTAAGTGGAAATTTAAGCCAATTCAATAAATGTGACGACAAATACAATGTAAAGTAAATCACTAGAAAACAATAATTCCTCATAATGATTTAAAATGCTTATCTTTATCTATGCACATCCTTTTGACTGTGCAATTATAAAACTTAACTGAGAGCCTAAACCACTGGTAGAATCAACTTGCTGACTGAAGTCCCGTACTCTGTTGATCACCTCTCGTGCATTGCAGACTGCGGTTGAGGTCTTCAAACGGATCATTTTGGAGATGGAGAAAGCCGATGGAAACGCCCCCTCAGAGGAAAAGAAGTGTGCTGTGATGTGAAAGTGTCTCGGCAGGACATCGGTGAACCCGTATGCTGAAGACAGGAGGCACAACTTCACCAGCTCGCCAATCCTGACCTCCCCGGCGTCAATGAGCTGTCGTGACATTATCTGACTCTATTGTAATATCAGATTAATTTATACAGTCAGCCAGTGTCCCAGGCAGCTGATGCATTAGCCTGTGATCATAACAATTGGAAAAGGTTTATTGAGCCTCATTCTTGGTATCTGAAGAAAGAGTTTCCTCAACGAAGAATTCTCTTCAATGTATTGTAGATATTGTCAGAGAATTGACTATCTATATTTTGACAAATTTATGGAAAAGAAAATATTGCCAAATCTATTTGACCCAATGCTAAAGGTGTGTGTGTGGGCGGGGGGGGGGTAATTTGAGGGGTTTATGGTTTTGGGAGTTGTAGAATAGATTACTTGTGCAGTAAGGATAATAAGGGCTGATTAATGGATATAATATGCTTGAACCCTTCCTAAGGACTTGTGTGTTTTTCAGTGATCTTGCCAGTGACAAACAACTATAGTTTCACATTGCTATAAATGTGTTTTCGGAAGACAACTTTAATTTGCATACAGTGGATTTCCAAAAGCATCTGGAATACAATTTATTTGATAGAAAAGAAAAAAAAACCACTGTAATGTCACATTTTTCACTGTCATTTTCAAAAACTAAACTTCAGGTGCCTTTAGCCTATGAATTGTAAACTGTGTCTTAATGGCAGAGAAGTCTTTCTATATTCTGTAACATTGTTTGATTTTTAAGCACTTGCAACAAAGAGTGGTTGTCCCTTCTTTTCTACAGTTTACCTTTCCTCTGACTGTAATAAAGTGGTTATCTTATGGACAACCTCGAAAGTCAATTTTGCATAGCATGGATTAGATCAGCAGTGTTTACAACTTATTTTTAGACCCTTCAAATCGGATGTAGATGGCAGCTTTGCTTTTCCCCCTTCAGGCCTGTAATGACCTGTTTTATATTAGAGAAACAACCGAGGGATTGGGTTTTATTCCTATTATTCTAATGTTCTACCCGTAGTGTTTTTTTTTCTTTTTGTTATTTAGACTTTTAATGAGTGCTTCTCTATAAGTAAGTAGTTGATTGATGGGTGAGTGTTAACATTTGCAGAGAAGCTGGTGATGCTGTGTCTTGTGCCTTCTTCATACACATTTCCTACCTGCTTCCCTTTATGATTCAAGGTGCTCTTACGTTTTTTTTCCCCTTCTGTTGACTTGATCCCATGAGAAAACCTGCTGGTTTTATGCATCTTGGCACAAATGTTCTCGTGGGACTGTTAATTCAGAAAACTTGCTGTAAACAGTTTTGTATATAAATATATCATTTACTCCTTTGAGTTCATGTTTATTCATTTGCTGCTGGCTGCATTCACAGTATGAGCATCTATTATTAGTATAATATCAGTATATATTATTATCTAAAGCCAAGTTAACAGATGAAATATGTACAGTCTCTGAAAAAGAGCTGATTGATTCAGTTATAGACATTAAAAGGCACGTACTTAATTTAAGACAAACCGTATAAACCTTCTAATCTTCCTGCTATTTGGCAATGTTTGCAATGCAAGGTCACCAGAGAAATATTTTTTCAGTATGTATTATCCAATCTCATTCACGCTGAACGGTCGCCAGAATCCTACTTATTTGGAAAATAAAAAGGTTAAAACTACGCGGCATAATATAATGCAGCTCGAGCGACACGGACGTTGCAGTATATTAACACCGGGGCTGCAGGGTCGGGGCGTGGCTACGTGGCCGTACCAGTTTCCGATTGGTTGATTCTAGCTGCGCCTCGGTGATTTGTGACAGGCGCTACGTTTACGTTGATGCTGCGTTCCATCGAGCTCAAAACCCGGAAAAAAACCCCAACCATCCCAGTCTCCCGCTTGGACCAGTGCAAAGCAACGAGGAGGAACGGCCATTATGGTCGGAATCTAAAGTTTGTCTTTCGGGGCTCGAGCGCCCGAGTGTCCCGACGATTGAATAACAGGCCTGACCTCACAGCAACACCACTTCACATACCGCTAATGGCGACGGTAACGGCGTTTCTTTTACAGCAGGTCTTACTTCGACCAAAACCACTCAATAGTTTGAGCTAATGGGATACGCAATGCGCAAACCCTGAGAAACAAACGCACATGTGCTAAGATCATCATGCTTCCCCAGACGGAGGCGATGGAACACGGTTAGCTCGGAGCTGCCGACTGCGGAGGCGGAATTTTCCAGTTCCGAATTCCAGCTGAACGCAGCATACCACCAGTACCGGAGTTCTACGGGGATCCACCGCGCAGAGGAACCCAAGGAGACCGAAGCGGTTCTGTGTTCCCCAGCCCGATCAAACCGGGCTTCGCCGAGCTCCCAAGGACAGACCCGAACGGCGGATGGACCATGGAGTGTGTACGTCCCAAACTTTGGCCAGCCAAGCTAGCCCGATGAGCTCATCGCTCCGCCACAACTCTTAGTTTAGTATAAACACGCCATGCTACCTGCGGCGGCAAGCTAACAGCTGCTAGCCACACCAGGGGGGGCACGCAGTGTGGGACTATCTCGTCACATTTATTCCCGTCACGCTTTGAGGAGGAGTAGCAATGGAATCCAAATTTGGGGTAACTTTGCCACCTTGGGATGAAGGGTAAATAAATGGAAGCGGTCACAGTGCCTCACCCGGCAGAGGCTAGCACCCAAATTAATGGGGAAATCTCACAAGATGGTGTAAGATCTCGTATTTCAGCCTCGGAAGTCGTTATATAACTTGTAGTCGCCATATATATTGTCTTGATCGAACTTAGTCTCCATATAATGTATTGATGGAACTTGCAGCCTCTATATATAAAGTCTTGATATACTTATTGTATATTGAACCTGTTTGACAACATACCGGAATTCAGTGTCCACCTAGCGTCCATTTGGGTTTTTTTTGTCGAGCATGTTGATTTTTCGGATATGCTCAATAGTTCCGCATTTGTGTTTGTACCAGCAGAGTACAAATGCAGAGTACAAATGCACCTCCAAATCTACTTCCAAAACATGCGATTTACCTCCAGGCTCCTTTTGGAGAGTCGCCTGTTCCGATCAGCACAACACTTTGTCTTTCAGATTCCAGCTCCTCTTGATGACTTTGAAAGCAAAAAAGAGCCTCTCGTCGAAGGTAGTTTGTACCCTTCGCGTTGTCACTCGTAAACCACTTATTTTGCTAGATTCAGTGAAAAATAAGTAATCTATTGTCAGTGAATGAATGGGCGGCTGGCCTCATCTGATTTTTCCTGGTTCCTCCAGATCCAGAGCATAATTTGTACACCCGATTCATGAAGTCTCATCGATGCTATGACCTAGTACCTACAAGCTCCAAATTGGTGGTGTTTGATACATCACTGCAGGTAAGGCTAACTGCTTAAATATTACTTTAAAGGTTTTCACTCTGGTTTGGGCCGGTTTACAAATATATATTTGTGAATGTCAATTTTTTTGAATAGGTGAAGAAGGCCTTTTTTGCTCTTGTTTCCAACGGTGTGAGAGCCGCACCCCTGTGGGACAGCAACAAGCAGTGCTTCGTTGGTAAAAGGGAAAAAAAAAAAGTTACTGGCTTTGTGGCTTTGCTCGTGGCTTTGTTCAAAGATATAAATAGACTTAAACTTCTCTCGTGCAGGCATGCTCACTATCACTGACTTCATAAACATCTTGCATCGCTACTACAAGTCTCCTTTGGTAAGACAATAACCACTGAATATTTTTAGGTTGAGTGTGAAGTGTTATTCCAGCCCACTGCTCCTAGATACATCAGATACTAGGATGGGTAAATGCAGAGAAAAAAATTCCCCACAGGGATTAAAAGAGTATAAATCATCATTATTATTATTATTATTATTATTATTATTATTATTATTATTATTATTATTATTATTCAGCCATGAAAGTGAGTCCCTCTTTGACCATGTCTACCTGTATTACCTTTCAGGTCCAAATATATGAGCTTGAAGAGCACAAAATTGAGACATGGAGAGGTAAAGACTTAAGCTAAACAAGCAATGCATGGCTGGTCATTCAGCGTTAATCTAAGCAAGCTATAATGTTTGTACTTAAAACATTTATTTTTATTTTATTAATTTTTTATAGAATTATACCTTCAAGACTCCTTCAAACCCTTGGTCAGCATATCACCCAATGCAAGGTATTTTATTCCTTTATTCCACGCCCTGTCTTGAAAATTAAGTTTGACCATTGAGTTTGACTGCATTTTTTTCCCCTTCTCTTAACTCTGTCGTAGTTTATATGATGCGGTATCGTCTCTGCTGAAGAACAAAATCCACAGACTGCCTGTGATTGACCCACTGACAGGGAATACACTTTATATTCTCACACACAAGAGAATCCTCAAGTTTTTACAGCTTTTTGTGAGTGTTTATTTATCGACTTTAGCGTTTATTTTGTTACTTATCAGTTTAAGATGAATTACATTAAAGATGATAAGATCAGGATTGAACACAGACCCACAGCCATATTTAATGTCTATGTACATCGATCAGCCACAACATTTAAACCACCACTAATATTGTGTAGGCGCTTACACTTGCCCATTTTTCCTCCTTCCAACACATCAAATTCAATGTTATTCACTTCACCTGTCAGTGGTTTTAATATTGTGGCTGATCGGTGTATGTACGTACCGTAATGTTACTTTTCAAACGTGATTTATTTGTGTCCCTATCTTTTTCTTGTAGATATCAGAGATGCCAAAACCAGCTTTCATGGATCAAACCCTAGAGGACCTGAACATTGGAACATTCCAGAAGATAGCAGTGGTGCGTGCAGATACACCCCTGTACACAGCGCTGGGCATCTTCGTCGAGCAGAGAGTGTCGGCGCTGCCCGTTGTGGACGACAATGGTGTGTGTGTGTGCAAAGGAATCATCTATTTTGAGTCGTTTGCAGCATTTACTTATGTGCGGTGTTCTTTCATGCAGGTCGAGTGGTGGACATTTATTCCAAATTTGATGTCATAGTAAGTGATTATTTCTGCTCTAGATAATTTATCAGACTTTAGCAGTAGACAGGATGATAGTGGCTTCATATTTGATGTCTTGTTTACTACTAGTGTGGTTACGTGTCCTTACCGTAACTATACATTTTTATTATACACCGATCAACCACAACATTAAAACCACTGACAGGTGACAGTAAATAACACCGATCATCTCGCTCCAATGGCACCTGTCAAGGGGTGGGATGTATGTGGCAGTAAGTGAACAGTCAGTTCTTGAGGTGGATGTGTTGGAATCAGGAAAAATGGACAAGTGTAAGGATCTGAGCCACTCTGACAAGGACCACGTTGTGATGCTAGACGACTGGATCAGAGCATCTCCAAAGCAGCAGGTCTTGTGGGGTGTTCAGTATGCAGTGGTTAGTACCTACCAAAAGTGGTCCAAGGAAGGACAACCCGTGAACCGGCGAGAGGGTCATGGACGCCCATGGCTCAATGATGCACGTGAAGAGCGAAGTCTAGTCCGTTTGGCTCGATCCCACAGAAGAGCTACTGAAGCACAAATAGGTGAAAAAGTTAATGCTGCTATGATAGAAAGGTGTCAGAACACACAGTGCATCACAGCTTGATGTGTATGGGGCTGTGTAGCCACAGAGTGGTCAGAGTGTCCATGCTGACCCCTGTCCACCTCTGAAAGCTCCTACAATGGAAACGTGAGCGTCAGAACTGGACCATGGAGCAATGGAAGAAGGTGGCCTCGTCTGACAAATAACGTTTTCTTCTACGTCATGTGGATGGCTGGGTGCATCGTTTACTTGGGGAAGCGATGGCACCAGGATGCACTATGGGAAGAAGGCAAACTGGTGGAGGAGGTGTGATGCTCTGCAATGTTCTGCTGGGAAACCTTGGGTCCTGGCATTCATGTAAATGTTACTTTGACACGTTTCATACCAAGTACACCCCTTCATGGCAACGGTATTCCCTGACAGCAGTGGCCTCTTTGTACTGGATAACGTGCCCTGCCACACTGCAAAAATTGTTCAGGAATGGTTTGAGGAACATGACAAAGAGTTCAAGATGTTGACTTGGCCTTCCAAATGGGATGTGCTGGAACAACAAGCCCACCTAGAGGGGACTTAAAGGATCTGCTGCTAACGTCTTGGTGCCATATAGCAGAGGACACCTTCAGAGGTTGTGTGGAGTCCACGCCTCCACGGGTCAGCTGTTTTGGCGGCACGAGGGGGAGCCACGCAATATTAGGCAGGTGGTCTTAATGTTGTGGCTGATCGGTGTATTTGTAGTTTATAAATATTTCCAATATTTATATGCCACTCCATATATTTACACTCTAATTACACGTCATCAATCATGTAACAGTGTAAGAATTTTTTTTTTTTATGTGATAGGTTGATTTTACAGTTTGTGTGGCTGTCATCTGTAAACGTTAATATTGAATAAATTGAACACTATAATTGCACAGAACCTCGCTGCAGAGAAGACCTACAACAACCTGGATGTGACTGTCACCAAAGCCTTGCAGCACCGCTCGCAGTACTTTGAGGGAGTGCTGACCTGCCACAGGCACGAGACGCTGCAGGCCATTATCACGAGGCTGGTGGAGGCCGAGGTGAGAGGAGTATCTCTTCTTGTTACCTTTTTTTTTTTTTTGTTTTTGTTTTTGTTTTTGTTTTTTACCCTGAGAAGCAAATCATACAATGTGTGGTCCTTGGTGAATGTGGTATGTGTAGCCCCTTTATTTGAGAAGCAATTGCACGGACTCTGCCCTGTGTCTCTCAGGTGCACAGGTTGGTGGTGGTGGATGAGAACGAGGTGGTCAAAGGAATAGTCTCCCTCTCAGACATCCTGCAGGCGCTGGTGCTCACCAATGGGGACGGGGAGGAGGAAGAGAGAGCCTCAAATTTCAATATGTAAAAAAAATACATTTATTTTTATATATATATATATATATATATATATATAAAGTATTCATATATATTTGAGTAATTACTAAAAACTTTTGCTAAACCCGTTCTAAATGAGTCATTTTGAGAAAAAAAACCTTCTATTTGCAGGAACTGCTTGAAGCAGGAACTAAGGGAACAAGAACAGACTGCGAATTAAAAGGAGAAAGACAAATGAAGAAGGAAGCTACAAAGGCATATTCAAAAATCCCCATGCATCTCCTTGTGTCCAAGGTGCTGAAGTTTCAAACAGGAAGCCTCTCTTTTAAGCCAAACGAAAATAACTACTCACAATACAAAGCATAAAAGTCTGAGTCATACTTGTTGGAAGCGGCCGATCATTATCTTCTGTGAAATGTGACGACGCTATTCCTGCTCATTTTGTTGTGTTAAGACATCGGAGAGCAAAACAGAGATTTACCAGCACTTCTCTTCTCATGCAGCTTTTTTAAGAAAACATGTTATGATCTAAAGATTACGTCAAGCCCAATGCAAGTTGAGGAGTCTAATTGTGTCCCAGTTAAAATCCTCATTGTTTGATTGCAATGTTTATCTGGCTTAAAGTCAATTCAACTCTCAAGGCAATCATGTGCTCAAGGTGAAGTCTAGAATATTTTATATCGATTTTCCTTTAAATATGACCATATTTGTGATTATATTTGTTGTCTTCTCTTTAATGCACAACCACTGGATATTTATTGGGTTTAATGTCCTGTGTCCTTGTGACTCAAATACTGACGGAGTTTTTTCTAAGGTCCTTTTTATATTAGATCCACCATTATATTTATTCTATAGAGGCACACAATTTGCATTACTAAACATCATTTAGCACATTCTTTTATCCAAAGCATCTTACCCACAGACAGATTTACTTACTGTAATAGGACCTAATGAGGTGTAAGGGATTTGTCTATTGTTGCATCAAAATAATATTTCTTTGTGGCAGAATGGCAAAACATTGTAAGGCCGTGCTATATTTCACACACAAAAAAACATTCTATAACTATCTCGTTATCAAAAATAGTAAGTACCACCCGCTACTCTCCATTTTCTGAGTTTGGTCATCTTGATGGGCACATAAGTCGACATTTATTTGTACGATTGTGAGTGTCGTGAAACGGCCGATTTTCTACATGTTTTGAAATGATGGAAGATGAGCAATAAATGTACAGCAGAAGTGAATTTAGACATTTCTATATATTTTATATCCTTGAAGGTGACTCAGACTGGAGGTTAGGAATGATAACCAACTTCAAACATATACAAAAATGAGTTGGGGTTGACAATCAAAGCTCACAAGAAGCAATTCATAGAAATAGAAAGTCACTACACATAATAAATTAAATGTTTATTCTATACAAGTTGTTTGCATGATCATAATAGTTGAAGGTTACTTTTAAATACATGTCTCCTTGCCAGAACCAGAAGTTCTCACAATGACTTGTGCAATAAAACAGCATTTTCTGAATAACACTTCCAAGATTATCTTAATTCAAGTGTACTTAACATTACATTAGAACATAAGCCAGGCATATTGTTTCTATTAGTAATGTCATTTTGTAACTTGACAATCACAGGTTTACGTATGGATAATTTTCACATTCATGATCTACACAACAGGAACAAGCTCCTAGGGCCAACTCTGCTGCTGAAAGCAGCAGTAAGTGCAATTCATAAGTTACTTTACCCCTTTAAATGAGTGTAAAAAAACCAAAAAAAGATTGTAGTTAAAGCATGGGGTGTTAAGATAAATAAATATTGGTGAAACAATTCATACAAGACAGTAGTAAGATGTTTCAGTAGTATCTGGGTTTCACAAATAAGGTTTCATTTAGTACTACACAAACATTTTCCTACGACTAGAGAAACAGCAGATCCAAAGATGTCTAATCGGTATTTCCATGGTTCAGGGTGATACAATAGATGGTCATGATCTGTATAAGCATTCGTACGCCTCAGCAAAGGGGTCTTGTATAAACACTGCTAACTGTAGTTCTGGCACTCTGAGATCCCTCGTGGGGACCCAGCAAATACAGACATATAAGGATTATATTATAAACATGGAACAGACTTTACATCAGCAGTACCTTTTCAAAAACAGTTCACTAACCTCTTTTAAAGAAAACATGAAATTGAGGAAAACAACAAATTCATTGCCATAACAAATACACTCTACACTAAATAAACCCATGACAATTTGCATATTACAGAGGTATTGTGTGTTCAGTATTCTGAACATTGACTAAATACAGTAGGGTTGCTTTGGAGGTCATCACATAAGTACAACGGTACATCATTGGAGATAGGACAGCACAACATACTACTTTTCATGTCTTCCCAGCAGAGCGCCATGTATAAAAGATGAACCCACTTAAAAAGTAATCAAAATATCAAAGCTTAAATATACGTATTGTCTCCTTGTAAAGCAATTCGGTTTAGTCAGGGAGAATGTGTCCTGAGCAGAAAACAAAAAGCGGTGTGCTAGGACACGAAAACAAACGAACAAAACAAAAATACTTTTGCCCGCTTTCTTACATAAATGTGTTAGTAGTTAAAAAAGAATAGTTCAATGTACATACAATCAGGGAAACACTGGGTTAGAAACTTTTCTGCCTTCTGGATAGGGTTAATACAGTAGTGTGGGTTTGACTGAACGTAGTTAAAACTAGCCCAAAAAAGTCAGGAGTGTGTGTTAGTCGACAGCGTGGAAGACGAGCCATACTGTCCTCAGAGTGTTCAGTAGCCACCAGCGCTACGCTACACTGGCTCTAATATAAGAGATAAACATAGTAATAAGTACTGTGGGTGGGTCAGTAAAGTACAATGAAGACCTGAGGATCACAAAGGTTTATGGTAGGAGGTCTGGGCACATGGTTCAAAGTCCAAATGTTTGGCAACGTACCAAGACAGTCCAGTGATTTCGACGGCCCAGACCCTGGCAGTGCAAAGGCCTGAATACAGCGTATTGGCAAGCCGAGGTCGGGGTGTACCACTCGCTATGTACAAGCAGGGTGATCAGCATCCAGTGAAGACAACTATAGAAAATCAATACAACCTACAGGAGAGCACTGGAATACACACCATCTAGCCACTTTGAATTGCTATAATTCATCGAAGAAAGCAGTTTTGAGGAAAGGGATTACTTAAAAAAAAAAAAGTTCACTTATTACATATTCTGTTATTCATCATTGCATAGCCGTATACAGCAGTTCTCTGTCCGCAACCTTATTGATAGTGTGTAGGAGGGTCTGCGAGGCTGGAGGGTGGGCTCCAATAGGGGTTGAGGACAGGAGAGGCGTTCTCAGTAGTTTAGCTGGGTCAAAGAGGTAGGGCTTTCTGAAACTCAGTTTTCAGGCTTCAAATCTGGCAGGAGTGTTGACGCAGGAATATTTTACAATTATCTTTCATTGCTTGTCGGCTTTTGCTCCTTTCACTTTGTGCATTCTCAAAGGCCCCCCGGTGTCTTGCGGCGCGAGGTGCTTCGTGCTCCGTTCACTTTATACTTTAATGTCTTCCTGAACGCTGAGCTGGGAAAGGGTCTTTTTGATACGCAGGGCTGTTAGACGGGCAGCGCCGTTAGCGTACCAACACTCCCTCATTATCTTGCCCATTACACGCAGGGCCTGCAACAGGTTGAGGGAGAAAAAGGGAAGTTGTGTTAAATGACGAGCACATCAACATAGAGTACAACAGATTCAATATGCCCAGTATTTAAAACTGACGAACTAACAGTGGGACGAATACAGTGGTACTTTGACTTACGAGTTTAATTCGTTCCGTGACAGAGCTCGTAATTCAATCTGCTCGTATAGCAAATACATTTTCTCCATTGAAATTAATTGAAATGCCATTCATCCGTTCCAGCCCCCCTTAAAAACACCCCAATTTTTTTCTGTAACGTGTTTTCTAATAAAAACAATTTTTATTTATAAATAACAAATATTGTATATAAACATAATAAAACACAATAAAAGAGAATGTGTAGATCATTTTTGCCTTCTCGCAGATGATACCCTCCGTCACGCTATCTCCTGCGAGCTGCTTCTCCGTCAACCACACCCACAGCAGATTCTCCATCTTTTCATGGACGGCGGTCCGCAGCTTAGACATTATTTCAACGCCCTTGGCTGACGTGGTACCCTTTATCGTCTCCTTCTGCTTCAGTACGGTACATATGGTAGAAGTGCTACACTCGCACTGCCTCGCCAATTCCATCACAAGCACACCTCGCTCATGCTTTTCTATTATTTTGCGCTTTAAGTCGATGGACATCATCCGCTTCTTCTTCTCAGCACTGACTTTGCTCGGACCCGTGGTTCGAATTTTATTTTATTTTTTTCGCAAAATAACTGCACAAAAAGCACAAACCGCGAGCAGATAACACAAAAGCGATGCTTCCACACTCGGGTGACGACGTGAAGTGAAGGAATGAGACGCGGGACGCTGACCACGGCCACCAGCGGCGGTGCACCTGAAGCTCGCTCCTCGTAACTCTGATTTATGCACGCAAATCAATAAAAAAAAACAAAAAAACAACGGAGCGACTGCTCGTAACTCGGAAAACTCGTACGTTAGTGCGCTCGTAACTCAAGGTACCACTGTACGTTGTTTTGATGAATCCATCACTTTTTTTCTTTTTACCCCCCTACCTCATAGCTCTGCCACCAGTTTGGGACATTGGGTCGAAGTTTTTGGTCACAGACCACCTTCCTCATATCCTCTATGGAGGGGTCAGAAGGGACCAAGTCGTAGTAGGGCAGCTGGTAATCCTCGTGGATACCTGCAGGGACAGTTTGGGCTCGGTCAGCGGCGTGCTCGGGGCCACTAAAGCAGGGGTAGGAGGGGGAGGAGACAGTCTGACCTCCACTGTTGCAGCGGCGCGCTATCTCCCAGTAAACCAGCCCCAAAGCGTAGATATCGGCACATTTAAACGAGTCGAAGTGCCTCATGTTTATGCTCTCATCCAGAACCTCCGGGGCCATGTACCTGGGTGAGGTGAAAACAGTCCCCAACCCCATGTCAAGTGATACTCACTGAAGGCAACAAGGTCTCCAAAAGCACGGTGAGCGATTGACCCGGTGGTGGTCGCGCCGGCGCGCTGGGGCGGACAAACCTTTTGGTGCCCACCCTCTGGTTGGGGGCGATGTCGATGGTGTCCGAGGCGGACTCGTGGCGCACGGCCAGGCCCAGGTCGGCGATGGCGCAGGTGCAGTTCTTCTTCACGAGGATGTTCTTGGACTTGAGGTCTCTGTGGGCTATGCCCGGCTTTCCTGTGAAGACGCCCAGCAACCAGAGCATCGTCGGCGCATTCTTATTATTCGAACAATTAACGATCGACTCCCTGTAAATCTGTCCCGGCGAAAGGAAAAGAAACGCAAGTGTCCTCTGATCTTTTTTTTTTGGAGGCAGTAACTGTAAATGCTTAGCTTGATTCAATAACCTGTTTAGGCTGAGCAAAAACCCTGATTAGAGTCATTGTTTGTCCTCTCCACTCGGGCGGGGGATGACTCTGCAAATGATACGTAAGCACTTAGCCCGACATCCACTTAAGCAATGGAAATGAAACGAAACCCTTGCCACCAAACCTTGAATCAGGCATGTCATTATCATTAATTTTCTCAAAATGTGGACATTCTACACTCGCCTTATTTCGTTCCGTTTGGAAGCTCGTGTGCACCTCTCCCAAAGTCGGGAGCCTCCGATCGACAAAAGCGGACGCGCACCTTGGGTTAAGAACGTGCGCGCAGGCGGTGCGCAGACAGGCACACAATACACAACCTTGAGTTCCCAGGATCTCCATGTGCAGATGTGCCAGGCCGCTGGCTGCGGACAGCGCCAGCTTGATCATGCCCTCGATGGTGACGGGGTAGCGGTTCAGGTAGTCAAACATCGATCCGTGTTCGTGGTAATCTGACACCAGCCACAGCTGGGTCCATGTGCCGTTATCTGAGCAGGGGCCAGGATTGAGGGGGGAGACCGTTAGAATTGAAATATAGCGACGACCCAACAAATAGCAAACATGTACTGCAGGCTCGGGCTATCGTGCAAAATGTCAACGTAACATAATGCGGCAAATGTGGTCTCCCTGTTCCAGAAGTGCAGGATCTATTATTAACAATTATTTACACAAAAACATCAGGTTTTCTTTTTGACTAAATTAAGTCCCTTAGCAACGGAAAGAAACGGAGAGACGTGCGTCCCCACTGTCCTGACAGTGGAGTCCCTTATCTCGGTTGTGTTTAAAATCTCTCTTTCATACGTGGAGGAAACAAACAAAATTTAAAAAGATCCAAAATAAAAAGGAGAAAAACAAACAAACAAACAAAAAAAAAACCTCCACTCCAATTCTCTGAGTTAGGTTTACGTTTTTCATTTTCATACAAGTAAGAAACTAAGGAAATTAAATAAATCTAATTATTTTTCTAGGACATATATTGCTGTATTATGAGCACAAGATTTGCATACAGAGCGGGGAAGTGAGATCTGATCACAGGTGCTTACTTGACAGCTGTGAGCGGAGAGGGCGAGAGCCCCCCCCCCCGCTTCCTCTAAGAGGTAAACTTCACTAACACCGTTTCAATGCGGTCATTATTTATTTATTTATTTATTTATTTATTTATTTATTTCTAATCGTTTGTCATCAACGTCAATCACGATCGATGGAGTCGATCTCTGACTGACGATTTAATCGTAAATCTGCCAGAGCCTGCAAACAAGACGTATGACTTGGTTTGTAAAAATGTGTGTCTCTTCTAGAACTGGCAAAGGGGGGGAGGGGGATATCTTAGGATGTCAGGAGGGCTACCTTTGTTATCTGCAGCTATGAAGCCCAGGATGTTCTCATGGCGGAGCATTATGGTCTGGTAGATTTCAGCCTCGCGGAACCAAGAGCGCTCTTCTCTGGAAGAGAAGATCTTCACCGCCACGTCGCCACCCCGCCAGCGGCCCCGCCACACTTCCCCAAATCGTCCCTTCCCAATGATCTCTTGCAACACGATTGTCCGGGCCACAGTCCGCTGTACGAACAGAGGCAAACCTGCTCGGGAAAGAGAAAAAAACAACAAAAAAAAGAAAAACCTCATCAGGCTGCTATGAGTTCAATCATTTAAACATACAAATTTTCTAACCAGTAAAAAAGAATCTATTTCCCCAACAAAGAGGTGTATTCTGATGGTATTCACTGACCAGAACCGGAGCCAGAGGTGGACAGATCGTAGATGAGGTCCTGCAGGGTCTTGTCCTTGGTCAGGTACAGGTGGTCACAGGACGGGTCCTCCACCTCCAGCCTCTGCCTGTGGCTGTAGGCCCTCTGGTGGTACTGGAACAGGAACATGGCCACCATCAGCAGCAAACACAGCAGGAACACCGGCCCTGCGATCACAGCGACCAGCTCCACCGGACCCCATGTTCCTTCTGCTCCGAGGCCTTCCCCGAGGGCTGACCGCGACGTTGCTACGACAAGCGGAGAATGAGGAGAGGGTTCATATGGACCATGCTGCCGTTCGATACAACGGGGAGACCTCTTTGGACAACCTTTGGATATTAACTGGCATTAAGCTAAATTCATCTAGTACTACTTCAGTCTCAAGGCAGTTTATGTTCCAGCTTGTTCATTTTCTAAAAACTGCGAGGTAATTTAATATTGTTAACCTAATCGCATCTCAAAATTGAATTGATTATTTGTGGGGTTTTTTACCCCGTGCCCAACAATGGGTAATCGTGAGCATGTGTGTTGTATTATATCCCGAGCTCTCACCAGAGGGTACTTTAAGGTCAATGCTGTTGCAGTAATCTGTGTAACAGCAGTGGATATTGAGCAGACCCTCGGCGCTCCGGCAGTAGAACGGCTGTCCAAGAGGAACCAGGTTGTCCCGCGTGATGCAGGTACGAATGCGTTGCTCTTGGCCGTCAATAAAGGAAATGGACACCATGCAGGCGCCATCCGTCTCACACTGAAGGCCGCTCTTCTTACACTGGGCTGTGGTGCAGTTACACCAAATAGCTGTAGAGAGGAAAACAACACCACAGGCTGAACTCTTTGGAAGAGCGAATATTTTCTCTGAATACCTAGACACATAGTAAAGACGACCAACAAAAAATAAATAAACGCCGAGAAAATAAATTCTTAAAAAAATGTCTTACAATCTCAGACAACAACTGCGACACAACATTTTTGAGTTGAGTAGGAAAAAAAAAAACACACATCCAAATCCCCATCGTGACCAACCTCTGACTCATGACAGTCAGAGGCTCTGGGACGGGGCTGATCAAACGCTGAACGGATCACACTCATCATTCATCATTCCAGTCCACTCCAAACAGTGAGCAAATCACTTTAAAGCCTTAAAAAACTAAATGTTGGCTTGAATGCTATCAGCACCTCTGAAAGCAAGCATCACGTGCTAATACTGATGTATAAATATTGCCGTCTTTGCTTTAACAGGTTGCATGAAAGCGGCCATTGAGGAGGGCAGGTGACAATTACGTTTAACGTTTACGGAAATCTCACACCGCTCCTCTGGTTGGCGTGGTTATCATGGTATAAAGGTGCTATACAAATAAAGGTCATTATTATTATTATTATTATTATTATAGGCCATTACACATGTGTATGTGGAGAGAAACTGTGTCAACCTGAGGAGCTGGTGGCGCCACACGGTGCAGTGACACGTCGAACGGGTGTTTATGGTGAACCCCGTGAAACAGCCTCCAAACATTAGCGGAGTGAGCACAACCGACGCGGCGACGGTACCACACGTCGTGATAGAAATAAGGGCCCGCGCTCCATCAACGCAGGTGTGGCCTGAACATACACACCAGGGGTTTCGCTGCACTTTGGTATTTACACTTTGGGGGGGGGGGTTGTTTTGGGTTTTTTTTTTTTTAGTTCCAAAACCAAACGCCACGTCTGGCGGTGGGTTAAACCAACGACAAAGACCAAGACCAAACGTGGGCTTCCCCACGACAAACCGGGCCCAGTTACGAACTCCTCCACAGCCGGACTGTGACTCGGGTCCACAAAGTTCAAACGGAACAACGGTCTTTGGGGTGATCTGGCGGTGGTTTCCAGGCGCTCGCAGCACCGGCGGCCTCCGCTCTTTAAGTGGACCAGGGCGACGAGAGTCCCCCCCACCCCCAAACACCACCACAAGGCGTGGGTTCTCCCTGGGGGTCAGCGTTGGCTCGGCACCCGTGGGTTGTTACGGAAAGAGGAATTTAAATGCAAAAGAAATTGTGTTTTTTGGACATATCTCCATGGCACCGCACTCAGTTGAGCATTTGTTGTTGTTGTTGTTGTTTTTTGGAGGGAAACAACCAGCGCCGGGACAACGGGGTCGGGGGTCAGGTGATCATCAACCATGCACCCAAATATCAAATGTACTGGCTGTTGTTGTTTTTTGTTTTGGCAAAAACACAAAACGGCTTTTGTAATATTGTTGAGACTGTTCAAGACAGATTGTTTGCGACAGTTTAAGGCAGACTTATTTGTTCCTAATCGTAATTTTTTTTTATTTTATTTTTTTAGAGGAAACAATTCAACTAACAACGATATAACGGCGGGGATTTAGCTCGTTCGCCCCGTTTTAAAATCGTATGATTTTCAACAATTTGGCCCGAAAAACAACAGCATTGTTCGCGTCCGACATCCATAACCGGCTGTCCAACCGGGACCGAGTCAACCGGTGTGGTAAACGCGGTTAAACGCGATGATTTCGGTGAAACTGAAAGACATGACGAGCTCAGGTGAGTGAACGACCAGGGCTCTGCCTCCGAAAAAGCACGGCAGCGAAACCCCGGCGTCCACGCGGCGCCCCCGACCGGTCCTTTAACATTGTTCCACGGAGCGGACACGCGTTGACTCGACGTGTTTTCGCCTGACGGACGCGTTTCCCGGGCTCGCACCGTGCCCGTTCGCTGTCGAGCCAGCGAAGCTAACGTGCTAGCGCTAGCTCAAATCCGTGCGCCATGTTGACAGAGCGAGCGCCGCGTCGCCGAACGCGCTAATACGCGCAAACACACTCACCGCCGCAGGTTCCGCAGAGGACGGCGTGGAAAACAATGGCGAGCAACAGCTGTACGTTATCCATGGTCAATAAATACCCAATGCATCGCACTAACACGACGGCGTTTCGCTAGGAGTAGAGGTAGGCAGCCACCGTGGAGTGGACTGCCCCTCCTGGACCATGCCCCGCCAACAGGCTGCAGCACGGAGGACAAATGTCATGTTAATGCCACGTTAATGTCATGTCTGTCCGAGATGAGAGGCTGAATATGAGGCTTTGATTTTCATTTTCCTCTATATCCTTACTTGGATTTATATATCACCCCCCAGTTGCCATATCTAGATTGTAATTTCCTCTATTCTAGTTTTTATGTTAGCTGAGCTTTTTCTTTCACACAGTGTGATGAATCGAATTGTTTGATAGATGTTTGCCACTGTTGGGGATATTTTAGGGATGAACGCTCCTCAATTTCCCATGTACATGCGTTTTTCATTGCCCGACGGAACAATCGTAGAACAACATGACGTGTGTGTGTGTGTGTGTGTGCGTGCGTGCGTGCGTGCGTGCGTTTTGGTTTGGTACTTTCGTTTATGTTGCACTACATAAAACTTGTCGGAGTAAAGTACTTGAGTCTATTCACTGGTAGTACTCTAATTACAAATGCACATTTTGATCAGTTTTTGTGTCACCCTGTTGTCTTTATTTATTTACACAAAACAAAATGCATTTTAACCTTTGACCATAACCTCTTCTTAACGTCATCGACTGTTCTGTCTGTTCTAACCAACGCCTCTACCCCCTTGGTCTTATATGTATATCGACATTACAAATGGCCGTTTCTCGAATATGTCTTGCCTCATGAAAATAAGTGTCATCCCCAAAATATTGTTAAATTATTGATATTGAGGTCTAAAGTATTGTGATATTGGATTTGTCAATATGCAGGAAATAAGGAAAAGGAATCAATGGATGGAGCATTTATTCATCAGTCAAGTGTAAAGTGAGACATAGTTACATCCCCTTAGTCTCCAAACTAACAAAAGTAAAATAGTAAACAAATTATTCAAGATGTTGTCTTTTAAACGCTAAATAGATAGATCGATTTTTACAAAAAGTAATTTTGTTCCAATGTGAACATTGGAAAATATAATTATATTCATCCTTTTATCATTTTGAACTACCAATTTCATTACAGAACCTGTGTTTTCCCATCGTTTAATTGCTTAGGTAGCTCAGCCGATTCCATATTTTGGATCCTGGCGGCAGAGCTTTTTTTTTTCCCCCACATCAAGAAAAATACATTTCTCTGTCCACTCAGTCCAGGGTAGATCCTTGCTACGCCACACTTTAAAACAGTGCATGTCAGGGAGAGTTCTTTCTGGGCCTGATTCCAACAGCTCAGTTTGTTATTTCTTCTTGGCCTTTTTGTCCTTTTCTCTTTTCTCCTTTTTGTCCTTTTCTCTTTTCTCCTTTTTGTCATTTTCGTTCTCGGCCTTCTTCTTCTCCTCTTTAAGCACTTTGTACCTCCACTGCGGAGGCTCCAAGTAGCCCGTCTGCTTCTTCTTCTTCTTCTTCTTCTCTTTCTTGGGCGTGGCGTCTGCGGACCGACTGACGTTAATCTGGGGAATGCAGCCCGAGGGGAATACACTGTTCCTCCGCGCTAAACCGCGGGGGATGAAGGAGGTCACCTTGGTGGAGGCCAGAGACAGCATGCTGCCCCGCCGCTCGGCCTCGGCGCAGCAGGCGGTGGCGATGGAGTCCGACGAGGGGACGGAGGGAGGGATGAGGGACACGGAGCCGTCGCTGTGGCACACGGCACCCACCTCCACCTCCCGGAGCGTGTATTTCCGGACGAGCTCGGGGACGGCCAGGCGCCGCTTCCCCACCTCAGGGGGGCTGGTGGGGCAGAGGGGATGGCAGCCGGTGGTCACCAGTGGGCTGTGGATGCCGGTGGTCATGCGCACCATGTGGTCCAGGACCCCGTTGTCCTGGGGGTCACGGGGAATGCGGAAGCTGAAGGTGTTTTTTAGCCGCTGGGTGATCTTCTCCGACGCGGTTCTTTCGGCGGTGGCTTTGGTCACCCTGTGCCCGAGCTCCGGCCACTCGGGGACATAGCTCTCGCAGAACTGCTCCGCTTTGGGTCGCAGGATTAGGCGACGGATGCGGAACGAAGTGTCATAACGGCCCGTTGTCAGCGCCCAGTCCATGGCGCATTTACCGCGCGTGGCGTCCACTGCATATATGTCAGCCCCTGAAAGGTGCATGAGATAGGAAAAAGTTAATAACCGTTAAATACCGCTCAACATAGTGTAGGTATTGAAACACATAATGTGGCGATCCAAAATTAGGGACCTTTTTTCACTGTGTATGCATGCAATGTTGTGTTTCATGTCATACAGTTATTCTCTGATCAGTACAGTCCATTGATCACCTGTTATCCGCTTTCTTAAATTTCGCAAAATATGTCACTCATGCGTTGATGTCTTGAATAGGGCCTATTTAGCTAACACTTATTTGTATTCCGTCAATACAAAAATTCATGAACTGAGCCACCTATTGGTTAAAAAGAGTCCTTGGTCATTTCTATTTATCACGGTTTCCGTTTTGCATCCCAATTTATCAGAGCAGTATTATTGTAACAATACTTTGTTTTTATAACAAAGAAACCACTCATATGCAGAGATTAAAATAAACCTTCTTAAAGCTAATCTGCTGCGTGCAAATCCTGACAAATCACAGATGGAAAGGTGTTTTCCTGTCCTCAGAATGAACCCTGTAAACTGGCGGTCACTGATTCATTACCCCTAGCATTAATTTTGCCCTGGAAAGAGTTATTTTAATATGTTGTTAAACATTAGTATTCGTAAAATAATTTGATGGTGTTGAATTTTATAATCGAACAGTAGGTTTTGTGCTACTAATAAATGTTGGAAAGAAAGTATGAGCTCAGTGCTCAACTTAACCAACAAATCTGAGCTACATTTTAAGAGGAATCCTCATTTAAACTTCCAGATCCATTTTTTTTAAATTAATTTAGCAATTAATTAATAAAATACAGACCACTGACCGATAAATTGATTGTAGGTGGAGCTATTTTTTAGAATATGAACCTGTTTAGCCTGTGGCTTTTATCTCTGGTGATGGTACTATAGTCTCCGGGATTTAACAACAGGCTGAATGTACAAAAGGTAAAATAGTAAAGAATCTTAAACAGTGGTTTTATTTGAACGTTTATGAGTTACATCCTACATACCAGCCATGATCAGGGCTGCAACAATGTCATTGCGTCCCGTCATCGCGGCCTTGATGAGAGCTGTGAAGCCCCGGCAATCCCTTATTTCAGCGTCAGCACCGGGAAAATAGTTCAGGAGATACATTACTGTGCACACATGACCTAAAAAGACAGAAAATACATAGTGAGAAGCAGTTTATATAACAGCGGCCATGACACCATGAGTTAAATGTGACAATATTTGATGGTTGAGACAGCTGCTTTTGTGTCTCATAAAAGGTCTTGCCTGCTTGGGAAGCGATCATCAATGCGGTGTTGCCTTCATTGTCTTGAACATTAATGTCTAGAAAGGGACAACTGTGAAGTCCATACACAATGTCCAAAAAGCCTTTACAGCAAGCCACCATTAAGCCGTTCTGTTGGAGAATGGGAAAACAATAAATGAAACTTGAAAGTCTAAGCCGATATGCGCAAAGCCCTTGGTCGGTCAGTAGTTATGAAAATTGGCCCGTCATGAGATCCTCACCCAGCCATTTATGTCCACCTCCTCCACCTCGTCTTTGGTGACCCCCCTCTCCAGAATCCTGCGGAGGGAGTGGAGCTGGTTGCGAGCGCACGCTTTGTATAGTGTTGCCGCCGGGGACCCGTTTGCGGCCTCCCGCCTGTAGTTTGGAAGCACCGAGTCGTCAGAGAGAAGGCTGTCTGAATCGGACCCTCCTCCGAACAGGGACACCTCCGATCCGTCCTCGTCGGGGCCGGGGCCCAGGTGAGGGTCCTCAGCTGCCGCAGCCATCCACCCGCCTCAAAGAACCCAGCTACGGAGCCGGTGAGACTGAGCTGTACTCTCTGGCAACATCTGCAAGGAGGTAATAACAGGAACATGTCAGACGGTATTCTGGTTAATAATGATGGCAATAATGAGGAAGACTACAATTACGGACGTGTATAATTGATATAAAATAAATGCAGTACACCGTAAGTAAAAGGTGTGTAAAATGGAAGAGGGTGCATTAAATAAGTGATAATAGTAATAAAATGGTAATAAAATAATAGTAATGAATAATAATAGAATCAGTAATTATAGATGTTCTTATAACATCATAATGCATAACGTGTAATATAATGAACATTAGTAGGAACAAGCAGTTAAAACACATGGTTCCTCTTTGTGTTGGGGGTTTTCCAGGATGGCCCGTAGTCCTGTCAGCAGTGAAGTGGTGCTTTACAGTGGGACAAGCAGGGACGTGACAGGGTTCACACAGTCATCTCTGTCATTATGTGGGCGTGGCTCCATGGCCTTTTCTGTTGAGTAAGTGGATCAGTATTTCTAAGTAGTAAGCTTTGCTAAACTTGGGTCTAAATAAGGAACAACCCCCTTCAACAATAAGTTCTGTCACACGTGGTCCAGACAGACTCTCCTGAAATAACTGGCATGTTTGTTTCATTATATTTTGGGTTAGGGTTAGGGTTAGGGTTAGGTTTGTTTGTTTATTCACTGCAATTTTACCTGTGCATACTGTATATTCCATTTCCATTCATGCGAGGAATGCGTGATCTTCTGTACTGTACCGAACACTCACATTTTAGCGTGAACCTGCATATTGGAATGGAAACAGACTATATTTCAAAAATAAAAAATACAATCTGGTCCAATAGGGACAGTATGTATACACACTATACTTGTAATCACAGACATTGATTTTAAACTATACTGTATATGTTGAGGAGATACAGGTATGAGTGCACACACACACACACACACACACACACATACACAAATGCAAACACATCAACTGACCCATACCTAAACATAGTGTAAACACATAATACACATAGTACACACTACCTAATATACCTACCTGAATGGCTTCTTCTGAAGCGTCACATAAAGAGAAATGTGTGTTTTTCAGGCCTCAGTTGGTTCTCCTCCTGCACAACATCTAGTGCATCTTCACAGTGGCTGTGGGCCAGGTCTAGTGTTTCCCTCTCAGCTGGTCCATGCAGTTGAGAAGAGCTGAGAGGAGGAGTTTACAGTCACACTATGTATTCCATGTGTTTGGCTTTTCCTCCGTCAGCTTATCCCAACTTACAAGAGATTTAGGTGGTGGATTACTACCATGGTTATTTTGCTCTTTCTTCCCTCCAGCTGACTGGTGGGGTCCACGCCCCCACTACTTCTACCTGCTATTTACAGGTGGGACAGCTAAATATATCGGGTAAGCTGGGACAGTATATTAGATCACAGCATCAGGACCAAGTTCCATTAGAGTCTTTCTCCCATTCCAACACTCTTAAGTACATAATAATAATAATGAAAATAATAATAATTTAAAAAAAAATAATAATAATAAAAATAATAATATTATTATTATTTGGAACCCTCAATGTTTACTTGGTAATAATAATATTTCAAATTATTATAGAACCTTTCAATGGTTCAATCAGTATCGGCCTTTTATTATGGATGGTAAAAGTTTTTGAATATTGACAGTATTCTGATCATCATGTTTGTGCAATAACTAAATAACTGTTCAACAAATCAATGTATTCTTTACAATAACTTATAATATTGACAACTTGAATAACATAAATTCCTCCCACAACAACCCAAGGACTAAATATACAGTTTAGTGCATAGAACACATTTTGGGTAATGTAAACCAATCGAGTGACAAACAGACTTTTGTATAGAACCTTTAAGGCAGTTGGTTCTTTGGTAAAGAATTGAGCTTTAAACTCGTGGTTCTATAGAGAACCCCTTTTTAATTGTATATTTGACACATATTTGTCTCGGACTTTCTGTCCATTGGTTAACAAGCTTGTATTCACACAAGTGAGAAACCCGAAGAAGCAAATAAATTGTTGGTAACAATAAACTACATTTCAATTTGGGGTTATTTGACTTGGGTTACATCACACAACACAGACGTGGTATTTGAAGGTTGGTCGGTTAAAGCGTCTCTTCTTGGGGTGGTCACAGAATGAAAGCAAGTTGCGCGGGCATGACTGGGCGTGTCAGTGGACGGAACGACCCTCTGTGAGCTGGAGGCGCCTGAGGACGATCGAGCTGCTCCCAAACAGCTGTCCGGAGACTGGGACATTGTTCATCTCAGGAAGGCCAGCAGAACAGTACAAATGTGAGAGTCATACCTACCTGTAAGAATAACTGATCGATCAATAATTAAGTAAAGGGGAGGATGAGATCCTGTTCAAAGGAGGTGAAGTAAAGGACACCACCTGAAGGCAGACCTAGTAACTAGAGGTGCAGAATGAAGGCTCTGGCAAAGGTGCAGGAGAGAACTGACCAGCTTCTGGTCACCATGTCTGATAAAGTGATATTCTCCGGTCCGCTGAGCCAAAACTGGGTAAGTGAGGTGGTGGTAAACAATGTACTTTTTAAAATGTATTTGAGCTAAATGACTTGATTGACTTGCTTAAATTGCTTACAGGTGGAAAGATTCAGAAGGTGCTGTGGATGAAAATGTTTATTTACATTGGGTTAATATTTTGCTCTGAAGTGCACGTTATTTATTCAATAAGTTGTATTGCTTCAAGTAGTAATATTCAGTCATGATAGGTTAACCATATCTGATCAAAGTGTGGCAACAACAGATCCATTTTGTTTAATCATAATGTATGATGGTAACTTGTTCCATTTGTGGTCGGAAAATCACATCCTCTGTCATTTTCTAACATTGTACTCAGGTGATTATCAGGCATAGTGGCAGAGGTTTCTAGATGCCATGTTTCATATTTGAGACGGAACTCTATCAATTACAATTCTCAAACTGATTTGATGTGAATTTACCGTCTCATTTGATGTGATTCACATCCTTTAGCTGGATTCATTTTGTTATTAGTTGTATTGCACATGTCATAGAACTGGACCTTAAGTCCCAGTCTTTCTTATAAGCCAGGCTTTTTCAAGACCCTAAAAAGTCATTATTTTAAATCAATCAAAAATAATTAGCAGGTGAAAGCATTATTCTGGAACTCACAGGATCGGACTATCTCTCCCTAAACCTGGATTATCTCAGTTCTGTGCCTCTCACATTCCACATATGAGATAAGAAACCACTTATGGCGTAGGAAGACAGGACAGGGGAAAGGTGAAGTGGGTGGTGGAGTTAAGTGGGAAATCGTCATTCTTTTAAATGTCAATGCTGTCACATTACTCACTCTGAAATGAACAACAAAATAATACGCTATTCAATTACACACCACCTATTTGAGTTGTCTTTATTTCTGCTTTTGTCTGTTCTCTTTAAGCACACTGATTCCCATGTTCCTCATGTTCAAGTTTTCAGAAGGCAACAAGGACAACGTACTGCTCTGTGAGGGCGGTTGGAGAGGTGGGACCGGATCGAGGTGGGACCGGAGATGCAGTGAGATAAGTGTTGCGCGAGGTAACACACCAATAGAATCTAGTATGTATGTATGTATGTATGTATGTATGTATGTATGTATGTATGTATGTATGAACAGTCAATTCTTGAAGTTGATCTTTTGGAAGCAGGAAAAATGGGCAAGCATAAGGATCTGAGCCAGATCTCATTGATGGGCAGGAGGAGCAAAGTCTAGCCTGTCTGGTCTGATCCCACAGAAGAGCTACTGTAGCACAAATGGATGAAAAAGTGCTATGATAGAAAGGTGTCAGAACACACAGTGCATCACAGCTTGATGTGTGTGATGTATGGAGCTGTGTAGCCACAGACCTGTCAGAGTGTCCATGTTGACCCCTGTCTATCGTCCAAGGCACCTACAAATGTGAGTGTCACAACTGGACCATGGAGCAATGTAAGAAGGTGGACTGGTCTGATGAATCACATTTTCTTTGGCTGGGTGCATGTGCATTGTTTACCTGGGGAAGAGATGGCACCAGGATGCATTATGGGAAGAAGCCAAGCCAGAGGAAGTGTGATGCCCTGGGCAATGTTCTCCTGGGAAACCTTGGGTCCTGACATTCATGTGGATGTTACTTTCATACGTAACAACCTACCTAAACATGGTTGCAGACCAAGTACACCCCTTCATGGCAACGGTATTCCCTGATGGCAATGGCCTCTTTCAGCAGGATAATGCACCCTGCCAGACTGCAAAATATGTTCAGGAATGGTTTGAGGAACATGACAAAGGGTTCAAGGTGTTGACTTGGCCTCCAAATTCCTCAGCTCTCAATCAGATCGAGCATCTGTGGGAGCTGTTTTGGCGGCACGGCGGGGGCTACACAATATTAGGCAGGTTGTTTTAATGTTGCGGCTTATTGGTGTGTGTGTGTGTGTGTGTGTGTGTGTGTGTGTGTGTGTGTGTGTGTGTGTGTATGTATATATATATATGTATATATATGTATATATATATATATATATATATATATATATATATATATATATATATATATATATATATATATATATATACACACACACATGTTCTTGTGTTTGACGTACATGGGCCAGACGTGACCGTCAAACAGACCGGGTGGGTCTGGCACAGTGTAGTTCCTTGACCACCTCCTCTTTTTGCATTCTTCATATGGGATGGAAATAAAATAGCATTGGTTCAGTACGTCGATCAAAGGTCCGTAGGTGTAAAGCAGTATAAAGTGTAAAGTGTATATATATATATATATATATATATATATATATATATATATATATACACACACACACACACACACACACACACACACACACACACACACAGTATAGTATATATTTGTGTACTTACGGTACCTATGTTACATGCACCACTAGGTGCATTACTTGTCAAATCCATAGAGGGGCGCTAACTGGCCGGAATACTGTGCTGACTGGTGTTATGACCAGTAGGCATACAGAGCAGGTAAGCAGCCAACATCCCATAATCTCCACCTTCACCTCAACAGCCAGAACACCTGTGTTGTATGCGGCTGAAGAACTGGAGAAATTAACACACAACGCCATGATGAGATCTGTATCAATGAGAGGGGAAACAGTGCATAATGGATTATTATTATTATTTTTTTTCTTTAATGATTATATTTATTATATATTATTTATTATTATTATTATCTCCCAAACCTGTAGCAGGCCTCCCCACTCACATGTCTAGACAAACACACCCAAAATGCTTTTACATGGTGAAAAGGTCACGGCTTTGCAGTTCACCAGCTCATCACGAAGTCTGGGCTTTTAAAAGGGCTTAAGTAGACGGCCAAGAGACCAAGAGCATTTTCATATTTTTATAACTGTAATCTCCTGGGTGGGTTGATGCTGCTCAACGCATGACGCACATCAGGCCTTGTATAACTGACTACATGTGTGCTATTTTTTTTTAAATGAACACATGATTGTATGTCAGAGACATAGCCCCTTCCACAGACTGATATTGCTTCCTTACTGAATTTGTATTCATTATGTATCGGTTTAAACAGGTTGATTCCTAAATCTCCTTGGAGAACACACTGCTCGGAGCCTGAACATCTGTACCCTGGAAACCATAGAGACACGAGCACCTAATCTTGTTTTTGAGATTACATCAGCCTGCCTAAACCTTTTACTTTAAACACATTCACATTAGATAGATAGATAGAAAGATATAATAGATAGATAGATAGACAGACAGATAGATAGATGTTTGAGGAATTTGCATTTCAAAAAATTAGTTAAATCTTGCATGAAAAGACATTTCCCCCTCACCTATTAAACCATATCCCAAAGCAGGAATGTGATACAATCTCAGAATATGAATAAGAATGAACATTGAGAAGAGAAGCAAACAGGGCGGGCAGTGAAATGAGAGGAGGTGGGACCGCTGGCTGAGCTGCATCCCCTCCCCTTTTACTCTCGCTTGATCCCTCGCTCTCTGCTCGCTCCCTCTCGCAGTCTCCCACCGTCTGACCACACAGTGGGCCTCGTAAGCCTCGGGGGGAGTAGTGCTTTCTTCCTTCTCCTCCTCCTCCTCGTCAAAGCATGGGAACCCGTCTGGCGTCTGGACTCTCGGCCTCTCTGGAAGATGCTCGGATCGGGGACGACTTTGTGACGAGGCTGTGGAGTTTGTGCTGCACTCTCTGAACGCCCTCCTCTTCCCCTGACGACCCCCACCCCCACCCCCCCAACCCACCCACCCACCCATCTCCACTTGAGACCACCATAGGGATACCTGTTGTGTGTGACTTCCTGTGTGTACTCGTGCTAGTGTATTTGCAACACAATGCCAGCAAGCTTTGAGCTAACCAAGAGTGGATTGCCATGAAAGGGAGTCACCAGCAGCAGCAGCAGCAGCAAGGGTGTGGGTGCCAACACCTGTTCAGGAAGGTGCTCGCCACATGTGGCTGCTGCTATGCGCGGGTCAGAGGTATGTAGATGCTCTACTCTCAATGACATTTCTCCAAAGTTTTTAACTACCTGTTATCGTTATGTAGAGTGACCCATGTCTCGAAAGTCTTTGCAAAACATTGCATATTCGCAATCGTTACGCTGATCGAGGTTGTGTGACGGTGTTAATATGGAGCAAATATCCAATGAACACGTCCTAAAACTGTAGTGGTTTCAGATCCAGTTTTATTTATATATACACCGTCTATTTTTGGTAGCCCGGGATCCAGAGACAGCATCAGTAGCCAGAAATTCAGAGTCAGAGATAGGCTCACATCTGGAACACTGCAGTGTCTCGGAATGTGCTGCTCTTAGATCATTGGATCATGGAAACCCTGTAGTCACTGAGTCATCCTTCCAACATTCCTTTCCCCAAAAAGCTGAAGCAGCCCCCTCCAGCCACCCACCCACCAAATACACACACACACACACACACACACACCGTAACTATTTTTCTTTTAAACTTTTCCTTGTCTCTTAATAAATAAACCAGATTTATGGGTCCCAGTGTGAAAAATGCTGACTATATCCTTTTTCTCAATAAATTAATTGGTGACAAATATTGGTACTGTCTAATCTATATAGCATGGGGAAAGCGTAAATTGATATCGGCATGCCCAAACAAAATCGCTTTTTTTTTTTTTGCGTTCTTTTGTATATTTTTTTCATTTGTTTGGCTATTTTGGAAATATTTGTCTTTGTGTTGATAGCTCTAGTGCTCTGTGTGTGTAGAGCTTTGGCAGAAGGTAATAACGCAGGGATTTCTTTAATCTGTACCACTACAGTATCATAACACTGTGTTTGAAGCAGTGGCAAGGGTACACACAAACACACACACACACACACACACACACACACACACACACACACACACACACACACACACACACACACACACACACACACATCCCTGTCCCAACCTCTAAATCCTGTGTTGTTCCAGTTGCTCAGGGGGTGATTATAGAACAGCTCTCTCTCTTCTCTGCGCTCTACAGCAGTGACAGCCACACGTTCTGAAAGTGGAATATGTGTGAAATGTGTAAATGAAAGGAGGATTGTGTTAGATGAGTAACCCTAACCCTGACAAGACCGCCCCCCCCACACACACTCATTCACACACAGACACAGGCCGTCCCTTTTTATTAATTCATTTATTTATTTATTTCCAATTTATTAATTTATTGTAATTTATTTAAATGTATTTAAAATGATTTTTCTTTTACCTTCCTTTATCGTCACCTTTTTGTTGACTGGACTTAATGAAACATCTCTTCTGAGTGTTACGTCACTAATTATATTTCAAGCTCCTCTTTCTGTCCAGTGGTGTCGACCAGGACATCGCTGCTCTCTAATTTTTCATATATATTTTTTTGTTTTTACCAGTTGCCATGTGTTGACATTTTCCATGTTCTGGACATGGTGGAGTGGTCAGAGAGGCCTCTGCTCTCTGTTGAAGTGCTGAGTGTTCTCTTCCTGCCTACCCCCTCTGCCTCTCCCTAAAATCCTCCCCGCGCTGCCTCTCTTTTCATATGGCTCGACATTCAGCAGCAGATTATAAATATATTAGCGGCTGAATACGTTCTAGGCCTGTAAGGTTACATGACGTGCTCAGTAAAAGTGTATGATGAGATAGTCAGACTATCTCATCATGATAAATCACTGCCAGACGTCAGCCTCGCACGGCAAGTAGTCCAAATGGTCAGCTTGCTGTGTGTGTGTTCGTGTGTGTGTGTGTGTGTGTGTGTGTGTGTGTGTGTGTGTGTGTGTGTGTGTTTGCGTGTGCGTGTGCGTGTGTGTGTGTGAGGTCATCAAGCCTCTAAGCGTAGAAATAAACAAGAAATCTAAAAAGGAGATGGTGACGATGCGGAGTGGGGCACATGGAATCAGTCAGTATCTGTTCTCCTTTTCTCTTACTGCACTCGAATTCCAGAGGATGTCCTGCAGGCCTCACCTATATTTAGAGCGAACCGTGTGTCACTTGTGAAGATCTCTGTTGTTGTTTTTTCTTTTCTTCATTTAGTTTTGGTGACAAGAGCAGTTTGGAATGTTCGGCATTTTCTTTGGCACCGGCACAACAGGAAGTGAAGGGTCATTAAAGCCTGGACTTTATTTCAGTTGTGATGTTTTCAAATGGCCGAGGAACGCAGCGCTTGGTCAACTTCCATCTTAACGCAACACACGCACGCTGGTCTCACGTTCCGATATTCAGATACACAGATGTATATTTATTGAGTTTGGTCATAGCCTTCGTCATAATTAGGCCCAGGATGATGAAGTGGGCCTGCTAGACTGGAGTGGTTTTCTCACAGCATCTAAATACGTCCTGCTGCTGCTGACCATGACTATTTAAGGGGTCCGGAGGTTTGGTGGGATATCACAGTGGCCTAAGTGGTTAACTATCTCCCAGCCATCCCTACGTTAAAAAAAACCCTTCACACCACACCACAGACCTTTACATAAAGTAGGCCTTGCAAGTGGTGCCTATCTCTCTCCTACTCTCTGGATTTCGTGTGTGTGTGTGTGTGTGTGCGTGCGTGCGCGTGCGCGTGCATGTGTGTGTGTGCTCAAGTGTGCGTGTATTTTCTGGCCACAACCGGCAGATCATTAATCCTGCAGAGACGGGCTAATGTGGTGGACCAGATCCAAATGTAAAATACACCCTGCAAAGCACCACGCCACAGGATGGGAAAAGGAGTCCGGCAGAGCCACACATTTCCATCTGAGAAACCGTTCTCTGCATGTGAAGAGCTGTAAACCAACGCATTTACATACCCATAGCCAAGAGAGTCATTTAATTTCCGCTCTTTGTCAACCCATCGCTCTTCAGTTCTACCAATAGGTGTTGTCTCTCTATTGTCTAACTGAGTGATGGCTCTTCCCTCCGTGTTTCCTACAGTGAAGTCAGCAGCAAATTATACAGCTGCAATTCTTCATTTTTATGTTGTTGTCTTTTTTTACTGTCAGCATTGCTGGGAGGTTATAAGTTTGCAGTTGCACATACTGTATACAGCCAGGCTGTAATATTTTCTTCATTTTTGGAGGATGTCCGATATACAGAGTGATGTCATCAAACATCAGATCCGACAACATAGGTCTGCACTAATGCACACTTGTGCATGCGGCATTCAGCAGGCATATCGCTTCCATCCTCACACAAGCACACCAACATGGGACGCGCTGATACTGGCCGCCATGAGTCCGTATGGCGATCCAGCTGTTACTCTGTGGGAAAAGGCTCCATTACATAAGCACGTCAAACAAACACTGCCAGCCAAGCTGCTCGCTTCGGCACTGCAGCAGACGTCCTTGTGACCATTAAGCACTGCTAAGTGTCAATTCGGGGAAAATGTTGATGTGCTTGGCGAAAATATGGCATCACAGCCATTGCATAGGTTGGTTGATGTGTAGCTCTTCCACTCTGCTGCGTGTTAAGTTGTTTGCAAGTGGTCTCATGGTCATAGGTCTTAAAAAAAGGAGAGTCATAATAACCATAGTCAGCCAGATGGCTTTCCTTGTGCAAGGTGTGCTTGGTCATCTGTGAATGTCAAGACATATTTACTGGACTGTACAGGTGGATTGATGCATAGCTGCTGCCACTGATGGAGCCGGTCCTTTTTATCATTATCTTTCTGGGAGCATCACGGTTGGAGAGAGACAACAGATAGTGTGTATAGCCAAGGCTCTCAACCAATTTGCATTATTCTAATAACATTGTATGTGTCTTATCCTGAACACTACCTTTTTTTTAATCTAAATCTGGTATTTTTGATGTTTGAGATTATTGCCTTATTATATTTGGTTGATTATTGATATTTGGCATCCCTGTAAGTAATTTGGAATATAAGTCATCCATTCCGACTGTCCACTGTGCACCAAAATAGTAATTGAAGACTAGAATGCTTTACAGGAAGTCAATGCAATTACTTCCTGCAAGGAAGTATGTATTTGCAACCTCACCACCCACAGAAGTTAATATGTTATTTAATATTTGATTGCCAATGTGATGTGTCTGCAAAATCAGACCACATATCTGCCCCGGCTCTTCTATGGCTTATTTGGAGCTTGCTATTACGATTACAGCTTACATAAATGTGCTGATGTGAATTATTCGGTTTTGGGAGAAGTCCAAATAGAAACAAGCGTCTCCAGAAAACTCTTGTGCTTATGTGCGATCAGCAGAACTGATTGAAACGTTAATGGAGGGGGCCTCAATTACAACGCTGTGTTTGAGGTCTCACCGTGTTTCCATATAAACCAGACTGAGAGTGAGCCCCAGACCCCTCTGCGGTGTGACTGGCTGTCAGCTTGGGATCAGCCGGAGCCGAGGCTTGGCTGAAAGGCTCGAGGGCACAATGAATTTAATAGTGACCGACTATGGAGCCCGCAATCTACGAAGCGTTTGATAGTTTTGCTGACTTGATTCTTCTGTGTTTTTTTTATGCTGCGAGTCCATTATCCACAAGCAACTTGAGGAGACAACCCCCCCCCCCAGGTTTTTTTTTGTCAAAACAATCATTTGGCCCAGAGTTTTGTCATGAAAAATAATTACAGTAAGTGTAGTTACATTTAATCTGAGACCAATTGCTTTTTCCAAGTGTGTTTCCAAGCGCTTTCTAAAGGTTTTAGTTTCAAGCTTTTGTTTATGACGAGTCGTATTATGGCATTAGAAGGAAATGCCAGATATTCTCCACCGGGACGTTACTTGTTTCTGTGGCAAATCGTTAGGAAATGACACATGAAACTGCTGCCCCTGCCTTAAATTACTGGTAGGATTCAAGGCAGGAAATGTAACATTTTTCTGCTAAAATCCTATTTATTATACGTTATACCATTAGATTATGTACCATAAAGTAGAGATTTACTTTTTGCAGTTTCATACACTATTTCTCATCAAAAACTCCGCCATCTCTCCCATGCTTTCTCTCCCCCTCGTTGCCATTGGATAGAACCGTACTCGGCGGCAGGGAACGATGGCAGCATGGCGCCGTCGGTGGGCTCCACATCACACCAGGCCTCAGGTGGCTCCAGCCCCTGCTCGCCCTCCTCGCCGGGAGGGTCCCGCCACCCCGTCAGTGCCCTGAAGAAGTGGCTTACCAACCCCGTCCGCAAACTGAGCGCCGAGGCCCGGGGCGGAGGGAGTAAAATTGAGAAGCAGATGACCTCCAGGTTAGAAGGGAAGCAGCTTTCACCCTTCCTCCCCCGTCGGAAGAGTCAGGAGGGGGCACCGGACCAGCACGGCTGCTATACCATCCTCCCTTCCACGGAAGGAGACACGGTGAGAGTCGGGCAAACCAGGACGCCGTGACTAATTTAAAAGGTGGCAATAAAGTAGGAGGACCCTTAGAGAGGGGTTGAAACCAGGACACTATATTTCTGTTCATACCTCACATGTTTGTTTGTTGTAAATGCTCTCTTGTTTTGTATGGTGTGCAGGGATGGAAAACTGGTGAGTTCTGCCCAGAAGAGTGCTCTCCGACACATCCATCGAGCCAGAACTACCTGTGTGACTTCCTTCAAGACACAAACACACATAGTCTGGTAAAGAGTACAGCCAAGTTTAGATTCACTCCTCTGTTCTTTCTTTCTTTCTTTCTTTCTTTCTTTCTTTCTTTCTTTCTTTCTTTCCTTCGTTCTTTCTGAGAAAAATAAGTACCTAAATAGCTCTTGCTGTCTCCATTGGGAGTATAGAGATATAGAATAAAGTTGCCAGAGCCTGAATCTGCTATTCATCATACATTATGAGTGAGGAATGCGATTTCCCTTCACAGCCCATATCAATATTCAGTAAGGTGCTAAAAACAGACCCAAATTGATTGAAAGAGAGAGCCTAGAAGTAGAGGGAGTACAGATACAACATGCCTCAGTACAGTTTTCAACAGATAATCTTGACATAGGTAAATGACCTAAGGGACAGTGGTGGAAGAAGTACTCAGACTTTTTACTGAAGTAAAAGTGCAAATGCCCCGACCCAAAATGACCCTAGTGAAAGTGAAAGCACGTATACACGTAATTGGTCTTAAATATACTTAATGAATTAAAAGTAAGAGTGCTCCATATCCAGTGCCCTGATAGAACGGAGCCTATAATACGGGACTACACAATCTGAATGGTTCAGAGGATTAGTCCCTCTGGCTTTGGCTTGCTTTCATATAAAAATATAAAACCGGATTATATAAAATACAATAAAGTGTTAGACTGTTTGAAATGAAATAGTATGGGTCTTTGCATTGAAATGTAGTGGTTTAACTGAATATACAAAAAACGATAAATGAACCGTAACACAGTAATTGTACTTTGTAACTTTCCAGCACTGGTAATGAATTATGTAGTGATGCTTGGACATAAAAATTGTGATTTATCCTAAGAAGAAATGCACAAATGTAATTTAACGAAACTTCAATCAATGTCTAGTGTGAGTTCAGTTGCTGAAAATATGCAAATTGTAGTGTTTTCTTATCGCCTTAATAGATTTCCTCAGATCATAGGCTTGAAGCGTACAACCTGCAATCACAGGAGCTAATCCGATTCAGATACAGATTCCGATTCAAGCGGTTATTTGTCACATACATATACATACCGTCATACATATATGCAGTGAAATGTAATCAGCTGCTGTAATAATTTAAACAATCAAATACAGCTCGCCAATCCCCGAACTCTGCACAACCTTATGCATTCATGTATGAACTGTCACGAAAGAATGTGTTCCTGCGAATGTGGGTCTTGAGAAACCCTGCGCTGTACTGAGTGCGGAGTTGCTTAAAAAAGCCCTGTGTAGTGTAATCAATCCAGCGGGTCTTTTCAGACATCTGGAAGTGATCACAGCACCGATACGTCTACCAGGCTGAGGCAGGGTCACGATGGGGGATGGAGCAAAATGGATGGAGCTAAAAGCCAAAGTCCGAACATTGGATGTAAACGGCTGGTCATAGACAACTAAAGCTGCAAGGCTGAAACGAGTTAAAAAAAAAAAGAAGAATATAAAAGGAAAATGAGGGTTATTGGTAGGAGATAATAAGAATAATCGTAACAGAGGGCCAGGTAAAACTGCACTGTAGTAGATCATCTTTGGGGATCCTCTGTTTTAGCTGTTGTTGACACACAAAATGAAATAAGATACTATCATCCATCACAACAATCCTAAGCTTACAACTTTGTGTTTGCATTGGCTCATTGGTACGGAAGAGTATTAGGCTCACGCAAATAAAAAGAAATACCCCTGTGGTTCAAGAATTAAAGTCAGTCCTTCGATTTCCACCACCACCCCGTCGCCCCGCCCCATCCCAGACGGACTCGGTTCCCTTCCCTCCACTGACGGAGCCGGGAAAGAGCCCCCGTCCCCGGACGCGCCCAGAGAGAGGACAGAGCCCCCGCCCGGGGCGGTGCGTGCTGCCGGGGAGCCGGGCACCACACTCAAAACATGTCCAGGTTCCGGCTCCGGGCAGCTGAACAGCATGGTCACCTGCCTCCGTAACGACGGCATGTCTCATTTTTGGCAGCCAAGCGGGATGGTCATAAACGGGCTGAGAATTTCAGAAATAAACGGGGGATCCTATGATATCACCACCCCGGTGGAGGGCGGCGCCAGCAGGGACACCTGGACAGGCCGTCCACTGAGGCCGTCCATTGAGAGGCGCTCTCCACCAGTCGGGCCACGTAGCGCTCCTCATGGAGGGACACCACCACCGCTCCACTCGTGCGGGAGTCAAAGGGCAGGTTCTGGACTTTAATCTCGGAAATTCCGACTTTATTCTCAAAATTGAATTTAGACTTTAAAGTCAACATTCCGAGTTCATTCTCGAAACACGGGTAATTTATTTTTCTTTTTTTTTTTTCTTTTGCGTGGCCCTACTGCTCCCATGTACTCCTCCGTACATGGAAGCAGCTGGATTGAATAAAGGAATAAGTGTATCCATATCCATACGCTTTACTATGGTAATACATACTCTCAGAAAGTAGAAGTCCTCCATTCTGCATTCTACTCAAGCAAAAGTAATAGTACATGATATTGACTGTACTAAAGTGCCAAAAGAAAAAGCACTTGTTCAACATCATGACATCATTTTTCTTTGTGGCTTAAAGTTCAATTGGATAAGGTGAGAGTATTGATGGTCTGGCTCAAACTGAAAAGTTATTTAAGCCACCCAATAATTGTGTTTTAGATAAATACAGTGAAGTAAAAAAGAAGATCATTTCTCGTACCAAGTCTCCTAAAATACGATAACGATAATACGTGTTTACTTTCTGCCCATTCTCCAGCATCAATATGTCAAAGTTAACTGTTAACACCGTTCACACTTTTAATCCCTCCATTAAGTCACACTCATGTTAAGGTTTGTAGGTCGATGAACCTATGTCACCAGCATCTCTGTGATCGTATTTACACAGCAGTAGTGGTAGTATAGCATTAGGAGTAGTAGGGGGAGGAGGAACTACACTGGTCCTAAAAGCTGTAATATGAGGGCTGGTGAAACACCTCAGACCCAACTGAGATCAGGGCTTTTGATAAGCACCTGTAGTTAAGAGAAACACCAGGGAACGATCACGTTGGGAACGCTGGGATTCGATAGGCGAGGAAGCTCACATGAGAGGCTGAAAAAAAGAAACAGGTAGAAGAGGATCAAAAGAATATTCCAAATGCATAACTACAGGGATTATCCATCAAGGCAACGAGTGAAAAAAAAACTAAAAAATCCAAGTTGCTGTGATAAGAGCTACTTAAGAAGATTACAGTCTAATTAATATTGGGGGATTACACTCTTGTTACACTGCAGCTGAGCTGTGCAGAATATATTTGCAATATTACTCCCTCCGGCTCAGTCAGTCATTGTAGAACCTGTACAGACTGAGGCCACCGAGCTCCGGGTCTACCTTTCACGGTGCCTACAGCATCTTTCAAGCTGATCAAATGACGATTCAGTGAAATGATATCGACATGGCTGGCTATCCACCGTCATCCATCATTTCGTCCTTGAACTTTTCCTACTTTCCTGAGCCAACGATGTACTTGGAAGCCATGAGAGACATGAAAAATTGCCATAGTATTACGTGGGGTTTGCAGTGGATATACTGTCTGAACGGGGATAGAACAAATCATTTCTCCCATCCCAGGAATAGACTGCGAGTTCTTTTCCTGGCATGTTCCTCTCATTTCCCCCACTGCGCTGCACTGTCTGCATTGTGGATCTGCAGATGAAGCTCTATTATTTAATTACACACACACACACACACACACACACACACACACACACACACACACACACACACACACACACACACACACACACACACATACTCAGTGGCCACAAAGTCATGGTGGTCTTTGCACTGGCCAATACACTGCGTCTAGGGGGCTTATCCAATGTGCAGAGCTCGACAGAAGCACTGGCGCGGTGGCACGACAGTGGCAGTTGATTGGGTCTTTAACTGGTCTGGTTGAAGACCAAGCTACAAAATGTTCCACTTTTTTTTCCTGTACTATCGATTTCGGGCGGAAAAAAAAAAAATCACTGCGACAGCACAAACGGTGCAAAGAATAATACAACAGTGGAATAAATAGCGATTCAAATTTCGGCTACATATTTCCTGCAGAAAATCAGCACCTCTCTCGCCACAGGACGTCAATCTGTACATCAAGTAGTTACTATTACAAGTAGTTTTATAGCAGTAATAAAGTTGAGGTTAGCAATTTGGATACCATGGACTGCTGTTAAAATGTTTTTAACCCCCCCTGCTCCAGGTCAAATTTGAATAAGTTCTTAGTTTACCAAACTTCCAACCACCATTAAACACATATACCAGTGATAAAAAACCTTTACATGAGGAGAAAACATATTTGACAGTTAAATAAGGTAGAAACCAAAATTTATTTCAGCTCCTGTGTCTTTTTCATTGCAAGACCAGCAGATTTAGAAAGTTACCGTCCTGGCGAACACGTGGAAAACCTTGCTTATTGTCAAACCCTGTACGCGTCGCCCCACGTTTGAACAACTGGACCAAAACAGCGATACCGCAGTGTTCATAGTGTAAGCTCACTCCTCCTTCCTGGCTTTCAGAGCTGCCAGTCCAGCTGTAATATTTTCCCGGGCGAGAATGGCTGCGCCCTGATCGACGACTCGACCAGCCAGTGGTCTGCATCTCTGGACAGCGAGGAGGGCCGAAAGATTGCCCTGGAAAAGAGCATGTAGGTGTTGATCCGCTTTTTTTATTTTTGTTTTTACCCCCGTTGAATGCGCCAGCTACAGCCTGGATTGGGCCGAGCGGCAGTCAACTCATCTCTCTCTCTCTCTCTCTCTCTTTCTCTGTGTATAAATGTCTCTGGCCTTTCAGATATGTGCTCACTGAACTGATAGAGACAGAGCAGATGTATGTGGAGGATCTTGGACTCATAGTCGAGGTATGTAGACGTATAGGTAGGAATTATAAATATGCCAAGCAAGGAGGGTTCAGAAACAAAATGTTGGCCCGCGATTCCTCCTTCATCTCCCGCCTTTCTGTGTGTGTGTGTGTGTGTGTGTGTGTGTGTTTGTGTGTGTGCGTGTGCGTGCAGGGCTACATGGCCACCATTGCCAATCAGGGAATTCCAGAGGACATGAAGGGGAAGGACAAGATAGTCTTTGGAAACATCCACCAGATCTATGACTGGCACAAGGAGTGAGTCTCGGCTTTTTCTTTTTCGCTCTCTCCTTTCATTCCGTTAGATCGCATTCCCCTTCTTCTCTCTCTCGCCACACACACCTTTGAAGTTTTAAAGATAGCGTACACTCACTTTGTCTGAGCTGTGATATACTGTATATGTGTGTATGCGTGCGTGCGTGCGCCCTCTCATTGCTGCCGTGCCCCATAGCTATTTCCTGGGAGAACTGGAGAAGTGTGTGCAGGAACCAGAGAGACTGGCCAACCTCTTCATCAAACATGTGAGTCCACCACACTATCAGTCATCACCGAGTGCACGTGAGAGGTCGCTGTCGTTTAATTTCCTGCAGCGATCTTGTTTTGTGGGAAAAGAAGCCTCCTCACAGGGCACTGTTTGTGTTCTTGGCCGGCTGCTCGCGTGAGAAACCCGAGGGAAATGTTTCCGCTACGCTTCCATTCGCTCCCGGCGTTTGTGAAACAACCACAAAACTTCCAAACTTCATAGCCGGCTGGAATATTATCGCTGAAATGAGCCGGGAAGTCCAATCGAAAAGAAAAATGATGATGCACTGCCGGACATTCACTTCATGCACGTCTCAGCACTTCCTTACTGTGGGAACAAGGGAAGGGATCAATCAAACCGTAACCAGCCCGTGGAGCCATTAAAGGAGGAAAGGTTTGTGCTCCTCGCAAACTTGGGATCAAAACTCTGCATTTTCAGAATTCACTCCTATTTGCCTCCTCCTTTCTCTCCATCTTACACTCTCTCTCTCTCTCTCTCTCTCTCTCTCTCTCTCTCTCTCTCTCTCTGTCTCTGGCTCTCACACACACACACACACACACGCACACGCACACGCACACACGCACACACGCACACATACACACACACACTGACATTTTATCCATGATGGATGTGATATTAATTCTCTCCTGAATTGCCAGGAGCGGCGTCTCCACATGTACGTTGTGTACTGTCAGAACAAACCCACGTCGGAGCACATCGTCTCCGAGTACATCGAGACCTACTTCGAGGTGAGGGGCAGATTACGCCGCCTCACATTCCATCCTCCTCCTCCTCCTCCTCCGACTCTGTTCCCCTTTGCCCGTTTCGTGTTTTCAGCGCCGTAAGCATTTAAAAAACAGAGCTCACGCAGAGACTGAGGGGCCTCGCCCCCTGTTTTAACGTTTCGATAGGACCTCAGGCTGCAGCTGGGCCATCGACTGCAGCTCAACGACCTGCTCATCAAACCTGTTCAGAGGATCATGAAGTATCAGCTGCTGCTAAAAGTAGGTTCCGTGTCTCCACATCTATTGGGCCTCATTATGACATATCAATAGGTATGTCGTAGTTATGTCTGAACGACGTTGGGTCATTCTTCATTCTCGTGTAATGAAGTGACATTCTGCTGAGTTGCCGTTGCTTTAAAAAGCGCAAAAAAAGAAGGTTTCAAAAGTACCATGTGTATTACTTTATGCTCCACACTTGTCTCTGGTTTGTACCCTCAGGACTTCCTGAAGTACTACAATAAAGCAGGAAGAGACGTTGCTGATTTAGAGGTGAGAGGTTTCCAAAAGCATGAACTGGTTATTGCTGTGTAAGCGTTTATTGGTTTAGAAAGTTGCCCAGAGCAACTATACTACAGTACTACCGGTGACACCAAGATACAGGACACTCCACGGTGGTTCAAATCACTGTGGAAATACTTGACTTTCAATACATTCCGTGCACTCTGGATGCTTTTTCCGAAAACCAATGGAGCGGAAAGCAAGGACGTGTTAGCAAGAGACAAGCATTGCTCAAAATTCCTCTTTGTCTCCTATTTTTGGTTGTACTTTGCCCAAAAAAGGATATTGTATTTTATCAGCAAAAACCTGCTCTCATTAATCTCATTCCCCCTTATCCTTTTTTTTCCCGCCTATCAGAGAGCGGTGGAGGTGATGTGTTTTGTGCCTAAACGCTGTAATGACATGATGAACGTGGGACGACTCCAGGGTTTCGAGGTGAGACGCGGCGCTACCAGCCAATCTTTCCGCCTCCGTAAACGTCAACGGCTGTTTTTTCAGTATCTGCTCTGATATGTGACCGAAAGCCAATGCTCGCTGTTTTTATTTTATTTTTATTTTTTTTCGAAAGGGGAAAATAACCGCCCAGGGGAAGCTTCTCCAGCAGGACACCTTCTCGGTCAGCGAGCAGGAAAACAGCTTTGTGTCCAGAGCCAAGGAGAGGCGGGTCTTCCTGTTTGAGCAGCTGGTCATCTTCAGCGAACCCATCGATAAGAAGAAGGGCTTCTCCTTGCCGGGTTACACGTTTAAGAGCAGCATCAAGGTACGAAGAACCGGCGCAGAAAACGGTCGAGCGAAGTAGGAAGTGTGACGACCCAAAAGGGTATTCAGAGAAACGAGAGAAAGCACACGGCGGCCCCCCGGACGGCGCGGCTCTGCGCTCGCCCGCCGCGGAGGCAGAGCTCGTCCCGGGTGTGAACGTCGATCTGACGGGGGAAACGTTTCCTCGGCCCCGCAGGTCAGCTGCCTCGGCGTGGAGGAGCACTCCGAGGACGACCCGTGCGGCCTGGTCCTGACGTCGCGCCGCACCGACGGCACCGCCACGCGCTTCGTCATGCAGGCCACATCCCCAGAGAGGCAGCGGGCCTGGCTCAGCGACGTGGTCCAGATCCTGGAGACTCAGAGGAACTTCCTCAACGGTGCCCGACTAAAACATGTGTCCCTCTATTTGTTGTTTTTTGTGTATTGTTTCCGCGACCATCGCCGCTTAATGGAGCGGATCACCGGAGTGGGGGTTTTACTTTTCGTCTCCTCCTCCTCCTCCTCCGCAGCTCTTCAGTCCCCGATCGAGTACCAGCGCAGGGAGAGCAAGTCCAGCAGTCTGGGCCGAGCCATGAGGCCTCCGGAGGCGCCCTGCATGCGACCCCACTCCTCCGCCTCCATGGACAGGAACCACCCAAAGTGTCTGCACTTTTACAACACGTCCATGCCCTCCCTGCACCTTCCTTGCCCCGCCCACGCCCCCGACGCCTCCGGGAAGGTGCGTTTGCGGCAAAGGCCAATCAAATCGATGGCAAACAGAGAGATGCATTTTTTTGCACCCGAACGTCCACGGTTTTCTCTCTCTCTCTCTCTCTTTCTCTCTCGCTCTCTCCCTCTCTCGCTCTTTTTTTTTTTCCAGCCCATGGAGCCATTTAATGAGGAAAAGTTCCCACGCCTCATAAGCAAACTTAAGCTCAAATGCTGCACTTTCAGGGTTCACTCACATTTACCTCCCCCTCTCTCTCCATCTTACACTCTCTCTCTCTCTCTCTCTCTCTCTCTCTCTCTCTTTTTCTCTCTCTCTCGCTGTTTTTTCTTATACTAACTATACTATACTTTTCCAGCCCATGGAGCCATTTAAAGAGGAAAAGTTCCCACGCCTCATAAGCAAACTTAAGCTCAAACGCTGCACTTTCAGGGTTCACTCACATTTACCTCCCCCTCTCTCTCCATCTTACACTCCCTCTCGCTCTCTCTCTCTCTCTCTCTCTGAGCAGCTCGTTTTTTCCCCAGACACGAGCCACTGCCGAGGGGTGTCTAACGGTCTGTCTCCCATCAGCCACAACAGCATCCAGGTACTGATCCCCATCAGGCCGCCTTTAGCTGCAGTATATCACTCATCCTGTTTTTTTCACCTTCCCGATTGTACAGACGAAGTCAGTCGATACAGATTAGTTTATAGTGTGTAGGATATTTAAATACAGGCTTAAAAAACTGTGGTTCGCTAAATTAGGAACCCTATGTGATTTCATATTATTCTGGCTCCAAACCGGCACTGAGGCTGTAACCAATATCACTGATAATGAGGGGAAATTACTCAGGCAGCTCTGTTTGTTCACCTCGGAAAATATCCTGTTGTTGTTTCCAAGTGGATTCACAAACCTGCTCGGCCTGGTCGGCAGCCAGAGTCCACACCGCCATCCAGCGTGTGGACAGTCCCACTGACCTGCTGCTTTTATCTTATTTGCCCAGGCTTCCATGAGCCTGGAGGAAATGGTTTTGATCGCAGCGCCCTCATTAAACACAACTATCAGGTTCATTTATAAACAATGGCACTTGTCCTCTTACTCCTTGGCTTTGTGTTATTGCATCTGACATTGTTTTCCATCCTGCGGGAGGCGTGGACAGCCATAAAAAGCCTCTCAGTGCCAGTGTGGATTCTTTTGGTCGTCATGATTGAGCAGCTTGACATTTTGGCTGCTCTGCCTTAAAGTTTTATGCTTTATAAATAAAGAGGCCAAGGATAACATTTATCTGTCCTTTTTGTATAAATAATTAAAGAAATAAATTTTATTCAATAATTTAAATTGCATATTATTATTGTTTGTTATCATTGATAAATTGTATATTATTTATAATAATATAATGATTAGTTTATAATTATTTGTTTACAGGCACTAGTTTGTATTTTTTTATTAAAATCCCAAATAATTTCTTATGCTATAATAGATACCTACCTTCAAAGATAATCATCAAGTAATCATCAAAGATTAAGATTAATCATTAATTTAAACATCGGTCTCGTACTTTTCATATCCATTCTCCAGCTAAACTATGTACTGTATACAGTATACGCATAATCACAGAAACACATTGTAAGACGTTCAAATTTAGGATAACTTCAAAATATAACCACCAATTACCCTCAATTAAAAGTTGTTTTAGAGACATAATTTATCAAGCTAATATAAGTCTCTTCTTCTCTCTTAGTCTGTGTCGTGCAGCTTCCATAAGATCCTGGTGAGCGAGGACGGCTCCTTTGCAGGGCACCCCCCAGCTAACCTGGAGCACCTGGCAGAGAACGACCAGTGACGTCCCCCAAAGACCAGCCCCCCAGAGCAGCAGCAGCAGCAGCAGCAGCAGCAGCAGCTCCGGTCGCGCTGCACACTGCAGACTATGGTTTACTTTCTCATGTAGAGCAGTCGACCTGCTGGCTCCGACAACCTCCCTTTGTACAGAATTTCCATTTGAACCTCTGAGGTGGAGACATTAAATCACCATTTTCACTTTTGAGCTCAATGTATTTGATAATATTGAGGTGAATGTTTATATATGTGTGTGTTTGTGTGTGTGTGTGTGTGTGTGGGGGGGGGGGGGGTGGGTTCTATGACTATGGGTACATTATACACACACACACAGTACGTGTATGACTGCTAAGTGTGTATCTGCAATGTTTTCATTCAGAAAATACTTTATTGCGTGGAGTTTTCCGTGCAGTGTTTTTACTCTGCATTGTTAAGCCAAATCAAGTTTTGTTTTTTTTAACAGCCCTTTATTATGGTTCCAGATTTAAAGGGCTTCACCAGTCCGGTACACAGTATTCTACCTGGCCCCAATTTTAATAATTAAATTCCATCCCAAGATAAATCTATGACTTCATTTTGAGCTCAGATTTAAATATTTACTATATACCCAGGCTTAACTGTGGTTTAAGCCTGAATACAAGACCATTTTGTATTTCTGCACACAACTGCCAAATTGCAATCGATAGGTTTTCCCTTATGGGGGAAGCAGTTATTTTAGCCCTGCCATTGTTAAAATGTTATCTAAAGAAAGCACACTTGGACACTCGTGTCATTATCACGGAGAAAGGGGGAAAAGGGAACCTGATAAAGAGAGGCGCTCATCTGTCACTGTCATCTTGAATGTAAATAATTTCCCGTGAGATCATATAAATAAAGGTTTGACTCACGGTGCTGTTTATATGAATCAAAATGACGAAATGAAAATGGAAAAGAAGCCGCCAAAGAGTCATATGTTAGGAAGGGAATAAATAATATACTGGAAAATATCTGTATTGCAATAAGATTTGTTTCTGGGCTTTAGGTTTCTTAGCGCTCTCTGTCTTTGTTGTGTCTTTGTGAATTTATCACCTGGTGTTCCAGGGATTTCATTATTAACATCTGGAGTAAACAGCTTGGTCTGGGGGAAAATGCAAAAGCTTCTATTTTCTTCCTTTCCCATTGAAAAAGTAAAAAGCAAAGTCAAATGTTTTCAATTAAAAAGGCTATGGAAATATTTAACAAAAAATTGCAAATAAGATGTTCCTATGTCAGCATCCATTGTTTTATTTAAACCATTAGAGGGAGGACCGCAAAACTGGAAAAAAAAAAAGATGAAACTAAAACCAGTACAAAAAAAAGAGAACGTTTTTAGAACTCAGTGATTCTTTCCAAAATGTCACTCTGGTCCCTATTGAGTTTCCATTCAGAAGAGCCTCCTGGGACGACTTTTAATGGCTGAATCGTTGGGACACTGTTTGGCAGGACACCTGGCTCATGATGGACACACGTGCTATTGAGGAAACAAACGTAAAACCGTATCGCAAGACAGATCGGCTCGGCACAAATAAATATATCTGTGTGAACATCAGGGAAAAAAAGCCTAGAAATCAAGCAGGTGATAAAAAAGTCTCGTATATCTGGAGACGATAGGTTTCGTTAAAAACATCCTAACACGAGACAAATGTTTGAAGATAAATCTCCACTGATGACATCACAGATCGGGATCGGGTCCCAAATAGTCACATTCGGGGCCCTCCACAAAGCTGACGTTGAATTTGCAGATACCGGTAATAGTAGAAAAAAAAAAAAACACACACAAAATTGTTAACATCCAAAATATTTTCCTTTGAATTTAAAATAAATACTAATTATTCAAATCTCCGGTGCCTTTTTGCTCATAACAAATGAGTGAGGAAGCATTCTAACACAAGGACGGCTCCATCTAGAGGCCGTGGTATATAAGACATCAGGCATGGCCGCGATGAGCCCCTAAAGGGAAACTCCACGGCTAAAAAATAAAGATAACTATGAATGTCGCTGCATTCATAACCACCGAGACGTCTGGAATATGCGTCTATCGGTTGTCGTGGCGACGCGGGCTGCATCGCTCGGATGACGCCGCCTTTGAGACGCGGGACCGTGGCGTCGGGTAATTAAGTTTTTCGGGTAATTAAGTTCTCCTCATCAAGTTGGTACTGGCCCTCTTTGATTGAATCGTAGTAGGAGCGACAAAAAGTTCATTTCGCCCCGAAAAAACTGGAACATCCCTTTAACACCGTTAAAGCCTGGTCAATTTTGCCCCTATTTTGTTTATGTTTTTATACGTCACTCAAGTTTTCTCCCATGCTGAGGCGTTCCTTCCCGTCCCGTTTCCTTTTTTTTTTGTAATAATTAAGAAATGTATACATGCACTTTGGTCAGTCCAACATTTTCTGTTATGCAGCATATCAAAATGCATTCACTGTCAATGCTATTCAGCAGCGTGCGCGGACCAAAACCATTTATCTCCAAAGATGCTGGTTGAAGATGAAGAAGCGGACAGAGAACACAAGGCCCCCCCCCCCATCTTCCTCCTCTTCCTCGTCTTCCTCCTCCTCCGGGTCAGGGGCGGCAAAACCACGACACAAAACAAACACGCGCCCTGAACCATGGTGCCCGGACTTTGGCCCCTCCACCCACCGAGCTCCACCTCCACAGGATGGTCCTCTGAGAAGCGTCCCCTCGCGGACTCTGCTCAGGGACTCTCCTCATTCTCCGCAGGACGGTGTTATTGCAGCGGTGCTTCACGATTAAAGAATGAATAAAAAGTTCCATCGCAGGTTGAGAACTTGAACTCCACTTGCAGAACAACTCTGTCCTAGATGCAATGGCACAAATACCCTGTTGTATGCAGCATGATGGCAGCACAGGTTAAAAAAATAAATAAAAGAAAAAGGAATACTCCTCATTCTCTAACCGCTGGGGGGGGGGGGGGACGACACACATCCAATTAACGTATCCAGTGGCTTTCGTTTGGTTTTTCCTCCTAATTTCCCGCTCGACCCCAGATCCCGAACCGTGGAAGGAATCTGGGGTGCTCAGCCGGACACAATTTTAGGCACGTAACTCACTATGCCCCCTCCACGTCACAAATCGAGAGAGTTTTGATTTGGCACTCACAGTTCCCGTTGTGGACCTCCACGTAACCAAGGCGCCGCCGTGCGCCCCCGTCCGCCTTGTCGCCCGGCGGCGCGCCGCCGCCCCATTTTCGCGCTTCCGCCGATGCGACACTTCCACATCCGGCCTCCGCCTGGAGGCGCCCTCACGGGGGGACGGCGGCTTTTTGGGAGGCGGCGTCCCCCCCACGTCTGCGGCGGACGCGGTGGAAGCGGGTGCGCTGATGGCCGCGGGGGGGGGGGCACGTGCGGGAACTTCTCTAGCAACTTGGGACGGTGCAGAGGTGAGGCGGAAAGAGGAGGAGGAGGAGGAGGGGAGGGAGGGGGAGGAGCTAATTATGCGTATAACACTGAAAGCGGTTCTTGAAGAAGAGCAGGCCGTTGTTGGTTTGCCTGGCGTCGGAGGAGGCCGGCGGGTAGCGGAACTTGCTGTAGGTCTTGTCGCTCTCCGACGGACCCACCCAGGGGAGCCGGATCTTGGTGGCGTGGTTGACGATGACGTCGCCGCAGGAGCCCACGTGCAGGGAGCCCAGCCCGTCGATGAAGAACTCTGCGCAACACACATGAGGGGCGAGTAAGTTGTGTTTTCTGCTGTTTTCCACCACTCGTGAAGTTTGCGAGGCACTTCGTGGCAGCGTTTGAAAAGCAGCTCGTGAACATCGCGTTACTTACTTATTACATCTTAACGAATTGATGGAGTTTAGCAATTTAAAACTGGTATAACCAGTGGCACTGTATTGGCAGGTGGAGACGATTCTAAGGGCCCTTTTGCGCACTTTTTCTTTCAACTATTCGAACGCACAAGCTGCACGCTCCGGCTTTAACGGCCCCCGCCCCGCCAGCATGTGAATAAGGGCACATATTTCCTCCGCTGCACGTATCCCCCCCCCCCCCCGGTTCCAGAGAAAACATAAAAACAGTGTGTTTTTATTTTAGACGTATTCATCTCATTTTAATTGAACCAAACAAAAAAAAAAAAAGCCCCGCGCGTCCCGTGCCGTGTCGCGTCACGAACGTCAGCCCCGACCCCCAAACCCAACCCCCAACCCCGCCCCGCTGTGATGTCTTTTCACGGAGGCCCAAAACCCCCGGCGGCGGCCCCCGGCGGCGGCCCCCGGCGGCGGCCCCCGGGTACGACACCGTGTCATTGAGGCCGCGCGGCGCCGCTCTCACCCAGGTGCGCGACCCTGGCCAGGCGCGGGTCGAAGCCGACCTGCTGGACCTTGTCGGTGCGGGCCAGGAAGAAGTTGATGACGCCGTCGGCGATGACGCAGTTGGGGAAGCCTTGGATGATGTGGTGGTAGCCCCTCCTCATGTGCAAACAGTCGCCGTCCTCCTCGCCGGGCTCGATGGAGATGGTCTGCCTGTAGGTGGCGGTGTAGCCCGTGGCCTCCCGCACCGCGCCCCCCACCTGGACCGCAGGAACAGAAAACATGCGGAGGAAACCCGTTAGGCATAGCTGTGCGACTCACTGATTAAATGAAAACAGAGACAAAAAACAAACAAAAAAAACCCAACAACCACAACGACACTTTTACGGCGGTGCTGTCCCTGACCAGATCAAGCGTAGTTCTTTCCAAAACATCCACCAGCTTCTCCAGCTTGGTGTTGGAGGTGAAGATGAAGTCGTCGTCCACCCACAGCAGGTACTTGGTGGTCACCTGGGAAACGGCCAGGTTCCGTCCCGCAAACCATCCCTAGCGCACAGGAGATCACAGGACACCGTCACCCCACCGCCGTCGCCCCACCTGCCGTTAACGGTTGCAAAGCTTCGCCGGCGCCGTACCTTTCCGAAAGGCATGATGTAATGTTCAATGTGGGGACCGGAGACGGTTTTGGGGTTTTCGCTGTCGTCGGCTATTACGATAGTTACGGTGGGGTAGTAGCGCCTCACGCTGTCGATCAGGTCTCGCAGCTTGTCGTAACGCAGGAACGTTTTGGTCGCTATGGTAACGAGGGCGCTGACATTGTACTCTGCAAGGCAAGCGGGTCAGAGGTCGCAGAACAGTGAGCCCTCGACGTGGACGCGAGAGGTGTATCGCTCCCCGCGCGATACACCTCGGGGGGTTGTTGTTGGCGGGGGGTTGTTGTTTGTGTGCCATCCTACCTCCTTTGGGTCCCGCATTGTAGAGTTTTGGGGTCACGCCGTGACGGATCTTGATAACGAAGGCGGCTTGGTGTCCGTCCGTTTCGAGTTGCACTGCGGGGCATAGTCACAAAGAGAGAAAAAAAACAACAACAGAAAAAACAATGGGTTTTCAGGCCCCGGGCGGGAAAGGCGAGCCACGACCGCCGGCCGAGCCTCACCTGTGTCCGCCGTGCTGGGGTGGAACAGAGTGTTGGTGTAGGTGACGAACTGCAGCTGGCGGTTGAGGTTGGGTAGGAGGGCGCTGGACAGGGTCAGGCGCATCTCGCCGTCGCCTCTGACCTTGACCCTCTCCACCTCCGCTGCCACGTTCAGGGTTCCCAGCGTGGCGCTGATGTTGACCTGCGGGGGGAGGGGGAGGGGGGTCCGTTCACGTGAAACGTCTCGTACGAGCGACGCGGGATCATATTGGACGGAACGGAGTGTGTCGTGAACTTGCCGAGTAATTTTCCCTGGGGACGTCCCGCAGGGCCAACCCTGCAAAGGCAGCACAGCAAACATTCGTCATCCGCTTGGAAAGTCTTTAAAAGTACCAAAAAGAGAAGTCTCCCAACCAGCTCGATGTACTCCTGACTGGGTTTGGCTCTCCTGCCCTTGTCCAGCCACATAACGGACATTTATTCACATATTTGTACATCTGCTGAATGACTACAGTGATCCACCCCTGATACACAAAGGGTCCTGGTACCTTCCAATGAAAAGTAAAGTCACATCGAAACAAACTGCTGCCGAACGCAGCCGCGCAGACCGTTACCCGCCGCACTCAACGAGAAGCCATCGGCGTTCGAGGAGCAGGAATATAAGGAGGTTCACCGTACGGTCCTGGGTTCGGGCCACACACAGGTTGGACAATGCCACCAGGCCTTGGCGGGCGAGGGCAGCCTTAAGCTTTCCCGGGTTTTTTTTTAAAATCAATTACGAACCAATCGAAAGGCAAACGCGATGGCATCTGTGTCGTCTGCTTTCCGGAGACCTACCTGGAATGAGGACGGTTTTCAGAGGCCGCACCTCCACCCCCTGTGTTGGATATTGGAGGGGGTTGTTGGCCTCTGCGATTATAAGCATGTCTGCAGGAGTCTGGGTCCTAAATGGCAAATGTTGACAACAAAAAAAAATCAGTTTTGGTAGGTTCAGTTCGTCAAAGTGACTTGGCAGTTGTCTAGACTGAGAAATTCTCTAGGATAACAGCAGGTTTTGGCATAATTACTTTGGGCGATCAAACACAGATTAATGCGTGGTGTGGGGGTGGTGTGGTTTAAGCATCCACACCTGTCTTGGGGCTAGGTAATTGGGCCCGGGATCAGAGGTGTCTGAACGCCTGTTGCTCGTCAGAGCAATCAACGAACAGCAGGTAAACCCCCCCCCACACACACACACACCTCACACACACACACACACACACACACACACACACACACAGCAGAGCCCCTGTCGTGACATGTTTCCATCTGCTCCCGGCTTGTTCCGTCTTGCCCGCTCTCTATAATAAGCTGGTGTGTCTGCAACATCTCTGCCTGTGTCTCTGTGTCGCCGGGCCCTGAAAAGGCAACTTGGGGGGGGGCCCTGTGTGGCAGGCGGAGCCTAGACAGCACAAATACTTTGAATAAAACGATGTTAAATCACGATCGGATTCAACAGATGGTCTTTTATTCACCCTAAAGAGTGAACGTGTTATTGTTTCGCGCTAGTTCTGACCTCATCTGGAAGCCCTGGTACTCCTCGGCCCTCCTCTTCTTCATCTCCTCCAGCTCGGAAGCCTCGAAGGCAGTGTGCAGGGAGTGGGCCGACACCCGTGGGAATAAGAGCTGGGCGAAGGGCAGGTTGACGGCCGCACTCTTGCCCTCACACACGCACCCATTACGGGCTAACAGACTGGAGGAAGGACAGCAGCCACAAACAGGAGAGGAAATCAGTCATCATTCACTTGCTTGTTCCGGGTTAACGCTCAATAATACTCATTTGAAAGAGACCCTTTGCAACGCCCACCCTGCGACGCTATCCCGCACGCGGTAGGGGATATTTCCCAATCTGCGGTCCGGTTCCGGGAGCAGCGCCTCCAGGTGTCTCTCCGCTAGGGACCCCGGCTGCCGCGACACATCCACGGTGGTGTAGCCCCGGGCGGGCCAGGAATGGAGCAGAGCCAAGACCAGAACCGCTGACACCAAGACGGCTAGCAACACCGTCTTCCTCAGGGAGCGCATCCTCAAGCCTGCCACAAGAGAACAGGGTCAGCGGGAAGCAAGGTCCTCGTCGTTGTAGCAGGCTGCACGGCGTTCATTCAATGAACCCTTATGGCCATCGACCAAGGTGCGTGCAAGGCTCAAACGTTTGTTGAAAAACTGTACAAAATATACCCGACTGCCTCTATCCGGTTTGTGAGAGGGCGTCCTCTGTGGGCACCTGCGTCTTCATGAACGGTCTAGTTAATAAACAGGTATGAGGGAGCACATTTCCATCTGAAAGAGGCAGAAGAAGAAAAGGGAGGTGAACAAAGACACAGCGAGCCCTCCAGATGTAACGCGATCAGCATCGCTAAGCAATTCAATCGGAGTGTATTGTTAAATGCATCCAAACAAGACGGGACAAAGGGTCAAAGTCCTATTAGAAATGCCTTATAGGGTGGTCTCCAAGCAACCAAAGGAAAGGCTTTTGGGGGTTGGAAAAAACTAACACGTGTGTTGAGCATTGTACATTATAATAAATCAATAGGGAAAAGGCCGTAAGGTCGGCACGGACCACTGAGCACTTACTACTGTACGTGTCCCTCAAAGGAAACGGGTTCTGCGAGCGCTTCACTTCACCAGCTGCTCTGCCCCATTCATGGTCAGATCTACGATCAGCCGGTCCCAGACCTTATCAAGTAAATCTTGTTTAAAATCACTATCACCAAGTAAAACAGGAACAAAGAAAACAAGTCTCCCATCATTTCATCGCTATCGTCAATCTACTTTCCTGTCATTGAATTGATGTAAAAAAAAAATGTGGCACATATTTATCGGATCTATGCATTATTTATTATTTATTTATTATTTAGACCCCCACTGAGAGGTAAAGCCCCGCCCAAGTCCCTTCCGAATGGCACAGTAACATAGGGTGGTCGGACTATGGTTAGACGACCCCCCCATCCTACAAGCTCGACGAAAACGTGTATGAGGAGGAGGCCACATGAGCCTCCTTGTGTTGGGACTCTCTCGTCTCCTCGTCGAATGATCACGGTATATGATGTTGTGTTGGCCCCCTTCACTCCCTCTCAATCAGCCCCATTCAAAATTCTTACAGCATCGATGTTGTGTTTTTGCAGATAATGTTTTTTGTTGAATATTTTTATATTGCTAATTTACTAGTAGGACAAAGACAAACAGCCGCCAATGAGTCGTGCATCACATCTGGCATATGTGATACATTCTATCAGGGCTCCGCGGTTAAGGCCTGTTTCCACCAGCGGTATGCAGAGAAATAACATGCCCGTGCCTCCCCCGTCGAGGATCCGCAACAGCCGGTGTTTCCTTCCTACGTCCGAGAGAATGAAACCGTAACAAACCATACGGACGATCGTAAAAACCATATTCGCGCATATGTGCATTAATTAGCCTCAAGGCGCGCTCTCCGGGGGGCGGAGGGGGGGGGGGCATCGAACGTTCTTCAAAACGTTGGAAATAGCTGCAAAACAATGTCATCAACACACAACGTCCAGGACGCGCAGGACAAGGAGGACAAGGAGAACAAGGAGGACAAGGAGGACAAGGAGGACAAGGAGGACAAGGAGGGCTGTCGCAAGCAAGACGGGAAAATGTCAAGACAACACGGGAGACAAACGGACGATGCGCCATCGCGCGTCTCACCTGCCACGCTCGCCGCGGACGCGCGTCGGAAATGGCTTCATTCAAACGGGACCGCGTCGCCGACGGGTTGTTATGGGACTCGTTCCGGCGGTCGGAGCGTCCGTCCGAGCATCACGGAGCCTCACGGAGCATCACGGAGCCTCACGGAGCATCACGGAGCCTCACGGAGCCTCACGGAGCCTCACGGAGCCTCACGGAGCATCACGGAGCCTCACGGAGCATCACGGAGCATCACGGAGCTGCCCCCATCTTCAGCACCACACGCACGCGCTGCCGTGCCACCCACCCACCGAACTGCTATCCCATAATATTATTGCGTTTCCAACGCCAACACTAACGCGCATTCTGACAGACAGACAGACAGACAGGCAGGCAGAAAGACAGGCAGACAGACAGACAGGCAGACAGACAGACAGACAGACAGACAGACAGACAGACAGACAGACAGACAGACAGACAGACAGACAGACAGACAGACAGACAGGCTGACAGACTGACAGACAGACAGGCAGACAGACAGACAGGCAGACAGACAGGCAGCTATTAAGTCCAGTTTATGAAGGTTCTCGTGACAAACACAGAGACCTCGTCCACGTCATTTTCACGATTGTGACGAGATTCGTCCGGAAAGCCCGCAGACAGGTGTCGCGGCAGAAAGTGACCGCCTTGCCAGAAAGTGGTTCCCGTCCGCGGGCAGCCTGCGCGGCCGGTGGACGCTGCGTCTCCCGGTTTCTATCCGTCCACAGCTGCTTTCACCTGGATCCAGCCGTTCGTGACGTGTAAATGCACAACTTTATGTCGGTGGTGATGACAGAGGGATGTGTTTGTGAAACTTCAAACGTCTCTTCTGACACACGCACCGCAACCGTGACCAAGGAAGTGTTCGCAGATCTTATGTCGTGGGACATTTATGTGATTACAGGCAACACTACAGTATTGTTTCTAATGTTTATATGAGTTTGCTATGTCTAATATCCTTTTTTAGGCCTGTGTTTGGAAATTAGACTATAATTCACAAAATTGACGGATGTGTTCAATATAAAATAAAGATATTATTTTGCAATTATCCCTATGCCTCTGTATTATTTCACCTGATCTGTGCCCTTGATTAGAACCAATTCAGTCCTTTTTTACCTGTTGAAATACGTTTAAGAGGCCAACACAGCCCATAAAATGCAGTTTTCCACTTGCCACAAAGGGATTTCAGCTCCTACCCTGTCACTGAAAGGTGAAATATGCCTCAAAATAACTTGATCTAAATTTTAAAGATAAGACCTTGTTAATAAATACTTTAAGTCATCAAACCAACTTACTTACCCTGTAACCATAAAGATAATAACACTTTATGTCCTCTACCTTGTTTCAGTGGATATATGCACAGTATATCTCCCTACAGGTACACATTTGGAAATACGAATGTATTGCGTCATGTGTCCTGCAGACATATTTTTCTTACGTTCAACATGGGATATTTTAATAAACAGAGTCAGAACAAAACAATGATAAAACTGTTTACAACTATATACAATATACCAGTGTATTTTAATGTCCACAGTAGTGATGGCGTGGTAGAGCGTGCTTTGCAAATAATCTTTTTCTCTGCTTGGGCCGAGCCTCTTGGTGCAGCGCCTGTGGTGCACACCCGTGGGAAAATGTCACAGCCAATCCGAATAAGACAAAAGAGGAAACCAAAACATGATTGTGACATGGTTATTACAATGGTGTATCTTATCTTATCTTATCTTATCTTATCTTATCTTATCTTATCTTATCTTAATAGTAAGGGTTGCATGTCTACCTCTTGGCCTTCCACCACCACCACCACCACCACCATATTCTCCCTGGGGCCACCCACCACCACCACCCCCTGCTCTGGGCAGTCCATAAAGTGTAACTATCTTACTGGGTATGAGACAGTTGGTTTGATGGCTGAAAATATTAATTATCAAGGTCTTGTGTTTAAAATTTTTACCACGTTATTTTGAGGCAGAAACAACCTTTCAGTCGCAAGGTTGGAGCTGCAATCACGTGGCAAGAGGAAACCCTATGTCAACAGGTTAAAGGGACTGGCTGGGCTATAATCTTTAAAATATAACCCCCGTGAATGAAACCAAGTCATTTTGAGGTATAAATCACCTTTCAGTGACAAGGTAGGAGCTGAAATCCCTTTTTGGCAAGTGGAGAACTGCATTTTATGGGCTGTATTGGCCTTTTAAAGCTATTTCAACTGGTAAAAAGGACTGAATGTGTTGTAATCTAGGGCAGGTAAAATAATACAGAGGCATAAGGATAATTGCAAAATAAATAATGTCTTTATTTGATATCGAACCCATCCGTAAATCATGTTAATTATAGTGTAGTTTCCAAATAAAGGCCTAAACAAGGATATTAGACATAGCAAACATTCTGACATCAGAAACAATACTGTACTATGGACGGAAATCACTTTTTGGCACACGGTCACTTTTTGCCTTGACACCAGCGCTCACCGAGGTGGGCGGTGCCTGATGCAAGCCTGTAAAGCCAGGCGCACCGCCCACCGCGCTGGGCCGTAACGGCAATCACACACACACACACACACACGCCGGAAGAACAAAAATGATTGACAGGGTAAGCAGCCAACGAGAGGGGGCGGGGCTCCCTCGTTGTCCAATCAGCGTCCACCATGTCAGTTGTGTTTTTCCCCTCCCCTCTCTGTCAGATGGAGACGTGAGAGCGTCATGGCTGCCCACTTGCTTTGGTGGCCTGAGAAATTGCACTTTTTCTTACTGATATGTCCCCTCTGCGTGTCCGCTTTCTTGAACCTGGAGGAGTTGAATGAGATGAAGTATGGCATTGAAATTCTTCCCGATCCCGTCATCCTGGGGCAGGTGAGAGTGCGAAGGGAAGCTTGTTTTTGCTAAGGCTAAAGGGTTAGCTCAGTTAGCGAACGCAGGCAGACGAGGGAACGTGAACCACTTCGGGTGTGTGACATTAATAAAAGTAAATTGAGCAATGAAAATTAATAATAAACGAAATGTGTTAATAAATTAATTTGGCGTCGACACACGGTAGCAGCTGTCCAGTGTGTTCAAATATCGAAGACTTAAGAATTTCGTTTTTTAATGACAGGTCGGGGGATAACTCCATTAAAACGAAACGAACGTTAAAAAAAAAAAAACAACAACAACAAACTCTATTACAGACCAAGGCTGAGGAGGTGATGATGGTGTCCAGCAAGTACAAGCAGCTGTACGAGTGTCGGCTTCCAGCCCAAGCCGTGAGGTTCCATCAGGATCAGGCTTCTGAACCGGAGTCCCAGAGCTACACTGGCCCCGACATCCCAGAGCTCCTCAGCCCTTTGCACAGCACCCCATGCCTGGTCAAGGTGGGTGCTCCATTCTGCTCTCCTTTCACATAATTTCACGGATCTTGGCTTTTTAGGTTCTAGATTTAGTACTCGAGGTGATGGACAACATGTGCTCTTGAGTGCAACCCCACTTTCCCATTAGGAGCAAATAACAGAATGTTGGCACATTGGAATCTCAATTTGAAAAGTTTAAGATTTAGGAAAGGCACTTTGATCTGTTAGCTAATACTGATGTTGTTTTTCTGTGAAATGTGTGTTTCACATCACAGTAAAAATCACAAGATGAGATTTTCAGGAAGTTGAACTCTTTTCCGTTTCTCAGCTTTTCCCTTTTTCATTTGTGCCCATGGTTAACGAAAAGAAAAACAGAACAAATTTGTGATTGATTTATGGATTTGACCGTTAACATTGGCTTTCTCTGCACACAAACAGTTGCAGTGTTTGACTCAAAAACTCCCTCGCTACAGCTCCCCACGAGAAACACACACAAGACATGTATATTACTCGCTGGAGCGTTCAGCTGAACTGTTTTTGGCCAAACATGACTGAAAAGGTTCAAATTAGTCTGGTAAAATGAATTATTTTCAGACAGCAACAATCAGTTATATTGTATATTATAATGTATTTGTTATTTCTGCTTTCTGCAGACAAAGGATTGGTGGACATATGAGTTTTGTCATGGACAGTATATTCGACAGTATCACCTTGACGGTAAGAACTTTTGTTCCATCTTTTAATGCACTGGTTCTCAGCTGGCCTCACCTTAGCATCTACATTTGTCCCTATGCTGAGTTCAGACTATGTGATTTTTAGCCTGATTTTCTACTCGCAGACAGTTTTTTGGAAATTGCCCAAGATCAGAGTCCAATCTGCTCGCTCCTATGATGATCACTATGTTTGAACTGTAACTGTAATGTTTTTTGTGCTTAAGCCCTGTCTGCTTCCCCATTAGATACAGAAATCAAAGGGGATGTCCTCTTCCTTGGCTATTATGAGTCTGAATTTGACTGGAGCAATGAAACGGCAAAGGTAAAACTGTTCCTTGTTTAAGAATAGTTTCTTTATGAATCAAATCCTGCTTTTTGTTTATTTGTCTTAAACTCACACCGGCTAATGAACACATAGCACATACCTTTTGGTGACTGTATAAACGGTCCTGTCTCTCATGGTGGAAAATCTGCATATCAAGGTTTGTCTTCTTCAGTTCCCAAATCAACAGAGCATCAGCAAACATGTATACCTGGCTAGAGGACATTTTTACTGTGTTTCTCTTCCTGGGCCGGTGCTCCAGTATTAATTCTGATATGTTTTGCTTCCTTTTATTTTGACTCTTCCACCGTTTCTAAAGCAAGATTTGAAAAAAATATAGAATCTTATAAAAGAAGATAAAATATACTGTAATAAGTTACTTGCAAGCAACTCAAGCATTCATTGTGACTCAGTTTACACTAACGAGAGACCAGTCATGTCACAGGACATGAATTGGTCTGCATCCAGGAATATATTTCCGACATCCATTTTCACACAGTATATACACGATCAGTCACAACATTCAAACCACCTCCCCAATATTGTGCAGGTCCCCCTCGTGCCACCAAAACAGCTCGTCGAGAGTTTGTTGTGTAGTGTGAACTGTACAGCGATCTGACGGCTTTGAAAGTCGTGTAGTGTGCCCATGGCCTACGTTGCGAGGTGGGGCCCCCATGGATCGGGCTTGTTGTCCCAGCACATTCCACAGATGCTCAATCGGATTGAGATCTGGTGAATTTGGAGGCCAAGTCAACACCTTGAACTCTTTGTTATGTTCCTCAACCATTCCTCAACCATTTTTGCAGTGTGGCAGAGTGCATTATCCTGTTGAAAGAGCCCACTGTCATCAGGGAGTACCTTTGCCATGAAGGGGTGTACTTGGTATGAAACAATGTTTAAGTAGGTGTTACATGTCAAAGTAACATCCACATGAATGTCAGGACCCAAGATTTCCCAGAAGAATATTGGCCAGTGCATCACACTTGCCTTCTTCCCATAGTGCAGCCCGGTGCCATCTCTTCCCCAGGTAAACGATGCACACGCACCCGGGTGTCCACATGATGTAGAAGAAAACATGATTCATCAGACGAGGCCACCTTCTTCCATTGCTGCTTGGTCCAGTTCTGACGCTCACGTGTCCATTGTAGGAGCTTTCAGAGGTGGACAGGGGTCAGCATGGACACTCTGACCGCTCTGTGGCTACACAGCCCCATACACATCAAGCTGTGATGCACTGCGTGTTCTGACACCTTTCTATCAAAGCAGCATTAACTTTATCACCAATTTGTGCCACAGTAGCTCTTCTGTGTGATCAGATAGACGGGCTAGACTTCGCGCCCCCGGTTCACCGGTTGTCGTTTCCTGGACCACTTTTGGTAGGTACTAACCACTGCATACCAGGAACACCCCTCAAGACCTGCTGTTTTGGAGATGCTCTGACCCAGTCGTCTAACCACCATAGTTTGGTCCTTGTCAAAGTGGCTCAGATCCTTACGCTTGTCCATTTTTCCTGCTGCCAACACGTCAACTTCAAGAACTGACTCTTCACTTGCTGCCTCATATATCCCACCCCTTGACAGGTGCAATTGGAACAAGATGATCAATGTCATTCACTTCAATTCAGTGGGTTTAATGTTGTGACTGATTGGTGTATAAGTCCTTTCTTTCTCAATAAAAATAACTTCATAGATACCTATTTCTAAGCTGTTTTTACTCTTATGTTTGTCTGTTTTTATAACAATATGCAAATTTGAAGGCTGAAGGTTATCCGGTAACTAAAGTTAAGAGAGAAAAGTGCGGTACACATTTTAACGCATTATTAAGTGTTGGCTTAGTTTAATAAATGAACGAAAATGATAAAATCATTTGCCATTTCTCAAGTATTTTTCCTTTGTCTGATCCCATCTGTTACATTATCTATTAAACTATTATACTCTAAATCAAAAGGAAAATCCACAGTTTTCAAATAGAAGCAGGAAGCCTAATATTTTACATATCTCTGTAAAGCGTTTTCCAGTTATTTATATGGATGGAACTATTGAATGCAGCCTGTTCCACTCTGAAAAATTACAAAACACAGTATCTCTTCTTTACTTCTCAGGCCTCCAAGCAACACAGACTTAAGCGCTACCACAGTCAGACGTACGTGAATGGTTCAAAGTGTGATCTGAATGGAAGTCCCAGAGAGACAGAAGTCAGGGTGAGAATATGTCTAAATTCAAAGTAGTTATATGCTCTCTTTTTCTTTCTTCTTTCTCAGTTTCTCTTGCCTTTTATTTATTAGCTCAAAACCTTTACCCGTCAACACCAGCATGTTTTACAGAGTGATTCTGTTTGAAGTACTGGTGAGGTTATGCTTGTGCCGGTTTTAAAGGCGTTTAAACTGGATTGATATGAAGCCACCGGACCCAACTGGTATACAGAGTTTTACCACAAGGGAACCAAATTTTACAAGCACCAGTTCCATCCGGAAGCCGTTAGCAAGTTTTATTTAATTCTTTTATTCTACCCTGTATTGACATTTAAAAGTCTAGACCCTAAAAATAGGATGACACCACTTTTTCAGATGTGTTTCCAGGGAAAAAAAACAAAAAACATCTCATATTCGGAACAATGCTGTAGTTTGCCAGAGCGTCTCATAATGACAAATGCCGGTTCAGTCGGTTTGAACTGGTTTAGGCTCGTACACCTGACAAGACCGGCAAAACCGGAAATCGACGTGACCCCCGGTGCGATGCAGGCCCGGTGCCACGAAGGGGCAAGAGGAGCTCCCCTCCCATGGCCCCCTTGCCATATTTAAATGCCCCCTGGGTCACTCCCTCCTGGCGCAGGGCCTGGTGTCATTTGACCCTGCTATTGTTGTCACATTCTTTATTTTCAGTTTGTGTGTGAAGAGGGCTCTAGTGATTATATCACCAGAGTTGATGAGCCGCAGTCATGCCGCTACGTGCTGACGGTTCACACCAGCCGCACCTGCCAGCATCCTTTCTTACGACCGCCCTCCACCGCCAAACCCCAAGGCATCGTCTGCCAGCCGGCTCTGAGCGCCCAACAGTACATGGACTACGTCAAGGCCCAAGTCTGTGAGTCACTTTGCGAGAATACACCACCTTAATATGACATGAGATAGATGTGTTTTAGAGGGTTGCCTTACTAGTGGTGGTGTGTGTGGGGGTTTTCTTTTTCCATCATTGTGGGTCCGTTTTTGATCTGCCATTGTGTTCTCAGCGGATACAAAGCGTAAAGTGGAGCAAATCTCAGAGGAGCTGAGGAGCCTTGATGAGATGTTGGCTGGTAGTGACGGGACAGACGGCGCAGTGGACGCGGCAACACAAGAGACGTCACCTGCACCCACCGGCGACACGGACCTCTTAGGGTCACACGCAAAAGGTTTATTGTTCAGGCTTTTTTTTTTTTTTAAGTTTTGAACGTATATACATTTTAGTACATGTTATGAGTTCATGCATTCCTGCTGAAACAGAAACAGTTGAGGATGCTGCATCAGAAAAAACAGAGGATTCTGACTCACAGGAGGGAGTTACCAAGCCAGAGGGTTCAAAAGAAACGACCTCAATTCAAGGGAATAAGGTGTGGAATTGTTTATTCTTTTATTTATTTTGAAAAGCTGAAATGTATTCAACACGTAGTGATTTTACGGTCAATATGTTGGCTATGCATTTATTATTATTATTTGTATTATTATTATTATTGTTGTTATTATTACTCTTTTATTATTATTATTATTACTATATGGCGCGTTGCAATTCTAACCCCATAGGTAGAAAATGAAGACTATACAAATTCCCTTACAAACAATGAAGTCATAGAAGATGATGACGAAGGTAATGTTTCACAATGGCCTCTCCTTTTTTCTGTCTAACACAAGCAGGCACGCAAATAATCTAGACTAGCAACTGGGAAAATGCTCTTTATTAATCAGTTGGTCACATTGAAATCGCACTTTATTAATCAGTTGGTCACATTGAAATCAAATTCTTGAAGCGATCACTGTCTTGATCACTGTAAAAAAACCTGTTTGTTTTATCTATTTTTTGTGCTCGGTTGGAGAAGCTATTATCCAAACCAGAGGTTTTATATATTTGTTTTATTTTTCACTGAAAATTTCACTCTTCATTTCTTATTTGTTGAAGTGGAAAACTTCAATTTTAAAATAATCACTGATCCAGCAGACCTGATGAAATTTGTACAGCACCTCAAAGAGAGCAACAGAAAGGTCAGTGCATATTTATTAAGTCATTTCTGTGCTGTTGTTTTTTTTTTGTTTTTTTTTCCTTATGTCATTTGTCGTTATATTTCTCTGACTCTTGTAGAAAACAAGAAACCAAGCAAAAAGCATGGCAGAGAAACTGAAGTGGGACAAGGCGAAGGATGAGCGTGGTGAAGAGGAGAAGGACGAAGACGAGAGCCTCCTCCAGGAGTTTGAGGACGATATGGCCGACCTCTCGGTGCCCTCTGATAAAATCGAAGAGATCAAGGAGGATATGCAGAAGGAGTTTGACAACATCATAAATGAGGTGTTGAGATCACTCAAGAATCAGCCAATTCGTAGCAATGGCAATACGTAGATTTGTTTCGTTGAAAAATGCCAGCTTCTCGCCGATATTGGATGGAGTCTTTGACGCTGTGTGTCCTCCAGGCTCAGCAGGAGTTGGAGACCGAGGGACTCAAGGGGGAGTTTGATCGCACACAGGCTACACAGACGCTGGAGACGACTCTGGACAAGCTCCTGGACCATCTGGAGGACAAAGACGGCCAGCACCAGGAGCCGCTGGGCCAGTCGGCCAGTGACCCCACCAGGGGCAGCCCGAGCCTGGCTCCAAAACAGCCGGGTAAGTGGCGTCTCTGCTCGAGTCCCCTGATGTTCGAGTCCCCTGCGTGCGCTCCCTGTCCACCTTCGTACCCTCTGCTACTCCATCCCCCAGCCATCTTTAGATGTCTTTTATTTTCATCCCATTTGAAATACCTTCTGACTTCATACTTGAGTTCAGAATTTTACAAATATGGGTTTATTGGGTTTATCGGGTGAAGACCTCCATGCTGCTGTCCTGCTCGTGGCTTTTGAGGTGACCAGTGTTGTTTCCCATCTCTTGTCTCGTCACCCCAGACCAAGCAGCCGACGACCATGTAAAGATCAAAATTACTAAGTATAAGACGGGCGGCAGCCCCGATGGACAGGTCAAAGTTCAGGAGATGGGAGAAGGCGACCCCCAGTGGCAGCACATAAAGGACGTGGTTAAAGAGCAGCTAGAGAAAGCAGGACTGAAGGCCGAAGGTAGGAAGGGGACCGGCCGGACTCTTCTTCCATCTCTTATCCTCAACACCTGATCTTCTGCTTCTCTTCCTCTCATCGCCGCCGAATCTCTCCCATTTGTCAGATTCATTCATGCGCTGCGGAAACAATAAGAAGAGAGTCGGAGAACAAAAAGTTCAAACTTGAAATGTCGTTGAAAGCTTTCGTGTGTCGTGTTAGCAGTGGACCAGATTCTTTGATCGGCGGTGTTTTTTTTGTTTTTTTCCACCCATCCATTTGGAAAAAGCCATAGCTTTTACATGGAATTGACGTACAAAATACGTGAAAATTAAGTACCTTTGACATAAATACGTGTTCCCATAGTCGTCAGCGGGACCGAGAGATAATTTAATGATCGGTACCGGAACGGTCCTTTAGGGTATGGGGTCTCCTGCCCACTGATGTTACCATCTTCATTTATGGCCCTGTAATAATACCAGTTGTAGATGTAACTATCCAGAGGAGAGGTCAGATTACTTTAGCCGAAACATTGTTTTGATATTACACAGAATGGACCTTCAAATACAAAACATTTGTGTTTCAATCTTGCAAAATATATACAAAGTGCATAAAAGACAACACATCAAGTCAGCAGCTTCATTTAAGTTCTCTTGCTAAGCGCCTGCCCTGCCACGCCTCCGCAGGCGTTGAACACCGCACATCCCAACCACCGACAGGAGCTTTTTCAAAACGAACATTTTCTCAGCTTTTGCCGTTTTGCCTGAACAAATGTACGGCACTGATGGGTTTTTTTTTTGGGGGGGGGGGGGGGGTTTGGGAAGCAACTCGACTGTGAGCCTAAGTAGTTATCTTTAGTAGAATCACACCCTGTGCTGCATAACAAACGTCTGAAGGAGATCAGAGGCTTGACCAATGATGCAGGGAAAGGAACTGGTTCCGGATTTATGTCCAAAGGATGTCCGTTTTTTAAATGTATTTTTTCTCCCAAATATATTTGTAGAATAGGGAACATAGTGATACTTGCTTTGGCCGCCCTTCGAAATCCCCAAGTTACACTCATATGCAGTTTATCATCTTATCCTGTAGGTTACCGCTGTGGGAGTCACATCTTCCTCGTACAACATTGTTTTTCAGTCAGCACTGTCCTCCTCATACTACGAACCAGAAATGGCCAATTGGTTGTTTAATTATTTTTCAGTCTTTATTTTACCAGAGTTTTGTACTCACAGGATTTTCTGTGGCTTTGTTTAAAGTTTTATCTGGAACAGTTTATATTCTTGAACACAGTAATAGTTTGCGTGACATTTCAACAACCAAATTAGAAGAGAGATTTATCATGATTCATCACATCAAAACTCATCGTTGGACTGGCCTGTTTTTTAATTGTTTTCCAAGAGCTAAACCTGGGCTCACTCATTGTCCATGTTATTTTCATCCACTATAGTTTGTACCTTTTTTTTTAATTTTTTTTTGTCATCTATATATGTTTTTTTACGTGACTTAATTGGTAAACGTGTTGTCAATTAGCTGGTTCCTGCTTTTCTTTTGTGTTCTAGGAAAAATCGAGGTGAAGATCTTAACGCGAAAGAATGCAGAGGAAGCTGGGGATCAGTGGTTGACTGAAGAGGACACAAAATCCTTCAGGGAGCTGCTCATCAATCTACTGGTACTTTCAATTCATAAAAAGGAACTTACCCCAGAGTTAAATTTCCCTGTGTCTGCGGTGAAGGGATTAAAAGTGCCTTCAGAACCCTTTATCTGTAATAGAGTTGAACGGCTGTTCACGTTGACTGTTTATTGTTCTTTTTCAATATCGTCTTTCTGCTGTGGGATTTATGCAAAAGGAAAATGTCTGCTCGCCAAAATGTAGTCGCGGGGTTCGGTGGAAATGGAAGCGCCCGTGGGAAACCACCACATGCCTTCTCTGCCTGCTCGTAACGAGGGCTTTTCCCCTCTCTTTCCCAAGTTCCCAGAATAAATGTGACATTTGGGGTGCAACGTGATGTCAAGATTTGTGCCTTTCTCTCTGTTTTCACCGCTCAGACCGGCGGCACAGAGGAGGTTTACAAGGAGCAGAAGAGGCAGCAGGAGCTGGAAAACAACTACAGGTTTGTATGGGGACAGTCGCAGGAGGAGTCCCAGTCGTCCAGCACCTCGGACTCGGATGACGTGGACATCTGAGCTCCAGGGCTCCGTTCACCTTTTGTGGTGGTGAACCCACCTCCCGTGGAGACTTGATAGGCAGGGAGTCACAGAAGGGCAAATCACTTCCACCGGACCCCCCCCCCACCCCCGCTGTGTGATTATTGCCATTAAACCTTTTGAGCTCATCGCAACGCACCTGTGTCCACATTCGGAACGTGTCCCGTCTTCAGTAGACACCAGCTGTTTATTGCACAATCAATTCCCAAAAATCTCCAGACGTACGTAGCACTGCGGCGGAGGAATTGTGCACCCCCCCCCCCCCCCCCCCCCCCCCAAACCTCCCTGATTTGGGAGTCGGTTTTGATTGGCGGCTAATTGCTGCGGAGAAGTATGTACAACATATAGCTTTTAGATATGCTTTTGTGGGTTGTGCTGAATCTTCACATATTGTGAGTTCGGTAACCACGACACAGTAGGGATGTCACAATACAAGAAAATACATTTGGTGGTTTGATTCCATTTCCAGTGAAATTCCACAGTTCTCTATCAATTTGATGCAGTAAAAAAAACAAACTATCCCATGTCTTTCTGCATAATGCTTCTTTATTTAAACAAAACGACTTGGAGGAACATAACAAAGACAATGGGTACAGTGAACATCCTCAGCTATTTAAAGGTAAACAATATTTTCATTGCATTAAGTGATAAGGGAAACGTTAACAGTTACAGTAGCTTTAATTCATTGTGGTATGATGATTATATCATTCAAGTAGTCAAATGTCCAAGGTTTTCATGTAGACGTTTGTGGGCATTTAGTGACATCATGACACACAAGGAATAGTAATAATTGACTGACGAGGTGACGGACAATTAGTCTGAAAATATTCATGAAAAAAACTTTGAATGTAATGACCGCAGCTGGAGCTGAATTTATCTCAAACAATCCAGGTAATGAAGCATGTAGCTACTGCGGGTGGCCTCCGGAGCACGTCTGGATACTCGACCAAACACGTTAATCGTGTGTTATAACCGGAGTTACCAACCCGGAATGTTCAGTACAGATGTGACTGGTTTAACTGGCACCGCTCTTTCTAAGGTCATAGGCCTACATGGCAAAATTTGGAGGGTGTTATCAACCTCTCGATCGATTTGTGTTTTGGCACATCCAATGTTGTGCCTTTTTGCTTCAAATTAACTTTGATGAAAGTGTAAGCGCTATGGAGGATTATTAAAAAAAAAAAAACATGCGAATAAAAGTTACATCATTTCCAGCAGTCGGAACATCGAGCCTTTTCGATTCTCTTTTTACAGAGGTGATCAAACGTGAATGCATTTTACTGGGTTGGCAACTTTGGTTATAACACTTGAAAATGGAACGTGAGTAGAAAGTGACGGGCACACTCTGTCATGGGTGAATTTTTCGGCTCTTGTGTCTCTTCCTTAGTTGGAAATGCTCACGCTGCCGTTTGCAGACGTTTTTATTCTATTATATTTTTTTCAGTTGATCATCACTTGATGGTCTGCTTCAAAGGGAAGTTCCTTCCTCCGCACATGACTCTTGCTGCTGTGCTATGAGGCAAGGCTGTTCCGCATTCGCTCCACATTTGGTTGTGTAGTTATTCCCTTGTGTTAGGGGGGAGTTTTTATGAAAATGTATTACTATTTTATTTTTTTTCGGGATTGTAGACGTTCCTATGCTGTGCTGCTTTTCAACTCTGCCCGTGCTCAGACAGCAGCGTGGCACCTTCTCAATACTACTGACACACCTGCACTACCAGTAATAGAATAAGTTCACCACTCTCTGAACCTTGACACAGACTTAAAAAAAAAAAAAAAAAAAAAAAAAAGTCCCGCTTCTTGTGACATCCCTACGACAGTGCATTGTTCTTTAATTTTATATTGTGCCATTTGTAAAGAAGCATTTGCCTGGTACAATTAAGAGGAAAATCTTGTGTTTCTAGAGGGTGAACCCTTTTCTAGTTCACCTGTTTAAATAGTGTGCTGTGTAAACTAGCAGGACGGTGCGAGCGCCCGATGGGCTGTTTCATATTTCAATTTTTGTAAATCTTTTGGACAATTTTTGTGAGTTGTAATTATGAACTTAATACTGTGGCACTTTAAAATAAGAAAAGCTCAAAAAAAAAAAAAATGTGTGACTTCATCCACTCCCTCAACCATGTTTTGAACAATTGCTATGATTTTAAAGCCGTGTTCACCGTAAAGGGGTTTGTAAAGAAACAATGGAGACGAGAACAGGAATCTCAAAACTTTTTGTTTGTATCTGATAAGAATTTACGGTACCCAACCATACCGGTTGTTTTACAAATGTGTCAGGCTGATGGCGATCGACCAAAAAGAGAATCCACACACGCAATTATTTTCAGTGATCCATCTGATCTGTACTTCAAGGGCTGAATTTATATAGTTTGTGAATCTAAACATCTCCTTAGATATTAGCCTGTAAAGAAATTGCTTGTGTCATATAAACTAAATATACTGTATAGCGCAAATCTGGTCGGGCTTCAGTTAATTGAGTGAAGGAAGTCTGGTTTTGTCAGTGTAGTGTAGAATACCAAACATCATTCTAGACCAAGCTGTAGGAACACCGTAGTCCATCATATGAGTCAAATTATAAAATGCCATGTTAATCGGGTCCAACATTGCTCTCTCTGGTGCGGAGGGTAAATGCTGAGCTGAGGGAGCAGTGCTCACATTTGTTTTTTTTTTTTTAGGATAGCTGCCAGAATGTCTTCCCATGTAACCTGGTTTGGTAAATTCCAGTTACAACAAAACAAAAAGGCCATTGCCTTGTGGAATAAACACTAATTTCTCCAATCTATGCTGATACAATATTTACCCGGTTCAGAATTCTCATAAATGGATACTGAATTGAAAAAAAAAAACATTAAAAAAGACAGGTCGACCGAAAAAGCGCACCGTTATGCCACGATGATGTATGCCTAACAGTCGGGGGAAAAAAAAAAGTTGCTATGAGCCGCCTTGTAAATATGGGTCTCTATGCTCACATCTTCACATTCCCATTCAAAATAAAGAACCAACACAAATTTCCTCTGAATCACAGCCAATTGTATTAATTTTAATTTTGTGAACCTGTGTCCGAACGTTGCAGCCAGATCTGCAATTATCATTTTGGTAGCCCTGCCACAAAATGCAAAACATGTACTGTAGGAGATAGTGGCGCTGCATAATGACAGATGGGACTTGGCTGCCTGCTTATGCTGAATGAACTGCATCTAGTCCATCACCTTGGTTTACCAGATGACCCGCTCCTCCTTACTCGCTGCCAGCTATATCTAAAATTTCTGCAATTATCGTTTATAATTTATTTTACAATCGGCCGCCATGAAGCATTCGTAAATATAGTGTCCATGTTTTATTGAGCATTAATCTCCTTCAGAGTATGAGCAGTACGCCATGCTTCTTTATCCATCAGGCCTAATAGATGATGCTGCTATAATACGTGTGTGATATAACCCAATCCCCTTCCAAACAATTGCAAGGACACAAAATAATGCATTCTGTTACTCAGATTTGCTATGAAGGAGCTGGCATATCCAAATAGTTTGATGGTTATTTGGCTTCGACCGCTCAAGGACCTGAGGTTGAAGTGTCATGGTACAGAAAGTCCTGCCGTGTTTTTCTACAGCCATGCACTGATCAGGATGAGGCTGCTCTTTCCTTGGACCTCTGGCTCGTGCTCGTTAGAAAATCCCACAAAAAAATGCGTTTTGTGAGGGCACGAGGCCACCGTAGCTTTCAGTGTCTTTCTGCAAAATATATGATGAAAATGAACGAAAGCAGTGTTTATACCTCTCATTTATATTATATTGTAGTATATTATATATCATCTGATATATATAACAGATCATATAATATATCTTATATCACAAACTTTATTATATCTTATATATTATGTCACATATCATATATTATATCTTTTCATATTATGTCATTGTATATCGTATTATATATCACTATATTATATCATATCATAATAATATATCAAATCATATATTATAATATATTAAATTATATAATATATGATATATTATATCATATTATAAATTATAATACATTATAATTAGGGCTGTTAATATATTGCGATAACAGCGCGTTTGACGCATTAACGCACGTCCCGCTATTTCGACCGTTTGCCCGACCCGTAGTCAAAGTGGCGCCGTCTCGTGGTGCGTGTTTGTAGCCTCGCGATGGTGGAGTGGGTGACGTCACACGCCGTCTGCGCCCGGAGCGGCGCGCACGGCAGCGGCGGCCGAGGCGCGGCGCGGCGCGGCGCGGTCAACCGACACGTCGTGGGCGGCGCCACCTGACGTGGATCCAGAGGCCCAGGCCCGCTGCTTCGCGCTCGCCACCGTCACCGGGGCCGCACAGCCGGTGCCACGGCCAAGCTGATGCTGAGCGGTGGAAGTAGACGCGCTGTGCTCCGTCGGTCGTGACGGGGGACGGGGACTCGCTGGCCGCGCTGGTGAGGAGCCAGGCGGTCTACAGGGAGTGTAGTTAGCCAACCGGCCACCGGCCACACCCCCGGACGCTAGTGTGGATTTACCGGGGCTCCCTACTGTGAGAGCGGACAGGGACGCTCCTCTCCTCCGGTGCGGGGTGAACGTGCCCGTGCCCCCATATTTATCGATTTAGAGTGAGAGCGGGAGAGCGGCGGTTCCCCTGAATAAACAAAGTTTCCGCCGCTGTATTTCAGATATAAAAAAAAAATTAAAAATTAAAATCCACAGAACGATAAGGAGCCACACGAGGCGGGCAGCAGAACAAGCTGGAAGGTGGAACACGAAGCGGAGAAGGAGAAGGAACAGCCACACGGACCGGGCGGCTGCACCTGACCTCGCCCTGGTGTGATCCGAGCGCGTACCGCTGCTGAGCGCAGTACTTTGAGGGGTTGTGTACGAGTCATCGCGATTAAATATTTTGATAAATTGACAGCCCTAATTATATCATATATTATATCATAATATAATATCTATTATATCACCGCATATATGTATGAACGTATGTATATATATATATATATGACAAATAAACCTCTTGAATCATATTACATCATATTTATAATATATGACATTACATCATATATCACATTATATATCATTTTTTATCATATATCATAATACAACATATCATATATTATATTATGCTATATTATATCATATCGTATCATCATATATCATAATATAACCTATTGTCATATATGATATCATATATCCTATTATATTATGCTATGTAATATCATATTATATAATATGATATGATATATTATATTATATTATAATATATTATATTGTATTGTATTGTATTATATGATATGATATTATATTATATTATATTATAATATATTGTATTGTATTATATGATATTATATTATATAATATGATATTATATTATATTATATTGTATAATGTGAACGTATTTTGTCATAATTTACCCTTTATTTTGAAAGTACCACTGAACGGAAGTGAGCTGGGGTTTAAAGGAAGCGGCGTTCAGTCTCGGGGGCCAACTTTAGCGGCTCGTTGTCTTCCTCGCCTGCTCCGCAGTGTGTGCGTGGTCATAACCCTCCGTCCTCCCCTTGGTCTGTGTCTGACTCCGGGCTTCACTCCGCGATATGCTCGGTCGCCGGGCGGAGGCGGTGTCACCGAGCCTTGCCCGCTCGCTCAAAGCGAACTTCAAGCTGAAGTTGACGGTCAGTGCGGAGCGCTGGACGGGCTAGCGAGCTAACAGGAGCGGGTAGCGCGCACGTCACTTCCAGCTGTCAGTGGCTGTCTATGGAGCCATCGAGTCGTCCTGTTTGGATTATTGGATATAGACTTATAACCACGGAAGACACACATACGTAAGCAAACGAGCACAATTTGCTATTTTGTGTTTTTGGTTTTTTTTGTTTGTTTTTTCGGAGTGTGAATACAGAGGGTTATTCTATATTACCATTTTTTTTTTCCTATTCTGATTACTTAATTACTGCCTGTTTTGGATGCGTGCTGCTGTGACACCGCAGTTTCCCTCCGGGAATGACTAGAAGTACCTAACGTTACACTGAAAGTACCCAACGTTACATTCATGGCCCAGCCCTGACGAAATAACATATGGACTGGTGGCAGTTCCAACTATGGTAAGTCAACCACGCCCTGAATTGCTGTGACTCTTGATGATTTGTTTGCTTCCTCGTTCGCCTTTTAAACTCGGCGCCCAGCAGTCGTGCAGCAGTTTGGCAGATGTCTGACTTGGTGCCGCGTCTCCTCCTCTTCCACCCGTTTCAGCGCACGCAGAACTAACGGACGGAGCGCGGTGAACTCGTTCCAGCATGAAGGCCATGGGGCCGCGGCTTCCCTTCTTTGCGGGCTTCGTGGTGGGAACCCTCACCCTGTACGTCTTCCTGCGCCAGGTGTGGTTTGAGACGAGTTTCTCGGCGGGCCGCTCCGGCGTCTTGAACAAGCAGCCGGCGGTGGAGGGGGACGAGGACAAGATGTGGAAGAAGGACAGGTCGGCATTGTTCAACCTGAACCACCCACACCACCAAGGTACACGTCTCCTGCAGCTTGTGTTTGTTCCCGTGCAGGGTGGTTTGGCGGCTTCTTATCTGACGGTCATTACCTTAAGTAAATATTCCCACAGTTTTTAAGCTAAAATAATTGGAGGGGGTTGGGATCGTAACACAGTCCAAACACAGTGGCCGCTTCAAGCCCAGTGTTGGCCACTCCTAAGCTGACGCTTAAAGTTGTTTCTTGTCAAACCGATTGATTTACACCTCTGTACATGAAGCGATGTTGTTCTAGGTCCCAGAGTTTGTAAAATGTCATCGTATAGAACAGATTGGAGTCAAAGACACGAAATAATTCTGATAATATGAATATCCTTTATTTATATAGCACCTTTAATACACAACGTGCAGCATAACAGGTGTTATATTAGGACAATTAAATAAAAAACAGCAATGTATTATTCAATGAAGTATGCAAATTAAAGAACGCAACCAAATCAAACAGTTAAAATGAAGACGATGACTCAAAGGCTAAGCTGAAAAGATGTGTTTTTGCGTTCTCTTGAATGCAGACAGAACCTTCCTCCTCTGATACTCTTTGGGAGGGTTTTCCTGAAGTTGGGGGGGGGGGGCAGCAACTCGAATCCTGTTTTGTGTCTGTTATTGTACTTCCAACAAACCAGCAGTAGAACACTGTGCTCTTGACACGTACAGTGTGTGTGTGTGTGAGGTTCTCCGGAAGAATTTCCGAAAGTGAGTATCCCAGCTTGGAGTTCAGCAATCTCCTGTAACGGTGGAGAACAGTCTGAGCATCTCGACGGCTCTGATCCGAAGGGATCCATACGCTGTCCACGCGCCTCCCAGCAGCTAATTCTCTCGGGGCTAGTTTGAAAATAAGTGACTGCGACCTAAGACTGCTTTGAAAAGTAGGGATCCTTATGATCCAGTTAGATGGAGCCCAGCCCCTGTTAGAAAAATTGATGAATATTATTATTTTTTAACGATATAAAAATTATAATTTTCTAAATAGAAAGCAATGTTAACTTAACTCATTCAATTTCTCACCAGGGGAGGAAGGTCATATGGCCGATTATCTGTATAAAAAGGTGCGTATTCTCTGCTGGGTAATGACCGGACCCAACAACCTGGAAACGAAGGCTCGCCATGTCAAGGCCACCTGGAGCCGACATTGTAATATTGTGGTGTTCATGAGCTCCGTGGATGACCCGGACTTCCCCACCGTGGGCTTGGACACAAAAGAAGGCCGGGACCAGCTGTACTGGAAGACTATACGGGCCTATCACTACGTCTACGAGCACCACGCCGACGAGGCGGACTGGTTCCTCAAGGCCGACGATGACACCTACGTCATCGTGGACAACCTCCGCTGGGTCCTTGCCAACCGCTCAGCGGACGAGCCCATCTACTTTGGCCGGAGGTTCAAGCCCTACACCAAGCAGGGCTACATGAGCGGCGGCGCCGGCTACGTTCTGAGCAAGGAGGCTCTGCGTCGGTTCGTGGAGGGCTTCAAAACAAAAGTGTGCACACACACCACCTCCGTCGAAGATCTGGCGATGGGGCAGTGTATGGAGAAGGTGGGGGTGCAGGCGGGAGACTCGAGAGACTCTATGCAGAGGGAGACCTTCCACCCGTTTGTCCCCGAACAGCACCTCACGTCCAGGTTTCCGAAGAGCTTCTGGTACTGGAGTTACTGCTACTACCCCATCTCAGAGGTAAGTCCACTTTCCGGCTTTTGTCAAAGTTATTTTATAATCCTAGTGTGATGACATTTCAACTGAATAACACGCATTGCTGACATTGTCAACACCCATGGCACAAAGAGAACTGCCACCACCCTCAGAAAAGGGAACGTCCTGAATTACCGGAATTTACAATTTGCAACAGATTATTCAGAAAGCAAAGTAACTGCGGCCTTAAGTCAATGGTAGAAGTAAAACTGTGCCAGTCAATTTGGAAAAAAATGAAACTACAACCTTTTACCCAATCTTATTACTTTGCTCTGCTGTTTAACCCATGCACACAGATGTACCTTTTGTTGACGTTGTTATGCAGGGTAGCTAAACACAAGTGCCTTTTGTTGTGCTGCACTTCTTCATCACAGGGCCCAAAATGCTGCTCCGACCTGTCGGTATCTTTCCACTATGTGGATGCCACGCTCATGTACATACTGGAGTACTACACCTACCACCTGCGTGCCTTTGGCTACATGTATCGTTATCAGCCCCCAGCACCGCTGGGCTACAAGGCTGCAAACGCGGCAGGTTCCTGGGAGGCGGCACCAGGGGCCGGTACCGAGGTTCTCAATTCACAAAAGAGAGGGACGAAAGGGGAGGAGGATCCTTCCAGGGCCGACGAAAAACGAGATAAGAACCCTCCCGCAGCTGACAAAATGCAACTTGACAAATGACTGAACACTGAGTGTGAACCACACGCTTCATTGACTTCACTCGGTCCTGTTGAGTCATATCACACATTGACACGTTCACAGAACTATGTTTGATCATTTTTCATTTTGAAGGGATACTATTGATTTGTGCTGTAAATGTGAGGCTGGTCTTGACGCTAAAGGGATGGTGGGGGGCATCGCTTTATTTTGAGGCTTGTTAAATGGAATATCCACATCTTCGATCACAGTAAATATCACCTGCTCTTAAATTAGCACTTATTATTATATAAAGCACCTTTAATCTTTAAAGATGAGGCTTTGTCAAGGTTTTCCTGAAACAGGGAAGTTCCCTGATGTCTGCAACACTTGGAATGCAGGTAACCCCCCCCCCCCCCCCCCACACAACTGTGACAAAGATTTGTTGTTGTTGCCACATTCAGATGTGGGACTAGATCCGATCCATGCAGCCTTTTTGAATATTAGCATTTCCATGGTACACATCACTGTGTCAGAGCGTGAATGGTCAAGGGAGCGCCGTGATAAACGTTAATAATGCTTTTGGCTGTCTTTGGCCTTTTCATCCCTTAGTTATACTTCAGATTATATAAAATGTTTCTGACTTCAAAAGAAAGTACTTGCTTACATTACTGCTTTGACTGGATGTTTATTAATAATAATAATAATAATAATAATAATAATAATAATAATTTAAAAAAAAAAAAATAAATATATATATATATATATATATATATATATATATATATATATATACACACATACACATACACACACACACACACACTTTTTGCTAACAAAGGGAATAGTGAACTCTGTCCTATTTGGTGACATGATGCCTACCAACACAATCAGGAGAACAGCTCATGGCTTCTCACCATGTGGACGCCAGGTGCAAATAGAATTTTCCACCTAATCTTTTGGTAATATTTTGATAACCCTGGTAAAAGAGCAAAACAAAGGTAGTTTACACTCCTCCCCAAATCGAATTATCTTCTTCCACACTGATTATATCCCAGTGGTTACTGCAGACTAATCATTCACAAGCCTTTTGTTCCTGTAAGTTTTACGAACTCACTCATAACTTGTGCCTTGCAAATTGAGATTGTATGAACTGTCAGCTGCACATATGACTTTGCACTGTGACATTCGGTTGCATTTTATTCCCAGATGAACAACATCCGTTGGATGTGCAGACAAGTCTTTGGGAAAGCCACTATCCAATCTGTTGTGAACAACCTTTCCAAATCTTTCATCTTATTGACTTCCTCTTCAGCGATGAAGTCCCATTGTCCCCCCCCCCCCCTCTCTCTCTCTCGTACAATTTTGTTCGTTTGCTGGGTGATTTAAATTAGGTCCTGGTTTGAGATGTCCTCACTGATTAATACAAATATAATATAAATCCAAAGTGGTTCACACTGCTCTTGTACCAAACAAGGATACTTGTCCTTTTGATTCTGTTGGAGATAATTACCAAATAGGTGAGAATGATGTGCATGAGGAGGGATTCTGTGATGTGGCTTTTTCATTTAAACAAACTCGTCATTGTATTATATTCAATATTATAAAATAAATGGATCCACACTGCATGTTAATTAGTTTATTTTCTTTTTTCTCCCCAAACCACTGCAATAATATCTTCATTGATCCTTGGTTTAAGTTGTATATGGTGTAGCTTTCTTTTTGTATTTATACTTTCGTACAGGAGCACATGTCAAGATGGCTGCTTTCTTTTGTTTGTTTTGTCCAGAAGAACAAACGTATTAAATGTGAAATTATTTTTTAAGTTATGAGAAATGTAAGACTCATATCCCAGTCTTACTCTCCCAAATAGTCCTAGAGATCAGCCTGGTCTTAGATGGCAAATTATTCATACACATCATAACCCCGATCCATGACTATTTTATATTAAATCATCTTTTTGTTTAAATGAATAATGTACACTACTGTATTAGTTTTGAGAATTATATGTTGGTGATCAAGTTAAGGTGGTACAAGTTAAATTAGTGTGAGTTACTGTGAGTGTGAGTATACACGATCGGTGTCATTTGTTTCATCGAATGGTATTTAAATCCTTATGAATAAAAGCATATTTTACTGTAAGGCTTGTTTTATTTCACAAAAATTATTCACATAATTGTTGGTGCATCACAATTACAGTTAAAAATCCCACAGGGCCGCACATTAGTTGTGCAACCTATTTATGTCAGCTTTGATCACCTTTGCCCTGTCAGCAATGAATATTATACACATTTCTGCTGAGCCAAGTGTGACGGAGAGACAAACTGAATATTACACAATGCGCTGAAACCTGTGAAGAATGCAGAAGCAAAGCATTAATGAGAGGTCCTTGACCTATGCAGCTCAGTGTGTAGAAAATTATTTTCATTTTTCCTTGAAAATTAAAGAGAACCTTTGGAAATGCACAAAATGATAGGAAATTTTTTTTTTTTTCTCTTTTCAGTCCAATTAGAGAAAGTGTTCACATCCCACCAAATGTTGGTTTCATTGGCCTTGTGTTTGACTAAAAACAGCAGACGGTTATGTTGAGAATAATCCAACATAGACTAAACTTTATTTTTATGAGAAAGTTAAAATTTAAGTCAGTGACAAATACCTCAGCCTCCCATGATCGATGAACCAGCCTCTCCTTGGCTGCGGACCTCCTGTCCAGAGATAAATACGTGACGATATACATTTACTTCCCAGTCACTAATTTAAAAAATGTATAACCTAATGGAGAGATACACAACAGGGGAAATAATCTTTTTTTAATTACAATTTACATTATTGACACTCACTTGATTCTGGCCTCCTCTGTCCCAAGAGGCCCAAGAAGATGTCGAGCGCGTTGCCTGCATTAGACAAACGCAGACAGGATGAAGCAGTTGATCAAGTATGTTCATATTGATATGATCACCAGGCTGAACCGGATCCGCCGGAGGACGCGGTGGTTTGGAATACGGCTCCGACTGAGTGAAACTTCTCACTTTTTTTTCCTGATAGAGTCGTAGGCACTAAATCTGAGCTCTGAAAGGCAGACATGCGCTGACGGGTGAAAAAAAAACGGGAAAAAATGTAAGAAAATATCGCGATCGAGGATGTGAGGGAGAGTGACGCGGAGCACAGATTTTTACGTTGAATGCACATGATGTCGCACAAAAAAAAAAAAAAAAAAAGGTTTCTGGACGCCGACTGTGATACCTGCGTTTCTTCTGCCCATCAGACCCACAAAGCTGTCGTAATCCATGTCACAGTCCCCGAAAGATTTCATGTCCTCACAGCCCGTGTGCTGGAGCTCTGCAGGTCTGTTCTGAGCAGCCAAAATGAGAAGCACTCAAGTAGGTGTTGCCTGCTTATGAATCTTTCTAAAACAACGGGGTTCCTTTTGAAATCATCATGTGGAGAGATAATAATGTTTCAAAGAGCTTACCCGCATTTCATAGGTGCTTCCCTCGCAACAAGTTCTCGTGGAGCACGACAAGAGAATCACCAGGGCGCTCGCTGTCACGAGTGTCCGGCCGTTTTCAATTTGCACCATTTTATCGAGACGGAGAGCGTCCCTGCAGAGATTTACATGAAATACCACTGGGAATCTATGTAAATGTGTAAAAAACATTGTCGGCCAATAATACTACATGACTAAATATTCAATTCACACTTTGACTGACATCGGATGGATGTCGGATGTCAAAGTGCCTATAAAAGCGCCTTGGTTTTAAAGACATTTATTCCTATTGAATGGGATACCACTTTTTAGGGTCTGTATATTGCAAATGTATAGACCCTTTTTTTTCCATTTTCCAAGTGATCGCCCTTTCAATCAATCAACCAACTTGACTGATTTCTCACAGTTATCCATTGCCCAAGAAATTCATTTGAACAAATCATTTTGCAGCACCTACCTTTTAGATTTGCCAGTGGTGAAGCTTGATCTTTTCCACACGTATGTACTGTTGTTGTCTTATTGAATAGCTGACGTTAAATCATACGATAACTGAACATAACAGTCCTCCTCGGCAGGCATTTATTTGCCTCGGTAATTATAGGCTAGCTCGTGCACTCAGCTCCACCCACGGTGACCGCCCGCCCATTCCTCCAGCTCCCTCCCCACCAAGGACCATCCTCTCCTTCCTATAAATTGTCACACGTACTGTAACTAATTCCAACTGCATATACAGTTTCACTCACTGCTTAGAGGAAATATATAAATGCAAGTTAAAAAGTAAAAAAATGAATAAATTCAATTTTGATACAGCAGGTAAAACAAAGGCGTCATTTATACTATACATGTTATGCAAAATGTAATTATGTACGGTACTATATAGTAGTATATAAAGTATGTATTATGTAGGTATATTTATGTAGTATGTATCTTGTCAGTATGTTTCCCATCGGTATGTATGTTCCCCATGTCAGTGTGAGGGAATGACTCATTCCACTTAATTCATTATCACTTCACATCTCCCTTGCCTCCTCAAAATTTACCTTTTGTTTTCGAATTTGACTATTTGGACCCGAGAGGTGATGACTCATGCATATGGGTGTTTATTATTATATATTTTTGTGCTTAATTCTTATAGTTCTGTGCTTATGTGAGACTGAGTCATACAATCCTCTGGGACATTTCCTAATTTCTCTTTGGACCTTCAGAGAGCACGACCCCATTGGGAGCTGACTTGTGAAAATAAGTATTTGTATATAATGTAGGAGTCTCTCGTACTAAGTTCTCAACTGTTTTCCATTTTATTTTTACTACAATGTTCCTCTGGTTTTTGATTTCCGCATTGTTGTTTTAACCTGTGAGATTGTGATTCATTGTGAGAAGCACTATTCAAATGTATCATCATTGTTATTATTATTAGTTAATTTTATTTTTTAAATTATTATTATTCTTTTTTTCATTTTACCTGTGCTTTAAGCAGGCTGGGCATACAACCCAGGGTATTAGTATGGCATTACATCTAAGACAGACTTAATCTGCAAATGGAGTTCAAATTCTTAACCTGCAAAGCAAATTTTTAATAATGATCAAGAACCACTTACAATAACTCAGTCCTTTGGGCCTTTGGGATTACAAGAGCACAGCATATCTGTTATTTATGGGTTCCACCACTTCCCCTCCTCAGAGGACGATCTTACCATGTTTTGATCGACGGAACAACTAATCATTATTGCTTCTCCAAGAGGGGCAGAATCACCACTGAAACAAACATGTATTTTTAACAAAACATCATTAAATTGACAAAAATTGGTACAACAATTACGGCATGTGGCCTCTTCCTGTAACAACTGTACTGTAGCAATAAAGGAGAAGAAAAGAGAAAGAGGAGGAGGGTGTTTAAGGGACTGTGTGAGGCAGAAGCTGGCATGAGGTGTGCATGTGTTGGTGTGATGTGTCCATCTGCCTGTGCATTGGATTGATCCCCAATAAGTGCTTGTGTATAAGGTCAGAAACTTATCGTAGTGCCTCCGAGCAGCAGGAAGTCGCTGCAGCCACCCGCGAGCCCCACAGCCACACAGATAGCGAGCTGAGCGGCCGCAAGAACATTCTGAGCCCAAAGCACCGCAGCCACAGAAGAAATCCAAACCCGCAGAAAAGCCAAGAGCTCACAAAGCGACATCGACCAAGCCTCCTTGTTGTGCAAACCACAGGCCTGGCCCTGTATATGTATATATATACAGGGCCAGCAGTAGTAGTTGTATTTCTGATCAGTTTTGTGTACCCAATGTGGGTACACGCATCTCATCGCAAGAAAGTTCCCACTCCCCTCTTGATACTCGTTGAGGAGACAACGCAAGTGTACGCCGAACGCTGCTCACCCTGCAACTGCGATGGAACAACGTCAAACATACCTACATAGGCTTACATGGGTTACCGCCATTCCCCTTACCACAGCTGAAGAAATGTGTGTTTTGGAAGCAGTTATCGGAGGGGCTTTCCACACCAACATCGGCGCCCCACAGTCCGCTCCACTGCTGGACTTCTGCTCCACATTTGATTACGCCGGGCCACTCCCCACCTTGTTATATGGTCATCTTTTTCCTTCGCCCCTCCGTCAAAAGGACTTCCCATTGGGTTTTACCCGATGTCAAGGGCTAGGTTTTTTTCTGATAACAATATACAACGCATTACTTTTAGGCATACCGTTTATTTCTTGTGTAATGATCATTTATTTAATTGCATTTGTTCCCGCTTTATTCTTAGTATACATTTACATGTATCTATTGTTGTTGGTTTGGGATTTCCTTTTGTCTTGTTTTGTTTTTATAGTTTTGGGTTTGTGTTTCGAGGTTGGTTGTTAGTTTGTTCTCTGTTGTGATGTTCTTTTATGTATTTATGTATATTTTGTTCCCTGTGTATTTTGTCATAGTATAGTGTAGATAACCGTTACTGGTCTTTTACTCTTCTCTAGTCAAATGTGAGAAGAGAGGTTTGGCCAATTTGAGGTGGAGATGTCCAGGAATACTATCTGGTATGTGTTTTCCTAGTTGAAAACAAGATAGAATTCATAGGATATCTCTTTGTATAATTGTATTGTATTCAATTTATATGTCATTTTCTGATCCCTTTGTCTCAATTATATGAAATTTTAGCATTATTGCATTTTTCTTTTGTATTGCTCCACTGGGAACAACAGCGAATCACATGTCTAGTCTCAGAATGGGACACAACCTCTCATAGACTATTGTAGTGTCTGGATGATTTTGATGTGTTGATGAAGAAGGAGTGACCGCTGACGCTGACTTGATTAAAATAATAGTTTTATTACACAAATCAGCATCAAACCAGACTTGCCTAGGACGTCCAGGAGAGAACAAAGCCGGAAGTATTCTCTGCCAAGCGGCGCTCGGCACTCGCTTTAAAAGCTGTACAGAGATACCATACCACATCTGGTTCCAACCCATAGGTGTCCGCTCAGCCTCTGTCTTGCCATAAATCTAAACATTTCCTCCTCTGGCCAAACTGGAGGAATCAAAACAATTCCTCACCCATAGGGCCTCTGAATAGACCGTTGTTGTTTTCGTTCTCCGTATGACATGGAAGCAGTAAATCTACAGTAACATACGTTAATATTTTTACCGCACTATATCTCAGCTTTGGGAGCTCAGTGACCTATTCACCTCAAACCTTCCAGGCACCTCACGATAAAGGCCTCTTCAAGTAATGTAGAGAGAGACTGGTGAGAACACTGCTTTGGAGCAATACTGAACCTTTCTCTTTATTCTGCAGAATAAAAATCTTTAATACTCTCAGTTTTGTTTCCTTGTAGCGGGCAGATTAACCTCACCGACCACGCAGGGAGAATTTCTCCAGCAATATTGCGACGAAGATGAGATTCTCTGCTTGGCTCGGTTGGACCTCTTCATGCCCAGGAAGAAGGAGGACTCCAAGAAGGAGTCGTCTGGACATGACGGGGGATCCAGCGGAGACAACACGAGATTCTGAACAAATTAAGGTGAGGACTTACTGAGATATTATACCGACTAAGAAAAGCTTTGAGTAAGCTTAGATATTGTATCCATCAGGGAAGATAGAAGGAAAAGCTCTTGTGAAGGAAATAGCTCTGGGTAAGCTTAAAGATGTATTGGATCTAGATTATCATTGAAGAAGCCCTCAGACGTATCGCCGACCGCTTAGTTTAGGAACGAGCAGTGGATGATCGGTCTGGAGGACCCTGGAATCAGATCAGAATCAGAATCAGAAATACTTTAATTATCCCAGGGGGAATTACTTAAGTGGCCAATATTGTATCGATCAAGAGAATCGTTGTTTTTGTTTGTTTATCTTTATTTTTTATGGGGTTTTTTTTATGTTATTCAATGATAATTTGAGATTATTAAATACATAATTATTATAGATTATTCTTGATCCCTCCTAGCAAAAGCGTTGGGGGCAAGAAGTAGAATAGTACTCTCTCTTTTTTCCTCAGGGCAAAAGCGTTGAGGGTAGGTGAGAAACTTCAGTTATTGTCAAGATTACATTAGATTATTTAATTAATAAAGTCAGAATGGTTCTCCCTCTTTTTTCCCCCTTGCAAAAGTGTTGAGGGTAGGTGAGAAACTTCTGGTGTTGTAAAAATACAATAAGAATGAATTAATAACGGGAGTAAAATTGATTTTAATAAATTGTAATAATAATCAAATACAAAAATAATAATAATTATTATTATAATTTGTAATTATTGTTTTGTGTATTATTTATTATTTTTAGATTTTATTTTGGAGGTACTGATAATGCAGCTATGCAACTTACATTCTAACTAGTTTCAGTAAGTTTTAAATAGTCTGGGCGAGGACAGGTTCAAAGGCCCATTGTGTGACTCTATTTGCAGTATAATACACGTGATCCAATTGGTGTGTGGGGTTGTGGCTGCCTGGCCGATGGATCACTCTGGAACACGTATGGATGAGAAGAGGTCGGAGAGATTCTATCAGTCTTGCGGTATGTTTAGCCTCCTGGCCGATAAAAAATCTTGATGGAACAAGCGAATGTATAAACGCGAGATAAGCGTGGTATGTGTGCTGTACATAACATGCCAAACTAGTTTCACACATGAGCCCTTGGTGTAAAAGAAGCATTATAATCTAAAATATCTGGTGGGATTGCTGGTAAGGATACTGTAAGGTTTTACATTAATTTGAAAAAATTATAACAAGGCGAGAGAGAGCTGTAAAGTTAGTGATAGACTGAAAGGATTAGGGAAGTTGACGTGAAAGACAATGAAAGTTTGGAGTTAGCAAAGTTTGCACGTCGGATTTGGGATTCTTTGTTTCCGATGGAACTTGGAGCAAAGAGAGTTGTAAAAGTCATTTTAGTAGGATATTGGTTCAGCAGAGGAAGCTGCAGGACTGAATGATTTAACTAATAGTCAGATGGTGCATGCGAAAATGGTTTAGTAGTGGTGTTTAGCAGACTAAATCAAAATGAAATTTGATTTAAGTGCCAGTTAACAACAGTAGTCTATGCTGAAGTAGTATGAATACTGTAGATGTTGAATGGTTTGAACTGTTGGATTGTGTTTAGAGCGATGATTGTGCTGTTGATCATAGCGGTGTGGTGAGTTGTAGCAAGTTTTAAGTTGCTGGAAAGTGTAATTTGTTCATTAATGCGACTTTGGTAAAGGTGAGGAGTATGGTTTGTGCTTTGTTAATAGATTTTATCGCAAAGCATTCCAAATTGATAAAACTAAATTGATCAATATAAACTGGGAAAAATTGCTTACACAAAATATTTTTTAAGACATCGCGGAGAGCAGATATGATGCATAGTAGCAGCAGAAAGGCATTGTTTTTGGTTTATAAAGTTCAGTTATTCTTTTTAGATTTACTTTATTTTTTTTCCTTTTTGTGGGTCTGTGTCAAAGAGATCTGCTGGTTGAGATAATATAATCCTTTATCTTTCCCACAGAGGGGTAGTCTGCAGTGTTACAGCAGTAACAGATTAGCATAATTGCAAGAAGCAATAGTAAATTGGTATTTCTAAATTAAAGGATATGATAAATAACTAAATAGTATAGATTGAACACGATACATTAAATAGTAATATTGCATGAGTGAATTTTCAGTTTTGGTGTGATATACCATCGTTTTTGTGCGTTTTAAATCCTTACCGATTACATTTTTCAGTAAGGCTGGAAATTGTTTAAGCATAATCGAATAGCATTATTAATATTATTAATTTTATTTTTACTCTAGAAATAAACTCGATTTGAAATTGAATAATGTTGCTGTTGATATACAGTATTAAACTTAGCAAGTAGTTTAACAAAGAGGAATAATTGCTTTGTTTTGTACACAAGAGAGGTACACGATTGTGTACGTTCGCTTACTAAAAATGTAAACACTAAAATAAATGGGAAATACGTTGGCCATTTCCATGGCTTTTAATTTGGGGGGGAAAAAAATAAAAAATTTAAATTTAAATTTGAAAATATCTTGTGGATCGTTGGAATGTTGTAATTGCGTATTGAGGAATTATCCAACCTGTCTATTCAGTGTTTTATTTCCAAAGTTTTAAGCTGGAATCCACTGACTGCAGTTTTGTTTTTTTGATCATCTGGTTATTCTGGAAATTTGAGTGATTATTATTTTTATTTTTTAACGTAGGCTCGCCGGGTTAATAACTGTGAACACATGTATTACAATGGTGACAAACTGTAAATGAACCCGCGCTCCTGAGACACAACATGCTAATTAAACCCTGACAGCTGAGTGATTGCGTTGGTTCGTTTGATTGGCCTCTCGGGGAGCATTCCTATCCCCAAACCAGGGCTGGTTCCAACAAACATCTTCACGAATTAATAGGTCATCGATGCCCAAAGCATCTCCCCCGTACATGGAAAAAAACGGGCATATTTACCCGTATCTCAGAGGAATCCCTAAAAATTCTTATGCATGAATGCCACTTATGAAGGTCGCAAATAACTTGTCAAACACTACATAGAGTACATACAGTACATGGAAGTACTTGCACCCGGAGACACCCGTTGGCTCGCCGGAAGGATTTCAGATGAATCTCTGCCGTTGTTTCTGTATTTTTTGATTAAATATGTCTACTTTGTTGGGTATAAAATGAAGGGTCTATGACTTATTTGTTTATGGAAAACATTTATTTGTAAGTTTTTTTATTTATTTTTTAAAATTTGGATAAATGTCCCTTATTATCCCTGAATACTAATAATGTTTCATCAGTGTGTTGTGTTTTACAGGAACTGATCTCACAACAATGATTAAAAGGATTAAAAGCACCAGTGTGTGCATGTTATTTATATTACCCTGTGAAATTGAACTTGCCTCACTCCTCTGTGAACCTTTAAATTTTTTCTCTTGGCAACCGCGGATCTGAGTAGCGTGAGCCTCAGTAGATAAAAGGACAAAATAACTCAAATCACTGTAGAAGAATGGAGCGAGTACCCTCCCGGAATGAAGCATTCCACATGGGAGACATGTTTGTGTGTGTGTGTGTGCGCGCGTGCGCGTGTGTGTGTGTGTCTGTGTATGTGTGATTTCTTGAGAAGAGAGTTGTGGTGCAGACAACATAATAACATAATATTAATCATAACTACGCTTATAATATTATTATAGATCATCAACAGCTCAACACTCTTATAAAATGGACATTTACTATTACTGACCGACTGTGAGAGGAGACTCGGCCACCAACAACACTTTGCTCACAGACACTGACATATCTCTGGGGCAAAAGTTCCCTCTTCTGGGAGCTCTCGTCAGTGCACAACGTGGTCTTTTATCCACCATTTCTATAGTTTTGGGTATAGGAACTGGGAGAGGAGTCCATTCCTAACTGCAGTGTTTGGTTGTTGTGGTCGGTGTACCTGTACTTTCTTGTTCCTTTTTTTGACTTCCTGACGTGACTGCCCTCGAGCGTCTCATCCTTTAGTTGTTGCTTTTATTATTATTTATTTATTTATTTATTTGTTTGTTTGTTTATTTATTTATTTATTTATTTTAGGGGAGATTTGCTCCAGGTTCATGGAAAGGTTTCTGCCAAGCATGTGGGTCACAAACAAAGAGCTGCGTCTCCACTATAGGACGGAGAGAGAGCGGGGGGGGAGAGAGAGAGAGAGAGAGACAGCAGGGACAGGCCGTGGAGCTGGGGATAAGTGGATGAGAGGACGCCAGGGCAAATAAACAAAAACGCTTTAGAAAACATGAACCTTACCCACGTGAATCAATATTCTAGCCCTCATCCTCCTGTTGAGCAATGAGGCCAACAGAAAAAGGAGAAAGAGCATAAAGACAGAGGCGATGGAGGGGAGGGGGGGGGGTGTTGGGGGATGTCATCTGTGGGGCGAGGGAATCTCATTCGAGGCAGAGACAGTGGAGATCTCCATGCGTGGATTTAGAGAAAGAAAACCCATTGAACATTCAAAAAGAACAACAAAAAAAAACCACACCCAAAAGCAGTTTGGTCAATCGATCTCCAGCCTCCAATCCAAAGTCCTAAGGTAAGTGCTGCAGAGCTGAAAATCAATCTTCATTCCGCTTTCACGCGCTTAAATAATCTCTCTCCCGCTTGCGTGGTGGGAAAACAACAGCTTGATGCCTGGATCAGAGGGGGGGGGGGGGGTGATTCAAACCGTGTGCTAGATGATAGTTCACGGCAAAATTCTTTGTTCCCGTGATCTTGGACGCATGTCTCGTAAGGATTTTTCAAAGAGATCTTTAACTTCCAATAGATTTGATTGGAAAAAAAAAAAATAACCGAAAAACACTGATGTGGGAAACACCGTGTAGGTCGGCGGCAGGGAGCGCACAAAGCTTTTGGCACTAAAGCCTTTCCTGTGCATGTCCCCCCTCTCTACAGTGTTTAAATTGCAGAAATGTCGCTAGGTGTAAGAAAACAGGGGGAAAATTGCCCTCTGGCCAGAAATAACCGTCTGGAATGGCATTTTTGAGCGTTTTTATTATGAGTAACTTATAGTAATTTGCAGTGTTTTTTTGTTTTTGTTTAAATCAGGCCAACGGACAGTTTCCGAATCAGGAGCAAATAGTGTCAACTTGTTGTGATAGTGTAGTCATTTTACAGAAATCAACATTTTCAAACATTTTTGGTTGCTAATTTGGTAAAATGACATGAATCAGATCCATAGTACCTTCTCATAGTTAATTATCCCCCCCCCCCCCCCCCAAAAAAAGCAAGAATTACAATGGGAGCTCAGTGAACTAGTTGGCAAAAGGCCAACTAAGCTTAAGATATTTGGATGAGAATCAACAGGGTTGAGAGCGTGAAGTGTGTAAGCTCCTTCAATGATTGCACACAAAACGCAGGATATTTTCAAACCACCACATGCAGTGTCTTATGAAGTGAAGTGTTCATATCCCGAACAGAGCATCAACAACAAATAACTATCTGCGGTCTGGTTGTTATTTTGTAGATTCAAAGTGTCCAGTAGTGCAAGGGTGTCGGATGAGGGCCCTTCCAGCCACAATGACGCACTCCAAGATGAAGTGGCTGGTGCTGGTCCAGCTACTGCTGACTGAGCAGGCTCTGTGCAGGGCACCACCTCCTCTGGCAATGAGGAACGCTTCCCTTCCCAACACGTCCACCCAGGAGAAAGTTGGGTCAGCGAAACAGGGCCAGCGGTCACTTCTGGGGTCCAAACCCCAGGCTGGCCCAAAGCACGCAGCGGTGCAAGAAGAGGAAAGGGTCCGCTCGGCGAAGAACATCATATCTGTCCTCAAGGCAAAGCTTACAAGTCAGATGGAAAATCATATACACGTTCATGAGAACATCAGCTGTGAGGAGCTGCTTTCTGCCACCACCATGGATGACCCAGCCTCCGGTCTGTTCCCTCAAGAGCTCCTGGGTCTCTCGCTGGTGCCCGTGTTGGCCGTTGCAGACTGCCAAAAGGAGGCGCAGACGCTGATGCTCAAGCTCTATGACCTGCTGGGGATGTCGGACACAGAAGAGCTCCTGATGGAGGTGGAGGGTCTGATAGAACGAAGAATAGCCCGGCCCACGGCCGCAGGGGCCTCGGCCTCGGCAGCGGCGCACGGCGAGATGGTGCGGACAGACCGCCACTTAGAGGCTGTGATGTTCAACATCCAGCAATTGGCAATGACCGGAGAGGGCAAGACCACACAGGGAACCTCCGAAAGGGAGAAGCAGAGGGAACTGTGCGAGGGCTGGACCAGAGTTAACGGAACGGTGCTGCTGGGAAAGGCAGTGGAGGGAGCCGCGGAAGGGCTGGATGAGGCGGTGAGGGCCTGTGAGAGGCTGGGCTTCCAGTGCGCCGGCGTCACCCGCGGCGGGTGGCTCCGGCCGGAGAAGTACAACGCAGTGCTGAAGAAAGGGAGCCGCGTTGTGCCGTCAGATTCCTCCGAGTCGGAATGCTGGATCCGCCTGTGTAAGGTGGAGAAGGAGGCGTCGCTCTCGGTCGGGGCGAGCGGACGCTCAAGGCGCAGCCCCCAGGCGGGCTGCATCAACAAGAGAGAGGAGCAAATCTACACGGTGGTGGAGTGGATCCCCGCCGTCAGTACCCTCTACAACTTGGGCACGGCCGTGTACTACGCCTCGGTAAATTGCTCCGAGACGGCGAAAGAAAGAGCCATCCTGAGCGCCGTCGACCTGGGCACGGACGCGCTAATGGCTGTCACCGGGGGGACGGCGGGGGTGGCGGGCTACGCACTGGGCGCTGGGGTGAAAACTGGCGTGAAGGCCAGCATCAAGTACCTCCTCAACAACATGAAGCAGGATGATGACCTGATGGTAAACCAGTACAGCTGGGAAGAAGGCGCCATGACCGTAAATTAAAAACGCTAAATATCCCCCCCCCCCCCAATTCACACAAAATACTAATTTTAAAAGCGTATTTAAACGACTCACCGCAAGGTTTCAGATGATCCCAAATTTCCAGAAAAATAAGGCAGATATTCAGATAAGTGAACCGTTTAGGTTGCTATCTTTTTAATTAAAAACAGCCTTTTGAAGTGGGAATTGGGAAAAAAAGGTATTTGGATGTGTGATTATGGCTAATATGCAGTTGGAAAGATGTCTTCATTCGCACCGGGCCTGCTTTACCTCTTATTGTTTCGTCGTGGAAATTCCCACAGTGCGCTTCTCAATTTCTACTAATGTACCCAGGTGTAAGATAAATCAATAAAGTATCCAATACACAACCCCTTCTTGCCTTAGTCTAAGTTTATTTTAGATGGTTGCAGCCAGACGCGGCACACACGGATAGACATCTATAGATATCTACGGCGCCTACATACAGGTCGGTCCTCCCGCGGGGACCCGGTCGGGCCCCCGCCCTCTCAGGACGGCCTTGAGAGGGTCATCAACCACGTGAGGGGGGAGGCCGTCGTTATCGGAAAGGAAGAGCTGCAACAGGCTGTAGCGTTCGCGCTGTAGATGATCTACAGGTCGGGTGCAGCGGTTCTTATTCAGCTAATTCATTCATTCATTAATCCAGGGGGTTATGAGTAAGGACCCCGTAAGTGAGAGGGAGGACCCGTCACTTTCACTGGCCCCTATCCCTCTGCCGTAACTTCAAGTGAGACTATAACAAGGAACTAGGTACTTGAACATAAAGTATTTAACGCGGTCGGATGTTCTTTAGGCGGTGACTGTGATTATTAAAGTCATATTTAGATTTCTAAAGTGATATCTATAATTTGCCACGACAGTTTTACAGACCGGCTAATTCATAATGTTAAAAAAAGAATATTTGAAACAGGATAGAAAATGAGAGAAAGAAAAATGGTCAGAAATAGAAAACTGTTGTATTCTGTCTGTAGTCTGTTAATGGGAGTGATCAAATAGATTAGTTTGCTTGTAACGCTTTTAAGCAGGTACTGTAATCAATTACGAAATAACCAGTAACCTTTTTAAAATTACTTTCTGCATTGCTTGGAAATGAATTGTTTGTGGAAAATTCATTGTTTGTGCATGTTTTCATGCATGGTTTGACTTGACGTCAAATTATCAACAGATTTTGTTCATTGTAACAGTTGACAGCAGCATTAAAAAAGAAAAACCTCAAATTCTCCACCTGTATAATCTTCATTCATTGTTTTCGTATAAGTTTTATCAGGTCATATGTCAAGGTGCATACCTGGTTTGCGTACAGGGACTACTGTACTAAGTTTTTTGTTTTAAATGTATCCTTAAATGTTAATAAATTGAATTTTGGAAGTTCTCTTTTATATTTAATCATTTTTATCATATTGTTCTTTGTATAGTAGGTATACATTTTGGTGGGTGTATGTATTAAAATTTAAAATGCAGGGTTTAAATGTCATTCTGAATAAAACTAAATAAAAGCGGGATACTCATTTCTCTCTATTGAATGGTCTATTAAATTCAAGATTGGGTGAGAATAGGAATATTGTACCAGTATGAGTTTCATTCCTATCAATGGATACAGTGGATATAAATATCAGTGTAGTGGCAATCAAGCAACAACAAAAAGCCACATGAGGGAATTGAAAGACATTTCCAACGCATGTTGGTGCAGAAAATTAAGTCGGACATGGACTAGGCAGACATATCACACTTTGTTTATATATAGATTAAAGAACACTGACAAAGGCTGGGTGCACAGCCTGAATCATATAGAAGAACAAGCTTGTAAATGAGAAGCAATACAATAAATACTTGCGCTTCAACATGACAGAAAACCAGCCCAGACGCATACGCATGCACGGTTGAAGTACTGTGTGGCTTCCCAGTTCCTCATTCCCCAGCGGTTCACCCGTGACTCCTCTATGGAGGCTCCATACACTAGGGGTGGGGGCGGATTGATACCAAAAGTATCCATACCGCCATACTACGTCTCGTTTTGAAGATCGCTTTTAGCGTCAATAGGATCGATGCCAAAAAGGGATCAGTTTCTCTCTATCAAAATAAGTAATATGCAATTTTTTTTAATTCTATGATTATATTTCGTCATTTGTGTAATTATTTATTAACCATACTATTTCATGAGTAGTGTGTTGTTTTTGTTGTACGACTAGCATGGTTATACTTTAAACACCAATATGACATTACATCACAATATTTAAGGTTTTTATACCAAACATAATGTAAAAATATGGTATTCTGGAAATGATAATGTTTAGTAAAATTACATTGAATAATCAAAGTGATATATGTTCACACATACCGATCATAGGTCAAAACATTGCTAAAATTGACTGAACTATAAACACCAGAAGTGGTACTGAATGAAGAGCCGTTTGGAGCCTGAAAGAGCCGGCTCGTATTGCTGAGTTGAGCTGATCACTAGTGCCGCGCCACGCATGGCAACTTAGGCGCCTGGTATCGGTATCGGTATTGATATCGGTGATTCTCCCCCGGTATTACTTTGAATCGGATCGAAACCAAATTCTGCGGTATCGCCCACCCCTAATGCCTACTGCGATAACCTGCCTATGCCCTCTAGTGCGCAGGTAAGACAGCCAAATTCACATAACTTACCACACACAACATATACTGTCAGCACACATCAAATTGGCTCCAACAATCAGCCTTTGCGCGCCTAGCGCATTGTAGCCGTCAGCCGGTGCGGTCAACATTTCTATGGTAACAGCAAGCTCCACCAATCAGAGACGTCGCTGTTACACTGTAGGAATATGGGTAGTGTAACGCTTCTACATGACGTCAGAAATAAAACCTGTTTTTCCAAAACAAGGTTGATATCACACAGACCTGTGTCTTCTACAGGAGCAAATACCATTGTTGCAATGTCAGCGGTTATTTATGATATACTGTAACGTATATATCCTCCTTATTGTATTATACAGTAAATATACACTGTACATAATTATATACATTTATATACATTCATACATACAGGTTCTGTGGATTTGGTATTTATTTTCTTTTGTTGCTGTATATAATAGATTCCTATTTTATTATTTACTTGTTTTTTTGTTCTTACTTTTCATTCTTATCTTGTTTATTTTCTTTTCTATTTGTGCTACGGTAGGCACAGTCTCTGGAGTTTGCCAAAAAGCAGTTCACTACATGTTTGTATGTACAATGCAAATTGTACGTCACAAATACATCTTTTGAGTCTTTAAATCGAAATATTATAATATTGTCCCGTTATACCTGAAACACACCCCCGCGTTGTTTGGTGTAGGTTACAACCCAGTTCCTTATCATTGGGATTGAATGGTATGTAAAATTTGTCAAAAGCTGTGGTATGTTTTGCTTGAAATATTATCATTTGTCCAGTTATTTGCCGTTATTCGTGAAATTATGACATGGAGTTGACAGTCCAAAGATTTTTATTGCAGTTGGCAAATATGAACAGGTGTTGACAGGTTTTAACAGATAACAGATGAAAAAAGCATGTGACATCAAATTCCAGACTACTTTTCTGGACTATGGCTTTAGCCATACTGGAAGGTGCACTTTAAGTTCTCTTTGGTAAATTAGTCGCTACTGTAAGTGAGAACTAGAGTGGGTAATGAATGTTTTTCGTTTTTTTTTTAACCAGGCTCTAATGACACTCCCTTTTTTGATGGGCAATTTCTAGCCAAAGACGCTGAGGTGTCAGATTTTGTCAACACAATACCGCTGGCGGTGAAGAAGGTAAGTTTAAGCTATACACTCACAAAGTACCTCTGTAACTAAAGGAACAGGACATGTAATGACATGTCCTGTTCTTCGAGAAATAGTCTTGGCTCCCTGCTCCTTAGTTTGTCAGACATTTATTTGAAACTCATATTGAGTGAATAACTGGAAGGAATGATGCAGTTGTTTTGATTTGTTGTATTGTTGCATTAACAATATTTGAACGCACTACATTCACAGATGCAGGGGAGAGGAACATGTGGGGCCTCTCAGTGGGCAGCAGCGAGGGAGACCTCAAGGTGGGCCGCCAAAGCAGATGAGGAGGGCGTTGAGGCTGCCGTGTGTCAGCATGGCTACCTACTTGAAGCCCTAAATATGTACCCGGGGGTAGATATTTGCCTGTATCTCCAAAAGGAGCTTCTCCCAATCAAGGCACAGTTTTTTTTGCTGTGGATGTGGCATGCAAATGCTGGCCATACCTGCAAAAAGTTGCTGCTGTCATTCCAGCTCTCAACGGCCTGACAGAAATGAAGCCCTTCCTGAGCATCACACATGCAAGAGCTCATGTTACCAAGTGTGAGGTATGTCCGTCATCTGTTATTTTCAATTGAATATGCAATGTGTTACTATGGGAACGGACAGCCTCCAGCTGAATTCCATGCCCATAATATTTGTCCACATTGCATCTAGGTGCTTCATTGGCTGTAATGTACCCACCCCCATTCCACCCATCCTTGGAACAGATAAAAATGGAGTGGTCGGAACCAGGAGGGAGCAGGCACAACTTGCCGGTGAGGAGGTGGAGCAAGTCCACAGCTGCCTCTCACGTTGTGCCCTGACAACAAAGTACATGTCAAAAGCAAGCATCTCACTTTAATAAGTCTGAGTTTGCGCTATCATCTCATATTGTTTATAGATTGCAGACCATAATGTCTGTATTTCTTATACCAGCACGTGTGGACATGCTCACTGTGCATGCATCGGGTTGGAACCGCCACAAAGACGAGACGCTACACAAGGCCCTTTCCACGAGATATGTGAAGTTATGTTCCATATTCGTGTTCGTTATGTCATTGTATTTTATTTTTGGCCAGTTGTTTAGCATACTGAGTTCTTGTTATGACCCGGGCTAGCGGAGACTCAAATGCACAACACGGAGACAGCTGGCAGACTGGGAAGGAGCTTTATTGTGAGCCACTGGCGTGATGAAGGATGAGAACCAGTCGGGCCAGATCGAGAGGACGGGACACCTGGACGGGGCGATGCCAGGGACGGAGGTGGACAAGGAAGGAGGGATCCAGGTTCTGGACAGAGGGACAGGCAGCCAGGCAGGACGGGAATGGCTTCGACGGGGAAGGGAGAAAGTACGATGACCGTACACACAAATTCTCAGAACTAAGCCGGTGCCACGAGCGGTACTAACTGAGTAAGATTAGCTGACGATCTGGCAATGAGTGGATGGTTGACCGTAAATAAATACTGCAGGCTTTGATGATTGACAGACCTCAGGTGTGTGGGGCGGTGCAGGAGGAAGGAGTGGCAGAGGGGACCAGGAAGGGGTTAGCACCAGGCGACCTGTCCACGATAGAAGAGCCAAGGAGCAGAGGAGGCTGTGGGCGTGACAGTTCTATTTGTATTTGTTGTGAACATTTTAGACATCTAAAGGGGCTGTCACAACTTAAGGGGGAGCTGCAGTGCTCAGATGCAATGGCAGTAGCGTGGATTGCTGAAGTCAAGGAATGGGCAGAGAGTGGTAATGACAAAATGGTAAACTGAACATCCATTTTTTTCAGTGAGGCATTGGTGCTATCAAAAACTAGAAATTGCAGTTGCATTGCATATATATTACAGTACACTGAGCTGAATTCCACTCACACCCATATCTACAGAGACCCAAGTAACGGGTCTGCACGATCTCTAGTAGTCCATTGAGGGTCTTCAAGCAGCAAAAACAAACCCTCTACCATCAGAATGGTATGTGGGCTTTTTCTTTAATTTTCTGATGTATGAAAAATGTGTTTATTGAAGAAAAAAAAGTTTATCGTTTTAATATTACATATACATAGCATGTGTATCCGTACATGTGAATTTTTGCAATGTGAATTATTATTATTATGTGCATTAATAAAGTTTCTCCGAAAAACATGTCTTTGTACATCTTTGTAGGCAGCAACAAGCTTTGCCATCGTCTCCGAAGAAAGTTGACAGTAGATAAAAAGCGCCTTCTCCAGGAGATTGAAAAGTACAACAGTGTTGTTGCAGGCCGCTCCAAAAACATTGATGTGGCCCTGGTGGAGCAGTCTCTTGCTGGACAGAGCCGTGGGAGGACCATGGAAGTGGTTTGCATTTATCCAATGCTTCTAAAATGTTCTACAGTATATGTGATACTGAAGTATTCTCTAAAATGGTGGTTGTGTAATAAAATATGCATTTTGGGGAATTTTTTTTTTTTTTAAATGATTACTAAATACTGTTGCTATTATGGTTCCATTACAAAATGTTATGCTACAGTCTGATGTATTGATGTTACTGTTCAGGATCATTAGTACCAAAAGCATCAAGAAAATGCGACATGACCAGGACATGCTGACAACACGGCTGCAAGAGGAGCTCCCTTTCCTGGTGTCGGAGATGGCCCAGCACTGTACGTGGTTGCAGAAGCTGGCAGTGGTCCTCAAGACAGCTTGCAAGATGCAGTAAGTTAACGAAAAGTTTTGGCTATCCCATTAAACGTATAAAGCTGGTGATGCCCAAAGGCCAGTCTCAGTATACATTAAGTTAGATGTGTTGTAGACACCAAGTATATAACTTGTCTCACATAGTTACTGCTTACTTAGAGTACTTCATTCAGCATGAGTATATTCTAATACAAGCCTGACTTTAAAAAAAATTATAACATATATATTGCTCAACTTATCGTAAAGCACATTTTGTGGATTCATTTTTTTTATTATAGTGTGTATGTGAGCTGCATTTATTTTGATAGTACATGTACAGAATTTTAGTTAATGCTATGTATAAAATAAAAATGTTATTTTAATGATGAATGGTTGTATATATTTTTTTTATCATTTAAGTCTTATTTAATGAAAATCATGTGTTACGAGCAGTTAATTTAGTTGGGGAATATACCTGCGCTGTCAGAATTCATATGTCATTTGCAAAGCCCTGAATTATATGTCAGGCCATTTGAGGTGGCGCCCCCCTATTGACACCACCACCCCTCTAAAAGTACCTCTAAAAGTCCAGAGCTGTCCAAAACAGTTGACCTTATTTTGGTAGCTCTTTTAATTACTGAGATAGACAGCAGGGCTTCCAAGGTGACCTCTGGTCGGGGTTCAAAGGTCAACATCTCAGCCTAGGGTCCTACGCGATGAGACCTTCCCTAAAATGGGTTTGGTTTTGTTCTACGACAAAGTCATAAAAATCCAACCCTGCCATGGCAGTGGGGTGCCAAGTGTAGATTCCTAGACTACTCACAATGGAAACGGGATGAAATCAGGGGAGGGTTTTTTGGCGGGAGTGGGGGGGTGCCTGGTACCGTGCGGATGAGTAGATGTCATCTCATGTCTGGTTCACGTTTCATTGCCTCCTACCTCCACCCCCATGGACCGCGCAGCCTCAAGGCCTCAGTGCCTAAATGAAGTCACGTTTAGGCACCTCCACCCTGGACCGTTAGCTGGAGGCGTTTGAGCTCTAGCTCCTTTGATTCGTCTTGATGAGAACACGTCATCTGAGCCCTTGTTTGTAACCTAACTACCGTGAGGGCCTGCAAAGGTCAAAGATTTGAAAAAAAATGTCGGGAGTCATTTTGCCGCCCGGAGAAGGACATGCCTGGCACCGCTGGATTCGTCTCGACGAGTAGATTGGATATGACCCTTTGTTTGTCACATGGGATAAAGGGTAAGGCCCCCAATGGGGTCCCCAAAGCAGGGGCCTCGCCTAAATGCTCCCAAAACGGTGACCCCGACGCGGGCCTTTTCCATGGATCAATATAGTCACAACTGAGACACCGTTGGAATCAGCTTAATGTTACGATTTTATTTCAAATATCAGATTTCACATGGACTTTGAATGGGTGTGTGTGTAGGCATGTGTGGAGTGTCGTGTGACAATTAAAGATTAAAGGTTATTCTTCTTAAAGATTCTAAAGTTTCTGAAATGATAACCACTCCTTTTGGGGGGTGAACCCTAATGATAATACTACCACTACTACTAGTAATAATAATAATAATAATAATAATAATAACAAAAATGTATTATTATTATTATTAGTGGTAGTAGTATTAGTATTACCATTATTAAAACGCAAACAAGCGCAGTTTAATGACATTGATAAGTGAAAGACGTTTTTAACTTAAAATGCCTGCGGGGTTGGGGATCATCGGACATGGTGAGATCAACATGTTGTGATGTCATTTTTAAACAGCGAATAAGCAGAAATCACAACGATTTTTTTTTTTTTTTACCACACAACAACCAATAAAAGCAGTGGCGGTATTTCACACACAAAACGTATTTACAACAACACACAGAACAAATGTTTGTTTAAATCGCTTTCGTCTCCAATATTTGTCCTCACATGACCCAGCCAGGGTTGCCAGGTCTGTGTGACATAACCAGCGTAATGGCCAAGCGCTTGGGGGGGGGGGCAGTCACGGAAGACGTGTCCTCGTTACGCACGTCCTCCGCAGCCACATCCATCAACCGTGGTTTTTTTATTCTTATTCACACATCCCATCCGTGTAATGAGCGTAATGAGCCCCATTCCGCGGGGAAAGCGCGGACCTGGCAACGCCGCGCGACGCCGATTTCCTGGAAACTCTGCGACGGGGGCCTAAGTTTCTGTCCTGCGCACAACGCCCCGTCGCCGGGCGATTGGCACACGCGTCGACCATCCGTGCGCCGGCGGCCCCGACCGCGGTCCACCAATCAACCTCGTCGGCAACGCCCGCGGCGAAACCGCCGACGCCGTCCCGGCCATCTCGGCTCGTGGCGGCGCCCGGCGTCGGTGGCGACGGATCCAAAATGGCGCGTTGGCGCCGCCGGCAGGGGGAGCGGGGGCGGGACTAGAATCAGCCAATGGACGGAGGGACGGAGAAGGAACGAGGAGATCCCCCCCCGCACCGACCCGCCGTGTGTGGCGATGCTCTCAACTCGCCATATTGTTCATGCATTAGCCGCAGAATAATAGTTTCGAGTCGTTGTCCGGTAAACCGGACTGCACAGAGGTGAGTACGTGGATGTGTCTGACCTTACTCTTACTGTTGTATAGCTACAGCACATGTACACAAGTACTACTACTACTTATAATAATAATCATCATAATAATAATAATAATAATAATAATAATCATCATCTTTTTTTAAATACAAATAAATAAACAAACAAACAAGTAGATAGATAAATAGATTACCTTTATTTGTATGGCACCTTCCAGGGGCTCGATTCCGACTCAGAATTTTGTCAGTTGAATCGGATTCGGCTGCTCAATCGGAATATTCGACTATTCTGGCGGGGGGGGGGGGGCGGGGCAGAACAGAACAGGTGTTGAAGTTCCAGCTCAAGAGGTCATTTGTCACATACGTTTAAGATCACGGTCGAACGTATATGCAGTGAGACGTCACGACACCCGGCGATTGCGCACAATCAGCTCAATAAGATCTGAAAACGCTCAGACGGTTGAAGAAGTGGTTCCCGTCCGCGGGCAGCCTGCGCGGCCGGTGGACGCTGCGTCTCCCGGTTTCTATCCGTCCACAGCTGCTTTCACCTGGATCCAGCCGTTCGTGACGTGTAAATGCACAACTTTATGTCGGTGGTGATGACAGAGGGATGTGTTTGTGAAACTTCAAACGTCTCTTCTGACACACGCACCGCAACCGTGACCAAGGAAGTGTTCGCAGATCTTATGTCGTGGGACATTTATGTGATTACAGGCAACACTACAGTATTGTTTCTAATGTTTATATGAGTTTATATGAGTATCCTTGTTTAGGCCAGTATTTGGAAACTAGAAAACATTTACTGATGGGTTTGATATAGAATAAAGACATTATTTCTCTTGCAATTATCCCTATGCCTCTGTATTGTTTCACCTGCTCTGTGCCCTTGATTAGAACCAATTCAGGCCTTTTTACCTGTTGAAATACATTTAAGAGGCCAACGCAGCCCATAAAATGCAGTTTTCCACTTGCCACAAAGGGATTTCAGCTCCTACCCTGTCACTGAAAGGTATGCCTCAAAATGACTTGGTTTCATTCATTATGCATAGTTCCATAACCAAGTCGTTTTGAGGCATAAATAACCTTTCGGTGACCAGGTACGAGTGCCCCGCCCCCACACTGTTTTTAGGTGTTTTAATTTGGAGCATCGGGGCACGGAGAGCCGTTCCATTCACACATATAGAAATATATTTAGGATTCCCCTTATTTATAATTCCTTATTGAAATTACGTTTTAGGAGTCAGTTAGTTGGTCTATTAGAAAAAAATTTCCTAGGACATATTGTGTGTTATCACCGGGTGCGTTGCACATTTCACTGCATATATGTATGAAAGTAACTATATGTATGTAACGAATAAACCTCTTGAAACTTGAATCTTGAAATGTTATCCCTGTGCATTTTGTGAGCTTCTATCTGTTTTATCCTGTTATTGTAATGAACACTGACTGACAAAAAAACAAAACGACTGATGGGTTTCCGACTTATGAATCCCCTCGTCGACTTTCGGGGGCAGCCCTACACCTTTTATACATAACACGTGACTCAGTGCTTCACATACGCAAGTGGTAATTGTCTCAGAGTAATTATTTAGTATTCAGGGGCGGTATGTTTTGCTAGATTTCACTACAATTTCTGAAAATAATAGAATATGAATATAAATGTACTCTCTCTCTCCTCTTGGGATGGGTCAATGTGTTTCTCATATTAACATATTAACTGTATGTTAACATTTTACGTCCCGCAACCCAGCCCCCTATAACCCATATTGTAATTCAATATTTATAAATACATGATTGTAGAACTAACGGAACTGCTGATGAATAAAGTTGAGCCGGAACCAGGCATGACTGACCAAGATAAGATAATGAGTTGGCTGAGGCTCCAAGGCTCCTTATTTGGCCAAGTTTTTAAATGGATGAGGCCGATGGACAAACACACCCAGAGTCCTGTTATGTTATGCTGTGTGTGTGTGTGTGTGTGTGTGTGTGTGTGTGTGTGTGTGTGTGTGTGTGTGTGTGTGTGTGTGTGTGTGTGTGTGTGTGTGTGTGTGTGTGTGTGTGTGTGTGTGTGTGTGTGTGTGTGTGTGTGTGTGCGCTTTCTCACTCAGGCTGGGATGGCTCGGTGGGAGAGACTGCAACAGCTGCCCTCCGTCTACTTGCAGCAGCTGCATGAGATGTATGACGGCGACACCTTGCCTATGGAGGTTCGGCACTACTTGGCAGCCTGGATAGAAAAGCAGGAATGGTGAGACTACCTTTCCAGATGTCAGCCAACATGCCAGCCTGGAAAGCACACAGTGTCACTCAGTGGTTTTTGTCTGTTTTGTTCCCTAGGGACCGGGCGGCGCAGGACGACAGTTTAGCCATGTACCTTTTCCAGGTGCTGTTGGAGAAACTGGATAACCAGTACAGTCGCTTTGTCCAGGATGAGTCGTTTCTGATGCAGCACAATATTAGACGGCACAAGCAGAACTTTCAGGTCGGTCTTGCATTGGGTTCACATACGCATAGGAAACAAAAACCTAAATATGCACTGGTCTGGTGGGTTTAGAGAATGGAAACATTGAAGGGGGAAAAATAAAACTGAACAAAATAACTCATTAATATATTGGGGTGGGTTATTTTCCTTTGTTTGCGCTGATCATTCTCCTTTCTCTCTCTCATTGTCAGTCAGTGAACAGAAATCAACAGTTGAGAGGTTTCCATTCCATTTCCGGCTTCATTCTGAAATCAGATAGAATGGTTTTCCACTACATTTCCATTTACATTTTACATTTAGTCATTTAGCAGACGCTTTTATCCAAAGCGACTTACAAGGGAGAATGACATTCAAGCTACATTGCGACAGAGATTAGTGTAACAACAACATTCGTGTAAGAATAAATACTGCAAGGTGGTGCTAAGTAGTTGTAGGTTAGGACAGGAGGTACTCACTGAAGAGCTGGCTCTTCAAGTGCTTCTTAAAGACAGAGAGGGAGGTCCCCGCTCTGGTCATTTTTGGCAGCTCGTTCCACCAACGTGGAACTACAAATCAGAATAGCCTGGATTGCCGTGGCTATATGGCCGGCAGAGCCAGGCGACGCTCATTTGACGAGCGCAGCATCCGGGGGGCAACATGTGCTCTTACAAGAGCATTTAAGTAGGCGGGAGCATTCCCAGCAATCACTCTGTAGGCCAGCATCAGAGACTTGAACTTGATGCGGGCGGCTACAGGTAACCAGTGGAGCTCGATGAGCAGCGGGGTGACATGTGCCCTCTTTGGCTGGTTGAACACCAATCGCGCCGCCGCATTCTGTATCATCTGTAGTGGCTTCACCGCACAGGCCGGCAAGCCTGTTAAGAGGGCGTTGCAGTAGTCGAGACGGGACATCACCAAGGTTTGTACCAGCAGTTGAGTGGCATATTGGGTCAGGTACGGCCTGACCTTTCGGATGTTGAGTAGTGCGAAGCGGCAGGACCGGGAGACCGCGGCAACATGGTCCGAGAATGTCAGTTGGTCATCAATAATGACACCAAGATTCCTTGCAGCCTTGGTAGAGATAGAGACAAGAGATAGAGAGTCGATTTTAATATCAATGTTGTGATAAATACCTTGTTTGGCCGGGAAGACCAGCAGTTCCGTTTTCGCCAGATTAAGTTGAAGATGATAATCCTTCATCCACGTGGATATGTCAGCGAGACAATCCGAGATCCGCGTCGAGACAGTAGGGTCGTCGGGCGGGAAGGACAGATAGAGTTGAGTATCATCCGCATAGCAATGATATGAAAAGCCATGTGAGCGGATGATCGGGCCCAGTGAGGTGGTGTATATGGCAAAGAGGAGGGGTCCTAGCACCGAGCCTTGGGGCCCCCCTGTGGTGAGGTTGTGAGGCACAGACAGCTGGCCTCGCCATGTCACACTGAACGAGCGCCCAGTAAGGTAAGATTCGAACCAGGAAAGTGCACTGCCCGTTATGCCCATACTTGAGAGTATGGACAGGAGTATGCTATTATTGACAGTGTCAAAAGCAGCTGATAAGTCAAGCAGAATGAGAACCGAGGATTTGGCAGCAGCTCTAGCAGTTTTTAAGGCCTCTGTCACAGACAACAGGGCTGTTTCGGTGGAGTGACCACTTTTGAAGCCAGATTGAAGTGTATCAAGAAGGTTGTTTCTTGACAGGTACTCTGTAACCTGTCTAGAGACCGCCCTCTCTAAGGTTTTGGAAAGGAATGGGAGGAGAGAGACCGGCCGATAGTTTTCTACTTGATTGGGATCGAGTGAGGGTTTTTTGAGCAGTGGTGCGACCCGAGCCGCTTTGAAAGCGGAAGGGAAAGTGCCGGAAGTTAGGGAAGAATTAATCACATGTGTGATTGCCGGGGTGATAGTCGGTGATATGGCTTGAAGGAGGTTAGATGGGATCGGATCTAGCGGACAGGTAGTAGGACGGCTACATGTTAGTAGTTTAGATACCTCACTTTCAACGAGGGGGGTGAAACCAGGGAACGATGAGCCTAGGGCTGGAGAAGACAGGTTGTGAGTAAGTTGATTAGTGAATTGGCTGCTGATGGCTGCCACTTTGTTAGTAAAAAAGGAGGCAAGGCAGTCAGCAGTGAGGTTAGTAGCTGGGGGAGGTGGTGGAGGGTAAAGCAGAGACTTGAAGGTGGCGAATAACTTACGTGTGTCTGTGGCACCGTTGATCCTACCGTTAAAAAAGGCCTTCTTGGCAGCAGTGATGCTGGAAGAGAAGGAGGACAGCAGTGTCTGGTAGCTTGCAAGATCCTCAATTGTTTTGGATTTGTGCCATTTCCTCTCGGCTGCTCTGAGGTCAGTGCGCGTTGTCCGGAGGGTGTCAGTCAGCCAAGGGTGCGACTGGGTTGATCGAGCAGGTCTGGTGGATAGTGGACACAGGCTATCCAGACATGAGCTCAAGGTGGAGCAGAGGGAGTCAGTGGCATCATTAACCTGCAGAGAGGGGAAAGTGCCGTGGGGTGGAAGAGAAGAGGAGAGCACAGAGGAGAAGTGGGTGGGAGACAAGTTGCGGAGATTGCTGCGGATAGTAACCATGGGTGGGGAGGTGGGGGGTTGTTTTGGTAGCTGGACATTGAAGTGGATGAAGAAGTGGTCAGAGAGATGAAGAGGAGTGACCCTTAGGTTGTCCGTGGTACAGCTCCGAGCAAGAATGAGATCAAGCTCTTTGCCAGCCTTGTGAGTCGGTGGAGTCGGGACCTGTCTTAGGTCGAACGAGCGAACCAAAGACAGGAAGTCAGCCGAGCTCGCACTGTCCAAGTGGATGTTCATGTCTCCGAGGACGAGCATGGGACACTCATGCTCAGGAATTGATGACAGCAGGGTGTCAAGCTCATGTAGGAAGTCACCTAGTTGTCCTGGTGGACGGTAGATGACGACCACATAGACCACACCAAGACGGCGTGATATTCAAAGGAGGTAAAGTTGTTTAAAGGCAGCAGTGGATTAAATTTCCATGGAAATTAGCAGGCCAGTCCCACCACCACGGCCAGATGGTCTGGATGTGTGGGAGAATGTGTAGTTAGTGGAGAGTGCAGCCGGGGTTGCGCTTTCTTCCGGTTTAATCCATGTCTCAGTGAGAGCAAGGAGCTCCAAGGAGAGGTGGTTGGCATGACCAGAAATGAAGTCTGCCTTGTTAACTGCAGATCGACAATTCCACAAGCCAACAGAGAAGGAGGTCTTTGCAGAAGATGTTTGCTGCAGGGACCTGAGGTTACCCGGATTGCATCGGCATATGGTATAACGAGGCTTTCTGGGTGACCTTGAAGTTGTAGTGATGCGGTAGTAGCACATTTTGTATGGAGTGAGAGAAAGAAGGCAGGTTTGCCTTGTTCGGTTGACGTGCAGAGGTAGACGTGCGTCTTTACACAGAGCGACTACAAATGGGCCAACGCTTGAAGCTAACGCTTCAAGGGCAGGACCATAAATAGGTGATAGAATACAGCTGCTCATGTGATTAGGGTTGCACCTGGCTAAGAGCACGCCCACATAAGAGAGGACTTACCTGAATAGGGGGTGTGCCTGGAACACAAGCTTGTTGGCAGATCAGCAAATAGCAGTGAAATGTGCAGAGTCAATCCAGTAGTCCAAGTTGCAATACTACAATACGAGCAGTGATACACTACACAGCAACCTCAGCACTAGAGCTCGACTCGATTTAAGTAAACCTAGTCATTTGCAGGTTTACCCGGGTTTTTAAACCCGCTTATTTTAGGCGATTGGTGCCTGTCCTCTTTTTTTTTTTTTTTTTTGTTTATTCTGGTGCGTCACGTTCGACGTCACAAACACGCCGGAATCCAACAGTAGAGTACAAGCAGCATGGAGTATCCATGGGCGGGGACCGGCTTGTTGTGGTGCTGGAGTGACTTGGAGCCCGGGGGGGAGCGTGGGGGTTCTCTGCCGTGCTCCCCACGGTGTGATCGCATCATGCTGGTAAAGGGGCCAAAATTAGTGGGTTGACCCAGGTGTCCTGTTCACATCAAAGTCGATTGGAGGTCGAGGCGATTAAAAACCCGGGTCTGTTGCAGGGTCATTTAACCTGGGACTGAAACACGGATTTTACCTTTTACCAGGTTTTTGGTTCAGTGGGAAAGGTGTATAAGTTGCGAGGGGGGGCACCATGGATCTTGTTGGAGCTTGTTGTTCCGGGACATCCCACAGATGCTCGATCGGATCAAACATCTGTGGGATGTCCAGCACCATCCACATGATGTAGAAGAAAATGTGATTCATCAGCCCAGGCCATCTTCTTCCATTGCGCCATGGTCCAGTTTACACTCACATGTCCATTGTAGGAGCTTTCAGAGGTGGACAGGGGTCAGCATGGACACTCTGACCGCTCTGTGGCTACACAGCCCCATACACATCAAGCTGTGATGCACTGTGTGTTCTGACACCTTTCTATCATAGCAGCATTAACTTTTTCACCTATTTGTGCGCCAGTAGCTCTTCTGTGGGATCGAACCAGACGGGCTAGACTTTGCTCCTCACGCCCATCAATGAGCCGTGGGCGCCCATGACCCTGTCGCCCGTTCACCGGTCGTCCTTCCTTGGACCACTTTTGGTGGGTACTAACCACTGCATACTGAACACCCCACAAGACCTGCTGTTTTGGAGATGCTCTGACCCAGTCGTCCAGCATCACAATGTGGTCCTTGTCAAAGTGGCTCAGATCCTTACGCTTGCCCATTTTTCCTGCTTCCAACACATCGACTTAAACAATTGACTGTTCACTTGCTGCCTCATATATCCCACCCCTTTTATCTTATTATATTTTTTCTTCTTCCATATCTTGGTGTCTAACTGACCTCCGTGGACCCACAGACGTACCAGGAAGCTCCCAGAACTTTGGCTAGGAACATCATGTGGTTCCTGAACAAGGAAATTGAGATTCTGGAGAGTGCTGATCTGGCTCAGCAGGTTAGTTTGGTTTTCATGCAATCTTCCATACAACTGATTGTGAGTGACATGTCCAATTTATATTTAAAAAAAAAGATATATATATTTATATACTGTACGTACGTACGTACGTACGTACGTACATACGTACATACATACATACATACATACATACATACACACAGTTACCTTGACTTACGACTGCATCGACTTACGACTAATCCAAGATACCAGTAGCGATAGTCGCGAAAATTTGTATCGACTTGCGACCGACTGCTCCAAGATCAGTCAGCGGGCGACCTACATCGTGTGTGCACGTAGTTCGTGGCTTATCGATATTTTTTTCATATTTTTGTTTGTGCTGTGTATTTTGTTTATTTTCATCCTTCATGATTTCATAAATTATATGGGAAAAATTGCTTCGACATACAACTGTTTTAACATACGACCGTTCTTATAGAACGAATGATAGTCGTAAGTCAAGGTACGTACGTGCGTGTGTGTGTAATTATTATTATTATTTATTTTTTTAAAACATTAAAAGATAGTTTAACTTAAACTTATTTTTGCTCTCCAATTATTTTAAAATGTCATTTTGAGAGACATGTCTCTCATGCCGCTGTCTTTCTCTCAGGTCCAGCTGTTGCATGTGGAGCAGAACCCCATGGAGATGGACAGACAGCACGACCTAGAGTGTAAAATGGCCGGCCTCGGGAATAAAGTACAGGTACATTTCTCTGTTGGCACTTGATTTGGAACGTGTCGAGATGTCGGGGCCTCTTCTTATCTTTCAGGTATTACACTAAATTAACAGATGGAGTTTCTGACTTTGTTCAATGTTTCCTTTACTTTTGGGAGCAGTGTATGGAGCGCACGCTCATATGTCTGGAAGAACAGCAGGATGAGTTTGATTTTAAACACAAAACCCTCAATATGGAAGGTTAGTAAACTGAGGTTTGTGAATTTTGTCTTCTGGAAAGGCTTTTAATTTAGTTTCCACCAATTTCAAGGGTGGGGGGAAAAAACGGTTACCGATAATTAGAATTTGAAACTTTTTCTTTTGAACTTGGTCAATTTGGTCTTTGTTGTTAAATTTTCTTGCAGTGGTGGTTGACGAGGCAGTTAAAAACGAGCATACGAAAGTTCTGCAGAATCTTGTCAACAGGCTGGATAACAGCAGAAAGGTACAGTATGAACATCAAGATTCAAAATTTCAAGATGTTGATTTGTCACATACATATACAGTACATACATGCATACATACTGTATATGTAGTGAAATGTCATTGTAGCGCGCCCGGAGATTATACACAGTTTTTGATCAGTTTGTACTTACTAACTGGCACAATGGCTAATTAAGTAACTAACTAAACTCACTGATTCCTAAAACAAAATTCAATTAGTAAATAGAATAAAATAAGAGTAAAAAAAGGGTAATATACAAAGTAGGAATACTAAATAAAAATAAAAGGAATAAACTATTATGGTATTTACAGAAATGTGCCGTAAAGTGGCATGTGAATAAAGTGAGGTAGTATGTGTGGAGATATACAGTACAGTATTGATGATTCCACTTGTTGACTTTCAGGGAGCCGCCCTGTGCATAACCCCTCTATTCGTCCAGTTTTTGTCTCTTTCACATTTTCATTGTATTCTCAGGTGATGCTGTCAGCTCTAACAAAGCTTCTGGAGGCAGCTCAGGAGCTGCAGGAGGTTTTGGTGCAGAAGGAGCTGGTGGACTGGCAGAGAAGGCAGCAAAGAGCCTGCATCGGAGCGCCGGATAAAGTCTGCCTGGATCAGCTCGAGAAGTGGTGCGTTCAGTTGTTCCTTGAGTAAATAAAATAATGAATAAAATAATCCTAGTGCTTAATCCTTCACATAAAAGGTTATTAGGAACCAAATGGTCAGTCAGTGCTAAAGTCTAGGCCTACTGGAAAATGCCAAATGTGGGCGGCCCTATCATTGCAAAGAGATAAAATGAATGTAAATATCTTCTTTTTTGGTGATTCAGATTTTGACCAAAATGACTTTATACAGAGCAGATGAATGTAACTCTTTAATAAAGTCTTTAAATTCAGATTTCACATGGACTTTAAGTGTGTCTGTGTGTGTGTGTGTGTGTGTGTGTGTGTGTGTGTGTGTGTGTGTGTGTGTGTGTGTGTGTGTGTGTGTGTGTGTGTGTGTGTGTGTGTTGTGTGTGTCCGCCCGCCTTCCCTACTTGGCCATGGGTAACCCAAGGATTTATGCATTCAATCTGCACAGTTTATGGATTGAGACCCATAAACTCGCACTTTGGAATAAAGCTCTGTGTTTGTCCTCTCACACATTGCTTCTTGTTTCGTAGGTTCACCTGCCTGGCAGTTTGTCTGTTCCAGGTGCGCACGTTCTTGTGCAAGCTGGAGGAGCTGATGGTAAAGGTGACCTATGAGCAGGACCCTATTAGGATCCAAAAACCAGCTTTGCAGAAGATGGTGGACACCCTCCTGACAGACCTTCTCAAGAGGTCTCGCTCAATCAAAATAAACACTCTTAATTGTTGCACGCACCGCCCGCTGCGCCTTAGCGTTCATGTTTGTTAATGCTCTCTCTAAATAATTTCTTCATTTTTTAAGTTCTATTGTGGTAGAGACTCAGCCGTCGATGCCTCAGGGGAAAGGCTATTTAGTCCTCCGTACCAACGTCCAGTTCTCTGTGAAGACCAGGTCAGTGTCACTACTTCAAAGCGTCCTGGTGTCTTGGCCCTCACCTTTTCTTTGTGTCCAACATCTGCCTATGAAAACTTTCAGGTTCCTTGTGAAGTTCCCAGAAATGAACCATCTCATGAAGGTGACCGTGTCCATGGACGGGTGAGAGGAATCGTTCGGTCTTTTTGTGTTATTTACTTCCTGGCCAGGTCAACGTATGACATCTCACTCTGACCGACAACTGAGATTTTTCTTTTAAAATGGTCTTTTGTTTTGCATCGTTTGAGTTGGGCGTCTGGGCTCTACTGCTCAACAATCCTGGCGAGGTGTACAGCAAACATAGGCATACTTAATGAGCTAGAAATACAGGAGTGATTAGCTCGAATCCCCTGTTGGATAGAAGAGTGGAGCCCAGGGGTTGTGGAGGGAAGGCAGCAAAGCCGGTAGGGCGGGAGGATTTGGCTGCTTAAATAGGCCGGCCCATAAGGGCGTGGAAGCTTGTGGCGCTGTCAAGCTGTCCAAAAGATATAACCCCACAAGCTGAGCATCATTACAATCTTGTCTTTGACCAATTGCAGAGTGATGTTTTAACACTAATCCTTTTCTTTTTCCCCATCCTCATCAGGGAGGCTCCTCAGGTCAAAGGGTAAGAGATCCCTAAAACAGACACTGACTTGGCAAGCTCAACCAAATGTGGTTATTGCTGAGCAGGCTCACTCTGTCTGCATGTTCACTGAATAGATTTTTAATGGAACCCCCTGTGCCCACAGGTATCGACGCTTTAACGTACTGGGCACCAACAGCAAGTCCTTCAACATGGCCGAGAGCCAGAGCGGAGGCATGGTGGCAGATTTCAGGCATCTGGTTAGTGCCGCTAGTCTGGTTTGGTTTCATTGGCCGGGGATAAAATGTCAAACTAAAATTGAAAGTGTACACATGCTGTACTTTGCAGCACAACACTTATCAGGATGTTCTGTATCAGTCCCTCCGGGAAGTCACGGTTTTGTGGTCGCAGTAATTCATGCAAATTCAACCAATATCTGCAATATTTGCGATAGCTGGCAATTTTGCAAAATCGCTGTACCTTTTCTGCATTAAATGGCCAAACACACACATCGCTTTCACCTGCCATCCTCGGCAGCATAACAGTAGTGTTGTAGAGATCTAATGGCTAGTGGGGTAGGCTGAGTGTGTTTGAGACGGAGCCATTGATGAGGTTCAAAATTGCGGAGTGGTTTTATTTTCCTTTTTAAGGTGCATGTGGTTTATGCTCTGTAAAGAGAGAACAAAAAACACCAGATCAAATCTCAACAGAAATGGTGTGTGATATAGTCAAATCAAATATTAAATAAGGAAATTCAATTACAGGACACACACACAACATGGCTGAGGTGAAAAGAAAGAACCAAAGGCGAAGCACAGTATTTTCAAATGTTTTTAGTAAACTTGATTGGTTCTTTATATTTAGAAAATAGTAGGAAAAAAAAACCCTCAAATCCCAGAGGGATTGTAATTCCCTGTAAAGAGGGAAATGTAATTACAAATGTTCCGATGTTGCCAACAGATGATGCTCTGAGTCATGGTGCTGTCTGTTGTTGCTTTTAGACTCTGAAGGAGCAGAAATCTGGAGGAGGCAAAGGAGTTCACGATGTGAGTTGAATTTATCAATCTTAAACTGGTCATCAATGGCATATTTTGTTAAAATATGCCATATTTGATATTTTCACATATTTATCTATCTGATCTTTATCTTTATTTATCTTATTTGTCTGAAACTGCCATTTAGTGTGTATGCGTTATGCAAGTGCTCCTCTATATGCTGTTGGTCCGCAGTTCCCGGCAAGAATACACTGCTGGCGCATGTGCAACAAGTGAAAGTTAGCAGCGGTGAACTTGATGAACCAGCACAGACAGTAAACTGTCAACATGGATGAACATTCACAAAAACACCACCGCCCGTGGATGTAATATATAAACCTCCACCCCGAGTGACCTAGAAAAGCAAGTCAGTCGACCGGAAGAGGGCAAACTTTGGAGAAAATGATTTGACCGTCGTAGAACAGAGACGCGGGTAAAACCAGACGCAGACAATCTTTTGGATTGGCACTTTGAGGTTTCAACCACAGTTGCAACCACTTAGGCTCCACTTAGGCCCGATCCTTTGACTAATTTGCATGCAATACTCTAAGTTACTACCTAAAGCAACAGTTATTTATATAGTTTAATTGATTAACAAGGAATTAAAAAAAAAAAAAAAAAAGAATTACAGTATTTACAGGTTGAAGTATTTACAGTTCATATTTATAGTAATGCAATGATTTAATTGTTCATTCCTTGCTTTTAAAATGTGTGGATACTTTAAAACATAAAATCAAATTTATATTACATTTATTGTATTTGGGAATAGGTGATAGGGTTGGAGCTTACTAGTAACATGCACCTTTCATTTGTTTATATTTATTGAGAGGAGAAGGTGGGCGTCACCTGGTGTCACTCAAGGCGAGCGGGAAGTGGAGCCACACAGTTTTTTGATCTCTCCATCACTTTTCTTATGAACGCTTCTCGTGCGTGCGTGCGTGCGTCCTTTCACAGATCTCACTGAGTGTCACAGAGGAGCTCCACGTCATCAACTTTCACACTGTTTTTGAGCTGTCCGGCCTATCAGTTAAATTACAAGTGAGTCTTAATTCCTCCATCGTTGTGTCAGGTCTTTGGCCGTCTCTACGTTTCTTTTCGGTCACAGGTTTCCTTTATGGGTGATGCTTTCTGCGCCAATGTTTTTACCCAACACAGACCTCTTCGCTCCCTGCCGTCATAATCTCCAACTCCAGCCAGCAGCAAAGTGCCTGGGCTTCCGTCCTCTGGTTCAATATGCTTTGTCAAGACCCAAAGGTGAGAGGTCGCAGTCACTAATACGCTCAGCGAGCTGGTCTGCAACTTAAGGGTATTAGTTTTGTGTGTGTGTATGAGTGTGTCTCAGTGGGGTCCCCTCAGCATTCAGCCAAATTCAAGGTGTGTGCGTGTGCGTGTGCGTGTGCGTGTGCGTGTGCGTGTGTGTGTGTGTGACTCCAGGATATCCTGTTCTTTGCCAGCTGTCCGATGGCCACCTGGGAGCAGCTCCGTGAGATGCTGAGCTGGCAGTTTCTCTCGGCCACCAATCGGGGACTGGATGACACCCAGCTCGACATGATCGCTCTTAAACTCTTTGGTGAATCCTCCTTCTACCCTTTGCCCTTTTTCTATGTTTAATGTGATTTAAAAAAATATATAATATAAATGCATATAAAACAATGAAAGGAGGTCTTTTGAATAGAAATAGTTGAACCTTGTTGTATTTAAAACAGGATATTATTTCCGTGAGGGCGTGTGCTTCTATGTGACATTGTCTTTGCGTTCTTTCAGGACCACAAGAGAAATACGAGGCATGCCAGCTCTCCTGGTCTAAATTTAGCAAGGTAAAAAAAACAAGACGTTCTGTGTTTAACTTTCTCTGTAGTTGTCCAATGTTTTGTTTGCCAAATAATCCCTCTGGGTGTGTCAGTGATAGTTCTCCCCCCCCCCCTGCACTACAGGAAAATTCACCAGAGGTCAGCTTTACCTTTTGGGTGTGGTTTGATGGAATCTTGACGCTGGTGAAAACGTACCTTGAAAACCTGTGGAGAGATGGGTGGGTGTCGTGAGTCACTCCTATTTCTGTTGTTTATTTTTGGCAATCTGTTTATATTCGACATTTTATTTTTAGTTTTTATTCTTATCCTGTTTATTTGTATTATTATTTTTATTCTCCGTTTTTTACCGGACTGTTAAGCTTTATTTATTAATGCTGATGGTCTGTACTGAAGTGTGCACCACACCTCGCCAGTAGGAATTCCTAGTATATATAAATGTACCTGGCGAATACACAATACAATTCCGATTCTACAACTGACCTGCCTAGTATTTACCTACCTCATTTTGTATTCAAATTAAGAACTGACAAGTAACGACACACATTTTTACTGCAGCTCTATTATGGGCTTTGTAAGTAAAGCCAAAGAGAAGACCCTGCTCAAGAGAAAGCAGAGAGGGACTTTCCTGTTGCGTTTCAGTGAAAGTCAAAGAGACGGAGGGATCACCTTCTCTTGGATAGAGTACACTTCAGCAGGTGCGATGCGTCCGAAGCAGGAAGACAGACACGTTACATTTAAAAAAAAAAAAAAAAATGTTTTAACCATGCAGAACACAGTACATGGATAAGAAAAGTTGACACAGAATGGTTGCATGTTTCGCAATTTCATCCTTTTGTTGTACATGGGACATTCTAGGCAAGCCTTATGTGAAGTCAGTGCGGCCCTTCACCAAGGTGGACATGTCCCAAATCCCCTTCCACGAAATCATCAGGAACTTCCAGATGATGGAAGCAGACAATGTCCCAGAGAACCCCCTGCGTTACCTCTACCCCAACACGCCCAAAGACGAGGCTTTTGGAAAATACTACACAGAGAAGAGCGGAGGTGAGTTTACTGAGGAGACTTTGTTGTTGCCTGTGAGCCACTCTGCTTGCTCTTAAAATATTTCTGTAATTTAAAATGCTTTTGATGAAGGACATAACACGCTGCTTCATGCCCTTATCCTTTTTTTCCCCCTCTTTCAGATGACAGCCCATACATAAAATACATCAAAACCAAGCTTGTCTTTGTTTCAAACGAGTGAGTATATTATTTATTATCCTTACATGAAATAAAACAATAGAAATCTATTCGTAACATCAGATAGACTTTATTGTCTACTTAATTTGTCTTTGAAACAAAAGTGCCTGCTCTATGAAAACGACATGTAAAATACAATCAACCACATAAAGTATATAACCACAGCATAATGTATACAGTGCATGAATACATTCATAAAAATGCATTCTTCTGAGAGTCCTGAGACTTCATGACCCAAAATCTCACACAAATTCACCTGCTTCCCATTCAATTTAAACCTTAGATTTAGTCATTTATTTTTAGTATTTATTTGAACCTTATACAAAACGTCCTTTTTAAGTGTCACGTGCGCAATTGGTTGTAATGGCTGTTTGTGATTGGGCACTGTAGGAACAAAGTCGATGCTAAGTCGCCCATGTGCTCTGGTATGGCAGAGGGCGAAGGCCTGGACTCAGTGAGTGGATTGTGTGGAGAGGCGGCTGGTGAGTCCCGGCTCGCCGTGCTGTCCCTCCCTCCCTGACAGCCAAGTCCAAAAAAAAATCACCCTCTCTCCGTTTGTCGTCCTCATCTTGCCCTTTTTTTCCAAATGCATCCAAGTCTGGAAAATGGCTTGCTATCCCTGTCGGTTTGAGGCCATTTTAGCGACGCCAGTGGCGTTTTCTAAATGTCCTGTGTACGTGGCTTGTGTGGTGATGTAAATCATGATCATTATCAATCATTCTTGTATTACTTTAATCACAGTCAAAGATGGGTATTATACAGTTTTGGACAGTAGCAGTTGCTGTTGGTAACAATTTTAACCAGATGCAGGAAGGAAAGATGTGACCAAACCAAAATCCCAAATGTATATTTTTAATTAGTACATCAATAGCTTTACAAGAAAAATCAAGTACAACTAAAGAGTGCTTTCCAAAATCTACTCCGCGAAGTGCTATTTCTTCAGAAATGACACTTCAGTACATGTCATTGAGTACACGTAACTAGTTACTACCCACTTCTGGTCACCCTAAATACCAACCATTATTCATCTAATACTGTATAAAACACTTCTAGGTCACCACTTTAAGGAGTGGGGTTTATTTCCACGAGGTTGACTTCTTGTGATCACGCTCGGTGCTACCGATCAGTTGATCTGCATGCGCCCCTAAAAATAATATCAAACTAAACACAAGGTGGCAGCGGTGGCATGAACTTTTGATTTGGAGCTTTACTACTATACTAACGTGTGTGTGTGTGTGTGTGTGTGTGACCTCTTCAGAACTTTTGGGGACCATTATTGTCATCTTCTTTGCATAGTGTGTGTAAATATGTATGTATAAAAATGTGTGTGTGTGTGTAATGAATTTACATGATATGTCTATACAGAGGATAAAAATGCATGTGTTTCTGCATATAGTACATACTGCATCTATGCAAAGAAGATGACAATAATGCTCCCCAAAAGTTCTGAAAAAAGTACTGAAAAGGTCTAGGGAAGTAAGTTAGTAGTTCAGCATGTGTTTGCCCAGAATTCTTCCTATAATAAACAAAGAATTGAGTCTTGTTTTTCATTTGTTAAGTGAATGCAGCGTATCACAGTAATGAAAATCGGAGGTGCCATCGAAGCAGGAACATTGAATTGCTCTTGTTGTCTTTCTCCTCCAGGCCTCGATGAGGAAGCGAATCCCATGGAGCCGCTGGGAGCTTATTCCGACCCCATGCTGTCCGGCACCGCTGCACCGTTGCCGGAAGACAATCTGTTCCAATTTCTCAACGATTCCAACAATTTTGACTGTGGGGACTTCCAAGGAGACAACGAGCTCCCCGAACTCTGCCTGCAGTTAGATCCACAGTTCCCCATGCTGCTGCAGCCCTGCGGAACCTCGTACCAGTGAACCTCAAGGGTAGACCGTGTATAATCCAATTCATTAATCAAACATAATAACCAAAATAACAATAACCTGCAGCTGTGCCCTTCACCGCTTACACTTCAATATTTACGTGCATCGCAGTTTCAACCTGGTTCACTAATCCAATCCAAGTCTTGTCATTTTCTCCAGCTTGTTCAGTAAACATTCAATTTAATCTTTTTGACATCTCTTAAGTGATAAGGACGATAGTTGATTTTAAGTGAAGTGATCAGTTTTCTGATAGAGGACTGTGATAAGTAAGCTCTACAAAATTCTACAGGTGATTCCCATATCTTCCTAGTTTTTGCAGAGAATGTATGGAAAAGACATGAGCTGGACTCATAAAGTTGTTCACTTTCACTGATATTTTTTTTTTTCTCTACATTTAATATCCTGTGGATACGTGCCATAATGTTATGAGAAATAAATAGAAAATAAAGATAGATGTACTTAAACCACTGTTTTAAACCACACCATTGTTGTAAGAAATTTATTTTCAAACAAATGATATGATCATTTAATCGTATGTATCGAAATGGTTATTATTCCAGACAATCATTTGTATTATGTATCATCATTACTTCCACATGAAATTGATGATTTTCCTTTAACATGAGGTTGTCATTTTCGTAGTAAAAATGTACAGCCTCTGCTCCTAGGTGTGTTTACCGCAACAGACACATACTTATTGGCTACACCGCAGGCCAGTCACGCCATTCTATTTCTAGAGGTCATAAGAGACAAGCTACCAGTTGAGAAATGTGACATTTTCACAAGTTCCCGAATTGCTAAAGTGAGACTTGCTAGATTGGAAATTCCAAAAAACAATGAAGAGAACTAGGACAATACGCGGTCTGCTGTTGCAAGTGGTCTGTATCTTACTCAAGAGGTATTGCCTATGTATGTGCCACAAGCTAAAATATAACCTCAGGATATTTTTCACCACAGTAGCATGACAGGAGAACACCACTGTGGTGATGATAATTCCACTCAATGATATTCATACGTCACATACATTGTTTGGTTCATACTGGACAAATAATAACATGAAGACAGGATTAAGTATGTCTGTGGACAACTTACAGCAACAAAGATCTGTGCATACATTCTTGTCCTGATAAACTAATTAACATTTGGCCAAGGCAGAATAAGACATGCATGAGTGAAATGTTTTGCTGCTGAATAAACTTGGAGTTTCTACATATACAGTGCATCACTATACTGTGACCATAGCCTCTAAAGGGTCCTAGCCCATCTGATACAAGGTGTCTATGGGAACACCCCTCCACACCTCCAGAGGAAGGCCAGGGGTCTGGTGGCCCTGGTGAGCAGGGAGTGGTATCCCTGTCGAAACTGGCGGTTCATCGCCGCGTAGAGCACGGGGTTGATGCAGCTGTTGAGCCAGGTGAGGTTTGCACAGAACATGTGGAGCACCTGGGGAGCTCGGTTGTTCTTGTCGGCTATGTTGAGCAGCAGAAACGGTGCGAAGCAAAACACGAAGCTCAGGAAAACGGTGAAACACATCCGCGTCACTCGCTTGAACTCCCCGTCATCGCCCGAGCCCGGCGTCTTGGAGGCCGAGGGCCCGGCGGCGAGAGCCGGAGCGGCTGAGGGCGGCGCAGACTTACCCATCCCTGATGTATGTGATGTTTGGTCAGAGCCTGGAGTGGAGTCGGGGGACTGTGTTTCCCCCAGGGACTTACTCCATGTAATTCCGTCCTTGTTTTGCTCCAGTTCCCCCTGGCTGCTCAGCTCGCAGCTGTGAGTGTTGGCCGCCGCACTGCCCAGACCATTCTCCTCTGTCCCCTGTATCGAGGACGCTGCTTTGCGCCTTTTCGACGACCGTCGACTGAACCTGTAGCGGACCAGAGCCTTTGCTGCCACCTGAACCCGTTTGTAAATGAGGAGGTAGAACACACCGACACAAGCCAGGCCCGCAAAGAAGTAGAAAAAGAGCAGGATGGTGGTGTAGGGGCGGCCCCTGGTCCGGTGGAAACTGCACGTGCACACCTGGGGAACAAAAACGTAGACGGGCCACAGCGGAGCGAAGCTCGCCGTGCCGAGGGCCCAGGTGGAGGCCAAGAGGAGCACCAGGCCCATGTTTGAGAAGAGCGGGTCGAACATGGCCCTCTTCTTAACCAGGAGGTAGCGGCTCGCGGCGATCAGACAAAGGGTGATGATGGAGACGGAGTTGGAGACGAAGAGGAGCAGGCTGAAGGTCTGGCACCAGAGTTGGCCGCCCCGCCAGCGGAGGTATAAGTAGGAATCTACGGATATGGGCTGCAGTATCGTGCAGTACAGCAGGTCGGCCATCGCCAAGTTGATTATCAGCACGTTGAAGCGGGTCCTCAAGCGCGCGTCCAAGGCGAAGGCCAGAACGGTCATCAGATTTCCCACCGAGCCCACGACGGTCACAGCACAGCCCCACAGCACGGCAATGTAGCGGTAGCCCTCCACCGCGGGATGGTAGCACGAGAAGGAGGCATTTTCCGGCTGGTGCGTGTCATTCAGCAGCATTCTGGGCAGTGGCAAAAAGATAATAGATGGTCTATGATGTAGAATCTGACGATCATGACGCAGGTGCTGTCTGACAGGTTACAAATACACCGAACAATCCTGAGCAGTGAGTCTGCAGAGCTCTCAGGATACTGAGAGGGAAGTTGCTGCTGATGTCATAGAGTAGTTTCACTTCCAAGTTTTAATTAATGCCCTGTTGGATTTTAAAAAGGACTTTTTTTTTTTTTTTTTACACTTTATCTCACCACCAAACGAGGTTCAGATGCCTGTGCCTGTCCTACGGTGTGTTCGGCACTTTGGGGTGACATGTTATTGTTTTGTTTTGTGTTGTAATTCATCAACTTAAGAGTAGAATTTGTCTTGACAATGATCATCACAAGGTCATGATGCTGAATCGGTATTTAACTTACTTTTGATGCTCGAGTGCATTTTATTAATAATACTTTTAAAAGTTGAAAATTGAATATGAATTGACTCTACTTTTACCAGAATACTTTTCTTAGGGTATTTGTACTTTTTTTGTCACCTCTTACTTTACACCAAATTATTCCATTTAAGTATAGTATGTACTTCACTTAAATATAGTGTCCACTAAGGTTGTGGCTTCTCAGAAATGTTTTGTATAAATTAAAATGGCCTTTCTGGTGAGGATTTCTGAATTTAACTGACTGATGATGTTTAAACACGCCGCTGCATTAGTGTTGCCGGTGTTTCCGCTGGTTGGGTAGACCTATTTTGCATGCAGATTACATGAATAATATCTATACATACAATTTGATCGGCCATTACGCTGGCTTTGTCACACAGACATGGCAACCCTGCTCTGCGTGACCCCCGACGGTCATGTTTTCCTTCACCAGAGGGACTTTCGAGATTTAAGGATTCCCCTTCTGTGCTGCCTTTGCTGTTCCGAAGATGTTTTCACTTGTATTTGCACTTCATCCACTGGCCACCAGTGTTCCCGGGACACGGGGTGATTAAAAAAAAAAAAAGCACTAAAGCACTTGTCCCAAGCCATAAAAGTCATGGATCGAGTTGAATGAACTCTGAGTTCTGCGATGTCCTGCCCTGCTCCCTAGTGTCTAAACGTCCTGCTTTTGTTTGTCTTCCCCGACCTGATTAGTTGTACCTGTCCCCCAGTTCCCCTTCCCCCCGTGTATTCAGCCGCTGTGTTCCCTCTGTGCCGGGTCGTCCCCGTACCGCGTGCCGAGCGTTCCGGCCTCTCTCGGTCCCCTTCCGTTTCGGGTCCCCCGCTCCGCTTCCTGGACCGCGCCTTCGCCGTCTCCACGCCGGACTGTTTCCCCCCGACCCACTGACCGCCTGCGTACCGATCCTGTGCAAAGTACAGACTGTTTTCTTTTTTTCTGCCTGCTGCTTTGGCCTACTCACATACTTGAGAATTGAGATGCCGTCCTTTAACTGACTTGTCATCTGCCGCATATTCTCACGTCGTCAGATCATCCCACTCCACCCTCGATCCCCAATCAACGTATACACCTGGGACGGGTTTGAGGACCGGATTCAGCCGCCTCACAGTGTCATTGATAGGTCACCGTTGTCATAACCAGAAATTGACTTAAACGACAACTTTTAACTAAACTCTATCCAAATTCCTCACCTCGTTCCTGACGTGGTCTTCCAGGTTCTGTGAGTATCTGTATCATCACTTTGTGAGCGTGTGGACATCCACCTGTGCTGCTTTGTGAATGTCGGCCGCTTCTAATGACCCAACTTCCTCTTCCTCTTCCTCTTGCCTTGCCTTGTGTGATGTGTACTTTCAGCCTCTGCCAACTGGGTTATTCCACCAACCGGAGTGAATGTATATACAAAAAAAAAAAAAAGTAAATAAGTAATGCTGTGTATGCTGTGTATGTATATATATATAAAAAAAAATTAGAAAAACAGTAAATTAGTAAAAATTCACAACCACCATTTCAATGATTTTCGTACATAATTTATATTGTTCATTTATTCGTCAACGAGGAAGATCCAGTATTTTTTCCACGTTTCTCTCACGTTTCTATGATAATCTAGGTATACAGTAATCATTCAGTCCACTTCTTCTACGTAGCCGTCGATACATTTTGTTATTGCAGTTAACGGAGGGTTCCAACCTCCGTGCCGTGAGTATTGCTGCGGCGTTCCAGTCCCACGCGCCTCCCTGGCCGCGGCTGGACCGCGCCGCAGGGGGGATCGCTCCACGACGGCGCGTCCGGCGGCCGCAGCAGAGAGACGCGGAGGCCGAGCAGAGAAAACGCACGGAGAGGCGGGTTGCATGCCGGGGTGGGCGGCGGGTCACACGGGGGGTCGTCTGCGGGGTCCGTCGCCCCCTCCGCCCGACATCCCATAATGCGCGACCTGCTTGTCTCATGAAATGTGCCTCGTTACGACCCTGCGGTCCCTATGGCGCCTCTCCGGGGACAAAACGTGTGGTTGTCATGTATTCTACAGTCATGTTATTGCAATAAGAGTTAAAATACACATCAAACAAACACCTCCAGCTTCTGTTTGTTCACAGTGTTGAGATGAATCCATTAAGACGTTTCATTTTTTTTCGTTTGTTTGTTTTCGTTTTTTTCCCTCCCCATGGCTGTGTTTGTGAAGTGGAGTTGGAGAAGCGATAACGGCGACAAATCCTTTCAAATGTCTTGGAGTACACTGGGATGCGGAGTGAATCGGCACAGGGGCCGCGGCGTCCCCGGTGAGCTCTATCTAAGGATGACACGCACGCACAAACACGCTCAGCTGTCGTCACCGGGCACAATTATAAATGAAGACTTTGAGGAATGCTTCAGTCACAGTGAATCAATGATTTCCAGTTCGGCCGAGCCGCCGCCTCCTCCTCCTCCTCCTCTACCCTCCTCCTCCTCCTCCTCCCTTGATCCACAGGCAGTACGTGTGAATACCAAGAGCGCCGCTGAGCTGTCACACGCCTACTAGAATAATAAGCTTTGCCTTGGTGCATAAATCGAGAAACATGTGGATATTTTTTAAGACACAATTAATGAGTGACTGTCTCTCCATGTCGTCCTCTTCCTCTCCCAGAGAGGAAAATATAGATTAGTATCCGCCGCCTACGGTTCAGATACTAAGACCCTTGAGAATCCCTAAGGTACAAAGAAGTCGTTCCCGGAACAGAAAAGGAAAAAAAAACGGTGATATAGCAAGTACAGGGCCTATGGTTGTTGCTTTGCTCTCTCGTGTTTAGCTCGCAGAACGGCTCCAAAAAGTGCAAACCGGCGCGAGAGGCGGCTTGCTGTCCAGTGGGTTATGGTCCGTGGGGGCTAACATAGATGATTTAGGTAAATAGGAACGGGGTGGGGGGGAAACCTGCGCAGGGTAGTTAGGGTGTTGCATCGGTCACGTTTTTCTTGGATGAAAATATTCTTCAGTGATAATAATAATAACCAAACAAATCCCAGCGTCTGGGTTTGGAGGACGCGATGATGTCATGCACCGGCGCACTCGAACTTCCCTCCTACGGAATGGGACGTCCGCGCGTCGATGGTGGCGAGGCCGGCGGAAAAATGGGAAGAAGACATGCTCGCCCCTCCCCCCCCCGTTTGAAATGTCACATTTGCAGTGATTTGATTGGTTCTCCCCGTCAAGGTCACAGTGTGCTTCGGTTCACGTCCCGTCGCAATCAGTACGGAGTGAAGAGGATCGGCCCGTGTGCGGTGCGGATGGGCCCGGGGGCCGGCCGCAGCAGGCTGAGGTGGGCGCCCTGCAGGAGGTGGTGGTGGTGGGGTTGGTGGTGGTGGACTTGAGGGTGCGGACGAGGGGCCGCGCAGGGGGGACGCAGGGCCAGCTGGCTGGAGGACGCGGCGGCCGCCATCGCCGCGGCCACGGCCAGAGGGTTTGGCAAGAGTCCGGCGCCCAGAGTTTTTGAAAGTTCCTTCGAGAAAGGCAGGTTACACTGCAGGAGAATGTGAGGGGCGGGGAGGGGGGAGAAGTCGAAACGTAGAGTCAAAGAAAACACTTTGGATCATGAAATAACACAATTCATGCGAGATGATTCTCCATAGGAAGCGTAAGGGAGTAGAGAAGAGTTTAATCCATACCAAAAAGTCTGTGCGTTTCTTGTGCCGACTGAGGAGAGGGTTCGGTTTCCCCGCCACTCCGTCGCGATGCCTCCGGCTGGATATGTGCTGGAACATGCGGGAGGTAAAAAAAAACACAAAAAAAAACCTGTGAGACTTAGCGGGGGCCCCTCAGCGGATCCCGATGCCGGCTGCGCGTGGGCCTCTCACCTGCTTGAGCTGCAGCTCCGAGTTGACCCTCACGTTGCAGATCTCGCAGTGGAAGGTGCGTTCCTGAGTGTCGGGGTCCGAGGACAGCCCACCCCCCTGCTCCGGGCTCAGCTTGGGACCCAGGCGTGGGTAGGCTTTGATAGGCCCCAGCCCACTCCGAGCCTCCAGAATGGTTTTGTGTTTGGTACCTTTAAGGATTAAGATAAGAAAAACCTTTGTTAATCCCACACCGGGGAAATCGACATTGTTCCAGCAGCAAAAGGGGGACAGCAGAAAGTAGAGAGCATATCAAGGTAAGCACTATAAACAATATAAAATATATAGAAAAAAAAAACACCATTTATCGGAACCAGAGCGCTAAGTGCATTGCACATATCTTGACATATTGCACATCAGGGATTGTACCTTTCCTCCCTTTTTTTTTTTTTTTTTTTTTAAACCAGGATATTCATACATTACTACTATTTCTCGACTTGGGTTTTAAATCATTTCACATTCACTTTGGTTGTTTAAGTCCGGCGTAAATGATACTAAATAAAATAAAACTGCATTAAAGATAGAAAGAGGGATAGAATGAACAAGTTCATCAAGATGATTCCGTGCAATGGCCCACTCCAAGTGAGGAATCCTGAACCTCGTCCAGTCCTATCATTCCCACCACTGAGCGGCAGTAAAGTGTAAACATTGGTTCGTAGACCTTCAACAGAGGGGAAATGTGACACCTCCAAATGGAGGTTCCAAAGTCCTACTTTTGCTCCGATTTTAGAACAAATACCGTCATGATACTGTGTTTGACGTTCACCTTGTTAAGGGTATTGTTGGTGCGCTCAACCAAAGGCTCGTGTGACATACAACTTATACACTGTATTTCCGTTGAAAGAGCCTCACCCTTGTTGTGCGCCTCAAGCTGAGAGAGGGAGTTGACCGCCACTTTGCACAGGGAGCAGTAGAGTAGCTTCTTGGCTTTCTCCTCCTCAGAGTCTCCCGAGGAAAGGCTGGGCGCCGGGGACAGGGTGTCGGGAAGCCCGGCCGCCGCCGCCGCCGGCTCCCAGTTCGGGACAGCAGATCCAGGGGACGGGGAAGAGGGGCAAGGCGTGCTCACAGAGGGGGGCACGGGCCATTCGGCATCCGCCGGGGCGAGGGCGGGGGCAGTGATCGGAGGGGGCTCAGTAGTTGCGTCATGAAACTGGGGGTCATCTGCAAACAGGGACAAAGATTCATGTCGCTAGTTGGTTGGTAAAAAAGTAGCTTAGGCTTCTGCTACTACACCTGAACGTCAGGGATGACCGACCCAGTACGCCGGTAATTCCAAAGGCTGAGGAGGTGTTAGTGGCGCAAACGACTGCATTTCCTCTGTCGATTGGATCTTGGGTCTGCACTGCACTTTTTATTGAGCCGCGAGATTTATGTAGAACATTGAAAACAACTGTGAGATCATAGCCCCTGTTTTGAAGGTATTATTTTTGGCACGTGCTGGCTCACACTGACGACTGAGGCAGTGAAGGACCCGAAGCTGGACCCGAAAAAGTCGCGACCTGCGCGACACCTTGCGCACACCAACTGCTCACTCTGTGTGTGTGTGTGTGTGTGTGTGTGTGTGTGTGTGTGTGTGTGTGTGTGTGTGTGTGTGCGTGCGTGCGTGCGTGAGACTGCGACGCTCAAGGCTTACTCAGTTTGCTGGGGTCGGGCTCCAGGCCGGAGGGTGAGGGACCCGGGGGCAGGGGGGAGGCAGCTGGGGGAGGCCGTTGCTTGTCGCTGTCCTGGCCGCGAGGGGTCCTGGTCGTCTCGATCCCCTTCACCCTGCGAGCGTGGCGGTTCCCCTTGTAGTGCGCCTCGGCCTGGTTCTGGGCGAGCAACGATAGGCAATCTGATCGTCTGTCGTCCATATAGAAATCGCACCTTGAGCCGCGTTGAGTACGCACTGTAGGCTCAGTGCTTTTTAATGGCCCCTAAAGCAATCCTTATCTTTTCTTTGCACATTTCTACATGCGTCACCCGTATGACCGTAAAGTATGGGCGTCAGTGTACAGTGGCGTCGATGACCCCACAGACTCATTGATTCAATGATGTGAATTGATTCGACGGATGATGTGAAACCAACTATCAGTACTGTGCCAATGTGTCTCAGCAGAGAGGGCCTCGGCTGTACCGAGAGACTTTGGGCTTTTTACCGAGCGACAGAGATTCCATGGTTTCTCTGCTCAACTCTGACACGCATTAGGCCCATTTGATAAGATTTTGCCTCTGGGACCTCAATCCTCAGCAATTTTATTGTTGGATATGATTTAGTCCATGACTCCATAGCCATAGTTAGGGAGGAAACTAAGATGAAACTAGGATCAAAACAGTCATTATTGTTCATTCTCTTACGGTGTTGACATCTTCTCAACGAAATATGTGTGATTCATCATTTTGCTGGGGACCCCACATTGGGAAACCGCTGTTCTAAATGATGGAATATCGAAAAATATCCCTGTGGTTGATATGATTTCATATTTTCAAGCAGATCTGTTAGTTTTGCAGGGTACGCTATTCCTTTACACTGTTTGGTCGTCTGTTTCTTTGGTTCCCCAATTGAAGTGATTGGATGGAAATGATGGAAATGCCGCTGTCGGTTTGGCGGATTGCTGTCCCCCCAGTGATGCAGAGGTCTATGGGTCAGGTGAGGCCGTCAGTGCAGAACCTCCACCTTCCTCACGTTTTTCCTTCGCCAGGGGCTTAAGCGCCGAGTGGACCTGCCGCTCTGATGGTTATTGCAGTTGGCGCGCTCCACCCAAAATAGACTGTCGCCATTTGGAGCCGGAACGGGTGACAGTTCACACCTCAATACGGCGGCGAAGATTGTGAGACGCCAGGCTCCAAGGTGCCCCGCAGGGGAGCACTCTCTGCTGCTGCAGTGCGCGCGCGTTTGGATTCGCGTAGAGCGATTCGACCGCCGCTTCTTAACTTAGGTGTGAGGGGTTAAGCGCGTGTGTACGCGCGTGTGCAGTCGATATACAGTACATGCACATGCTCAAATGCAGGCCTTTGGGGAGCCCGTCGGTTAATTGTGACAACAACAAGCTGAGGGACCGGAATAATGGTAATAGAGAGCTTGTTGGGGAGGTTTAAATCAAACGACGCAAGGGGGGGGGGGGCACTGGGACGCGTGGATGATCCCGGCCTAAGCCCTGAGCATTAGCCGACGATGACAGAGCTACCCTTATAGCCCCGCTCCTGATTGTCGATGACAGAGTGTCCGATATAGCTCCGACTGTGAAACCCAACTCCTCCGGAGGCTATAGACTGCTGTTGCCCAAAGCCCTGTCATTAGACATGGAAGGAAAAAAAAAAGAAAAGCACACAAGCCCCGTGACCGCAACTCTCTGAAAGTCGACGTGAAGTGAGAAATATGCGACGCTGAGTCCTGCTCTCTCCTTTCAACCTTTGAGGAGTATTTATTTTCTGCGCTCTAATCCCCCCCGCTCCCGTCTTAACCGCAGCGGCGCTGAATCAATGAAAGTCAACTATCAATCCCGGGCATGAAAGGATTTACGACCGGCCGGGGCCTGAGCAGACAAATAAAGATGGGAGAGATTAAATGGAAGGAGTCACAGCGGAAGAGTGAAGTGCTAGAAATGTTGTTCCGCGCTCGGCAGAGCAACGCACGCCGGCGGAGAGGCCGCGGTGCGACGAGCGGGGTGGAGGCAGAGGACGGCGAGGGGCGGCCGGGGTGAATGAGGGAGGAGGGGAAAGACCCGGGGAAAAAAAAAAAAAAGGCGAAAAAGAGAGCGAGAAAAAAAACGCACCCCGAAATAGTTTCCTCTCTCTAAGCGGGTTGGGCTTTGATGTTTTATCTATGAAGCCACAAAGGCGCAGAAACCACAGAGAACTAGTCGAGCAGCCAATTCTACTGTACAGCCCACAGGCGGCTTAGAAGGGAGAAGGGGGCGGAGAAGAAGACGGGGGAGAGGAGGAGAGGAGAAGAGGAGCGAGGGACAGAAGCTCGCTCCCCACCGCGGGGGGGGGGGCGAAGGGAACTTTCCAAGTGGACAAGGTCACGGGATGAGGGCGAGGGGGAGGGGGACGCGGACGGAGGAGGCAAAAAATAAATAAATAAAAAACAGACGGAGGCGGCCGTGAAAACGGGCGACGCGAGACGGAGGCGAAAGGGGAGAGACGAAGCCCGGCGGCGGGGCCGGGGGGGGGGGGGGCGTCCGCCGTTGTTGCACCGCAGCGGTGACGGCGGCGGGGCGCGGCGCAGCGTGACGTCAGCCCCGCGGCAGAGCGGCCAGAACGCCGGCCCGTCCCCCAGGGCCTCCGGCGAGTCGCGGCGCTCGGAAACCACCGCCATGCTGGGGGCCGGGGGGCCCGAGCGCCGCGTCAATTATACGATGTGGGTCTTTGGCGTGCCGCTCCAACCCCCCACCCCCGAAATCGTTTTGGCCGACAATAATTGGAAGGGCTTCTGCTTGGTCCTTCCCAGAAGACGGGCACAGGGGGTGAGCACGATCAATTATACGTATTTTGTATTAGCGCGGCTGCCCCCACCCCCCCCCTCCGGGACCGCCGCTAAGCCCAAACAGAGCGTGAGCGCTCAGGGCGGGCGCTGTAAGCGGAGTATTCTTTCATTATTCAAGAATGTCCACAGTGCTTTGAGCCGGCGCTCTCTCGGGTTACCGTGGAAAGTGCGGCGGAGCGGACGCGGCGCAGGTGAAGGGGGGCGCGGGGCAAACAGGTGGCTCCGGGCCGCATTGTGGCGCCGCCCACCCCCCACATGGTGCAAGCAGGCGATGGGGCATCAACACACACAGCTATAAACACATACAGGCACCACACACACGCACGCACGCACACACACACACACACACACACACGCCATGGAGTACATGCATTTCTATGCATGTATGGTGAGTTATTGGGGGTAATAGAAATAAGTGACACCACACACACAGTGCCGCCCAAGTTTGAGATGAGCTCCCGCCCTGTTCTGTGGCTCAGACACCGATTTATTTTTTATTTTTTTAGTAGTAGTAGTAGTAGAGTAGTGAGGTCTTCATTCATCAGAATCCATTTATATGTGTAGCGCGGGCTCCAAGTGAAATCTGCGTTTGATCACACTCGTATCTGCTTTATCGCCCATAAACTCAACTTCCCCTGGCCAAAAATACTTCATTATTTATCCAGCGTACTTTTTAGGTCTAACTGCCTGGCATGTCTATTATGTAGCCTTAAAGTTTTGAAGCGCAGCATGCCAGGTCGGGGTCGTCCTGCACGTATGGATGTGGACATAACCGTCCTTGTTTTTCATAGTTCCAGTGGAACCGCCAGAGAACCATCTCAAATCCGAGTCGCTTTTCCCGCACCGACGAATTAAACCAGGTGCTGGGGCTGCACACGCACACAGCCAGGCCAACACAGAGGTCTGACGCCCACCGGGTGCTTATGTTTTACACTCCAAACACTACCAAGGATAAATGCATTTTGTGCATCTGTTTGGACTGGCTGTACATCGCAATCGGTGCTCACAGCTACAAAACGCAGACAAGCACACACACACACACACACACACACACACACACACACATACATACATACATTCGGGTCGGCCTCTCTCTCTTCAGTGGCGCACCCTCAACCCCCGATTCTAAAGTTTCATCACTTCCGTCTTCTTCCCTCACAGTCCATGTCCCTCACTTTGGCCCGAGGCCACCTGCGACGGCAGAAACGCTGACGCCAAGTGCGCAATCACAACGCCTGGGCTGCGACCATCATCCAGCTCACACCGCTCACGCGACTCAGGCGACTCAGGCGCTTTCCCCCCGGAGCGGCCTCAAACGCCCTCAAGACACC